>NC_091455.1:57212172-57564172 GCF_027789765.1 Dendropsophus ebraccatus
GTCAAAGATAGAAAAGTGCAAATTGCGCAAGAAACTGGAGCAAAATGCTTAATAAATCCCAACTCTGTCAATGACACTTTGCAATATTTCGAAGGTAAACTTCATTGTCAGGATTTGATGCTGATGTGATTTGGGCAATATAAATCTGCTGATTGACTACCTTTAAGATCTATGGAGAATCAATGGAAGACAGAATTTTATAAGATTTGCTTCCCACTGGTCATTAGTTTTGTAATAGTTTAAGATGGCTTTCTCGTTGTAAAGAAATAAAGCTTAATCACCATGCAGTAAATGGTTTTCAACAATCTAATATACTTCATGTTTCCGCTAATCACCATTTTCAGTATCTCTTCTTACTGCCAGCTAATAAGAATATTGTTGTCCACATAAAGACATTGAACATATGTCCCATTCATATGCAGTTCACACAACTGCAGCCACGGGACTTTACTCTAGTGATCTTGCAATGTAATGAATTGAAATACAAAGTTGCATAATTTTTGATTAGGAATTATTTACATAAAGCTGGGATCACCTGTACAGTTTAATTTTTATCTTGTTTGTTATTGTCTATAAATTAGAATTGCAAAGAACTGCCTTGAGACCTGTAGCCATATGTGTTCCATGTTCTATATCACATATTCAAAATCTTTTGAGACCTTGATACAGATTACAGATCTAATAAGACGACAATTTGGGAATGCAAATGCGTGGATCTAAGCATCATAGATCCTATCTTAAAGGGTTATCAGCCAGGTCACTGCTGTTAGAGCAGAGCCGTGGTTGGTAATCTAGACAATTTGCTATTAACAATGGGAAGGAAAGAGTGGAAGTTTGCTAAATTACAAAAATTTTACAAAATATTTACAAAAATTTAACTTGACGAGCCCTACAAGTATAACTATATTAGTTGAGATGGGAATGCCGCTTTAAGAACTGCTCAAGTGTTTTTATTTTTTTTTATGTCCTTTGTATATCACAATTATTCCTCTTCTACCTTACATGATTAATAATTATATAATATATCGTCCCTAATAGACCTAAACAATAGACTGCTTTAATATTCTTTAGCTTCTTTGCTATATTTCCAGGCAGAGCTGAAAGAGCATTATCTGATGTGGTAAATGTATGTAATTATGGCCTGTATGTATTGATTAAAACATATAAGGACCTTGAAGTTGCAATGAACAAAAAAGAATAAGTTATAAAGACACATAAAATAGATTTATTGATGTAAAAATGAACACTGAATCCCAGAGGAGTTATACTATTAATAATTCAGTTGGGTTTTAGTTATTTACCAAGGAGGACCCTTTGTTGCTAACCATTGCATCTAAGATCAATCAAGGTGAAAACTATATAGTAAGCCAAAGGTCTGGGGTTGATCAGCAAAGCAATATGCCACAAGAATATTACAGATCAGTACAATTTCCATGAGAAATACGACCTTTTAGGCACAAGAATTTCTCCTTTGTTCTTAGAGTTTTCAGTGCATGTTTTATGAGGCTGCGTTCACACTACGTATATTTCAGTCAGTATTGCAACCAAAACCAGGAGTGGATTAAAAACACAGAAAGGATCTGTTCACACAATGGTGAAATTGAGTGGATGGCCGCCATATAACAGTAAATAACGGCCATTATTTCAATACAACAGCCGTTGTTCTAAAATAACAGCAAATATTTGCCATTAAATGGTAGCCATCCACTCAATTTCAACATTGTGTGAACAGATCCTTTCTGTGTTTTTAATCCACTCCTTGTTTTGGTTGCAATACTGACTGAAATATACTGACTGAAATATACATATACTGATTGAAATATACGTAGTGTGAACATAGCCTTATAGTGTATTTTGGACACATTTTTATAAAAGCCCATATATTTTTAAGGTAAGTATGGGCTGTATGACAACTTTGGTAAGGTAAGGTGAATAATATGTAATACAAATGAAACAAACAGTTATAAACAGCTGAATATGTTATATTATACGTTATTTCACTATATAGCAATCAGCATGTGGAGTATAATGTACAGTAAGGGCATAAACCTGAAAAAACTGCAGCAGTTTGTAGAAACAGGATGGACTAAAGGATAAAAGCGTTATAAGGATGGAAAGCGATTTTAATGAACATTAAGTTTTTTTTTTAAGCTTAAAATTTTTTAAAAGCCATTAAATAAAGTAACAGTTATGCAAGTTGCCTATTGCCGTAATCATACTGACTTGAGGAAAATATATATAACATGTCAGTTTTACCATAGGGAAAATGGCGTAAACTCAAAACCACCTCAAATAAAAATTATTGCATTTTAATTTCAAATAAGAAAATTTTTCGAGAGTAAATCCCATAAACAATATTTTTAATGTGACAATAATGTTTTTAAAGAAGGCAAGTAATATAAGATGGGAAACTAAAAAATAGTAAAGAAATAGAATGAATGAAAGGTGTATACTGTATATGTTATATTGTAGTTATTTCTGTAATATTTACCTGTATTGAAGGTTGTGTAGGAGGTTTTCAGTTATCACTAGTTTGGCGGCCATTAACCCCTTCATGGCGGAGGTCATTGATGCACGGATGTCAGGGTCACTTTAATGCAATGTTCCTCCCCGTCTTCTAAGAGCCACAGAGCATTTATTTTTCCACCTACAGGGCTTGTTGGGGTGTCATTGTACCATGATCTCTAGTTTTTAATAATATCATATTGGTGTAAAAGAAAAATTTTGATTGCTTTTTATTCATTTTTTTATCATATATAATTTTAAGAGATCAGCAATCCTGGTGTTTTTTTCTTCTTCTTTTGTTTACATCGTTCACCGTGCGGGAACAATAATGTTATACTTTAATAGATCGGACAACTCCACACGCTACGATATGTAATATGTTTATTTATTTATTTTTACATATTTTTGTTTTTATAATGGGCAAGGAGGTATTTTAAACTTTTATTGGGGAGGTTTATAAGTTTTTTTTTATACTTTTAAAAACTTTTTTTATTACACTTTTATTAACTATAAAACATGCAATCATTAGATTGCTTATACTGATCTATGCTATGCCATGTAAGCATAAGGGATTATAATGCCATCATAAGATGTGTTGTCTCTGAAAGTAGGGGGCCATGTTTTTCTAACCCGGAATAACCCCTTTAAAATCTGCTTGCTGATGAGACGTGCTTCTAAAAGTTTTGTAAGTGAAGACAAAAGCTGCTTTCCGATCCAGTAATGAGAATTCCATTTGTAAATCTTGCCCCCGTTTTACCATTGAGGTAAATTTCGATATTGATTTCTTATTGCCCATAATATTGTAAAATAAAAAGATACCTTTGGGACTTTTAGTTGGGTGCTTAAAAATGGTTAAAATGGGGATTTAAAGCAAATCTATACCCTTAATCTGACCCCCACAAACTGATCATACCATCAGATAGCTGATAGCAGATAGCAAAGATCTGTCCTGGGGTCCGTTTAGCAGGTGATGCAGTTATTATCCTAAAAAACAACTTTCAAATTTGCAGCCCTGTGTCAAATCGGTGTTGCCTAGAGTACACATGCCCCAGGTTTGCGATGTCCCTCTGGTCCTCCTCCCCATCGCCCTCATCATTAGGAATGCCCCAGGCAGAATTATTCTTATTTATCACGTCTTAACGCTGCACATTTGCCCTGACGATCCAGCACATGTGCAGTGTGCACACAGGTAATGAATATAAGAAATAGTTTTAGGGGCATTCCTAATGATGAGTAGGGTGGGGAGAAGGGATAGAGGGGTGCCACAATCCAAGGGTATTGGTACTCTAGACCAGGCCAATTTGACACAGGGCTGCAAGTTTAAAAGTTGTTTTTTTAGAACAGTGACTGCATCACCTGTCGAACGGACCCCAGGAGAGATCTCAACGGTACAAGCGGTTTGGGGGGGGGGGGGAGGGTGTCAGAATATGGGTACAGAGTCACTTTAAATTGAGTGAACTTGTGAAAATCTCTTTTGTCTCATGAGTGACGTTAAAAATGGAAACTATAATGTGGATCATAGAGATTCTGTTCATTTGTTTTATAATAAAAATCCATCATGGATGATATTTGTGATATATACAAATTTTTAGACCACATATAATAAACACTATAGAAATGTCATTGCAGTAAACTTTGCTTACACCATATAAGATATTTTCTATCAAAAAAGGGATCACTGAAAGGTGAAAGCTGATAAGGGCTCATGGGGTCTGTTAAGGGAAACAATGATATTCTTTGATATTTGCCATTAGCATCAGGGCTTTAGTCTTTAGAGAAAGAGAAAAATCCACATAAAGTGACTTATAGAAGGTGCACTTTCTTAAAAGGAACCTGTCATCCCTTTCATGCTGAGTTATCATGGCAGTGACAGCTTTGATTGATAGATATCTTTCTGTTTGGGTATATGGAGAGATCCATCAATCTAGTTGGTGCAGCAGGCAGAAGCCTCCGGACGCTGACCAATGGTCTCTTTTGACCTATCTAGCTGTAACAAAAATCATGGTATTGGTCAGGTCTGGTATGGCAGTGTTGTCCAGTGTCAGTATGGCGGTATTAATTAGGTCTGGTATAGTTGTTATCCAGTCACAGTGTGGCGGTATTGGTCAGGTCTGGTATGGCGGTGTTATCCAGTCACAGTATGGCGGTATTGGTCAGGTCTGGTGTGGCGGTGGTAAATGTGATGTCTGGAGCTATTACCTACAAATCTACCAATCCTGTGGTGAGAATTCCTTCAGACAATATGCTGATAGCTGTAATCATTCATTCAATGTGGAAATTTGTTTATGTTTTAAGAATTTAAAAACCATGAAAAACGTAATTCAGACAATGTTTCTCCATGTAGAGAAATGCATGTGGCTGAAACCATGCTCCCATTTCTTCCCCAGTAGTCATGTGCTGTTACCAGGATTATTGGCCTTACACCTATTGGGTACCGCATGAGGGTCTGGCATGTGGTAACATACAGTAAATCTGGGCCTTAGCCTGATCAGGTATCAATATGATGTTCAGACACTAAAAAATCATGATTATTGGTGATTGAATTGTGATTGGCTAATTGGTGATTGAAGATGGGGCATCTTCAGGTTTAGTGCTTAGGGCAGCAGCAACTGGTAATACTGCCCTGTCTCTTTGTGGATTCCTTTTGTAGCCATAATAAGGTGTTTTAGCAGTGGTTGAATTTGAACATGGCCTAGTTTTTTTTATAACTTTATCTATAACCTGTAATAGTACTTAAAGGCAAAGTTTTCCTTTAAGTTTGTGTTCTGAAATGTGTTATACTACACCAGAAAATTTTGCTAAAAGCTTTTGGGTCTTGATGATGATGAAGTGTTGATCTAGAGCACTGGTCAAACTGCAAAACTACAATTTCCATCTTACTAAGACAGCTAATGCTTTTGGCTGTCCAGCATGATGGGAATTGTAGTTTTGCAACAGCTGGAAGCCACCATAATCGTAATTTTAACCTCTTGAGGATCTATGACCTACAGGTATGTCATGGATCCCGCTGCATGTATGTAAGTTAACCCCCCACTGGCCGGTGTATACATCACGTCCTCCCCGCTCTGGTTTGCTTTGGGGGTTCTCAGCAGGATGTCCCACTCAGCCAATCAGTGGCTGCAGCGGGGCAGCACACTGATTGGCTGCGCGGGACGAGCAGACGCCGGGAATCCCGAAGCAAACCGGAGAAAGGACAAGGGGATGTATGCTCCGGCCAGCGGGGGGTTAACTTACATACACGCTGCGGGATGTCATTCCCAATGTGAGTATGTATTCTCATAGGGATGCGCTGACGCTGGATCCGCTGCGGATCCGGTTTGTGTGAAGGCACCTTGAAGAAAAAAATAAAAAATGGCCCACAGGTTCTTCTTGGCTAAGGAGGCAAACGCCTGGATTGCCTCTGATACTGAGACAACCAGTGATTGAGAAGAGGAAGATCCCTTGTTCCTTCTTCCTTCCTCTTCATCATCATTTAGTGATGATAGGCCCCAAGGCGCCGCCTTAGGACTAGGTCCCAGGAAGCCCCCTCAAGTGACCCCACCTAGACCCCAGCCCCTGACACGTTCAAGCCACAGATTCCTGAGTTCATTGGGGTCACTTGTGGAAGGGTTTCCAATGTTTTGACAGCACAGGGGCTCTGTTAACCCGACATGGCCTTCGACCTCCATTCTGGCCAAATCCAGCTTCCAAAAGACAAATGGCGCACCTTCCTTTTGGAGGTGTGTCCTGCATCGTCATGGCACAATATTTCCCCATGTGGGGTATTTTCGTACTCGGGGGAAAATTGCTCTACAAGTTTTATGTTTTATTTTTCTTTTAACCCCTTGTGAACCTAAAAAAATTTAAGGCTAGACCAAGTTTTAGTGTAAAAAAAATAAAATTTTTCATTTTCACGGCACATTGTGCCCGTCACCAGTGGGGTCCATGTGCTCACTATACCCCTTGTTACATTCCTTGAAGGGTGTAGTTTCCATAATGGGGTCACTTGTGGGGAGTTTCCAATGTTTTGGCAGCAGGGTGCTCTGCGAACCCGACATGGCCTCTGTCTTCCTTTCTGGCGAAATCCAGCTTCCAAAAGCCAAATTGCACTCCTTCCCTTTGGAGGCTTTCCGTGCACTGGCTTTGCACTTTGTGTCCACATGTGGGATACTCCTATAATTGGGGGAAATTGCTCTACATGATTAGTGGTTTATTTTTTCTTTTAACCCCTTGTGAACATGAAAAATTCAAAGTTACACCGACGTTTTAGTGTAAAAAATATGATTTTTCATTTTCACGTCACATTGTTCCACATTTGTGTCTGTCACCAGTGGGGTCCATATGCTCACTATACCCCTTGTTACACTCGTTAAGGGGTGTAGTTTCCTAAATGGTGTCCTTTTTGGGGTGTTTGTTTTGGCACCCCAGAGCCTCTGCCAACCAGAAGTGGTACTTTAAAAATTGGCTAATTGTAATGAAGGCTTTAAAATTTACTAGGCGCTCCTTTGTATTTGAGGCCTGTGGTTGCGTCAAATAAACTGCAGAAACAGGCCATTAAAAGTAGGAAATAGGTTTTCTATTATGAAAGATATTGGATCACAATATAAATTTTGCAAAGAAAATAGAAATTCCTAATTTTCTTAGACACATAGCTTTTATTTCTGTGACTCACCTAAAGGGTTAAAAAACTTTCTGGAATTGGTTTTGAACAGTTTAGGGGCTTTAGTTTCTGAAATGGGGTGCTTTGTGGGGCCTTATAACATACAGTCCCCTTAAATCCACTTCCAACGTGTCCCTTGCAAAATCTGATTTTGAAATTCTTGCGAAAATTTGGAAAAATGCTACTAAACTTTGAATCTTTCTAATGTCTTAAACAATTGAACGCAAGTTTAATAAATGCTGCCAACATAAAGTAGATATGTTGCTAATGCTCTTTCATAACTAATTTATGTGGCCTAACTATTTACCTTGCAAGCAGAAAATTAGAAGTTAGAAAGTTAGAAAAATGCAATTTTTCACCTTATTTTGGTGTTTTTCATAAAGATAGGCTACACGTATCGACTTAAATTTACCAGAATTATAAAGTATAATATGTCACAAGAAAACAATCTCAGAATCAGCAGGATAGGTAAAAGCATCCCCAAGTTATTAATGGATAAAGTGACCCATGTCATATTCCTGAAATTTGGTCCGGTCCTTAAAGAGGATGTACCTCCATTGATTCTAATGGAGGCGCATCATAGAGCAGAGGGAACCGGCTTCCCCATGATGTCGCTGATCTATCGGTGTGTTAAATTCAAGAGGATGTACCTGATGATACATCCTGTTTAAGGCCATTTTGGTCTCTGTCCTTAAGAGGTTAAATTCTATTTTTCAAGGAAGGTATTCCCGCTTTTCTTTAACATGTTTCCTGGATCAACCATGACCATGCATTTGCCACACGGCAGCCTCAGTTTAGCTAAATTTATTAAGGAGTATTTGCCACTCAACAAATCCAGCATGGGACACAGGGACAAGGATTTAGTTAAGACCGGCATACAGCTTCAATGTTTTGGCTACAGTCTCTGTACTGCCCATTGTTATATTTTTACATTGTAATGACTAGGTCACCTTTATGTTGTTTTTTTCCAAACTAAATAATTCCAGGTTTGATAACCTTTCCAGTTTAAAGAGTTTAGTTTGATCTGCAAATATTGATTTTTTTTTCTTTAAATAATCTACAGTCTAAAGTCATCAATAAACAAAGAGGAAAACCCAATTGGAGTTTATTCCATCAATAACTGCCCTCTGCTTCCTTTCAATTAGCCAGTTACCTACCAATTTACATATATTTTCCACAAGTCCCAAGGTCCTCTTTTTATGTACAACTCTTTTATGTGGCACAGTATCAAATGTTAATGAAAAGTCCAAATCCACAAGATCCACAGCCTCATCTAGTTAAAATCTGTAGCTGGCTTCCTTGTTGAAGCTGATCCGCTTAGTCATGCTGGTGCTGGTGCTGTGTTATATGAACATTCTCATTAAAATATTTGAGGATAACATCAAATACTTTACCCACAAAAGATGTTAACCCTTTCATGACCTGGGGTCATTGATACAGTACACCAATGCCCAGATCATTTTAGGATATCAGCCTATGGAATCATAATGATCCCGTAAGCTGATGTCCCTATGTCTGCCCCCTCTCCTTTGTGACAGCGGCAGGGGAGAGGGGGGGGTAGAGCACACGGCCGTGCCCCCTCCCTTCCCTCCCTCCGACCGCCGGCCTCCGTAGACAGGAAACCGGAAGCCTTCCTGTTTCCATGGCTACTATTGGGGCTCTTCAATAACTTTGCAGAGCCCCGGTGGACAGCGGACAGAGAATTCTCCCTCTCTAGAGGGAGAATTCTCTGTCAGGAGCCCTATAGATGCTGCGGTCATCCCTATGAGAATATATACTCGCAGCAGGATTGACATCCCACTGTGTGTATGTAAGTTACCCCCCCCCCCCATACACGCAGTGGGATACATTACCTTTTCCCCGCTTCGGCTTGCTTTGGGGGTTCTCGGCAGGACATCCCGCTCAGCTAATCAGTGGCTGCGGCAGGGCAGTGCACTGATTGGCTGAGCGTGACAAGCAGATGCCAGGAACCAAGCAAGCCGAGCAGGGAGGAGGTGAAGTATGCTCCAGCTGCTGGGAAGATAACTTACATACACATAGTGGGATGTCAATCACACTGTGTGTGTGTTTTCACCGACTGCACTGATGTAAATCCCGCTGCGAGTATGTATTCTCAGTGACTGCACTGACACTGGATCCACAGCGTGAAATCCGCTGCGGATCCAGTGTGTGTGACCTTTAAAGTGGATAATTTTTGCTAATCTGTTTTACCAGAAATTTAATTTAAAAAAATTTGAAAAACAAAGGACCTTCTTTGAGGACAATAAGTGTCTGAGGCTGTACATTACATACATTTGTACTTTAATTTCAGGGACAGCAATATGACTCATACTTTGCATCTTAAATAGTTCATGCCAGTTTATATTTCTTGATCAATTGTTTTCAGTGCCAGTGGGAATGTATTTTTGAATTGTGGCTCCCTACAGTCACCCCTGATTGTTGTCATAGCTCAAATCCTGAGGAGAAGACTGTCTCTGAATATTTAGAGTGGAAAAAATAACAACAAATTTATTAATCATATAATATTTTCAGGAAACATAGGGGGAGATTTTATTCTATCAGAACTTAAAGCTGAGCTGTGATTGGTTGCTGTGGACAGTTTACACCAGGTGTATATTTGCACCCTTTCATAAATCTCCCCCATAGTGTGTAGAGATGAGTGAATACGATTCGATCGAGTAGGTATTCAATTGAATATTACGGTATTCGAAAGATTCGAATTCAATCGAGTAGTGAGGCGAATACGCGGGAAACATTCAAAAGCCCTCCCATCGCAGTTGGCACTTTTTTTTAATCCAATGACCATGCAGGGAGGCTGTGAGGGACCCTGGAAGTACGCATGCAGTGCAAAAACAGCGTCTACCCTCATTGGATAATTGAACCACATGACCATGAATCTTAAATACTTGGCTCCAGCCTCTTGACCGCAGATGAGCTTTCAACCTAGTCAGGGAAAAATCTTGCAGCAGGGTGAGATAGGTTTTAGTAGCGTTTTGGTTAGGCAGGCTTACTACAGAACCCAAAAGTCCTTTTCAGGGCTAATATCCAGCGAAAAAGTCATCTCTGAATCAAAAACACTTCTCAGTGCTAAGAAATAGATCATATAACAGCAGCATCAGCAGGTGTATTCATTCCAGTACCCTGTGTGTACAAGTGACTTATAGTGTCCCTGTTTAACACCACTAAGGGCACGTTATACATATTGTTCCAGTAGCCCACTAAGGGCACCTGATATATACTGTTTCAGTAACCCAGTAAAAGGCACGTGATACATATTGTTCCAGTAGCCCAGAAAAAGGCACGTCATATATACTGTTCCTGTAACGTTCGTACAGCATTACGCGTGATACGCGCGAATAACATGACGCTCTGCGGACGCACATTGGAATCATGTACGTAACATTGCGCAAGAAATACAAACGAAATGAGTGAACACTGCCATAAATGTTCGTAAAGAGTTCGCAAATATTTTTCCTTTGCAACTGCAGAGTGTGGCATTATACTGTGATTTTGGGGTGTTGGGTGCAACCAGGCATGCTCCCCCTAATGTCCCAGTGTCATTCCGGAAGTGTTTGCATAGTTTAGGGAGGTTTCATGGGGGGACTTGGTGACCTCCAAGTGGTTGAATTTTGATTTCCAAGTGGCGCAAATTTTTTTCCCATAGACTATAATGGGATCGAATATGCATTCGAATACTCGAATATCGATGCCTATTCGATTCGAATTCTCGAAAGTTGAATATTTCACTACTCGCTCATCTCTAATAGTGTGCAAAAACTTATTCAGGTCCAGATAATAGGTCAGTGTATTGCCTGAGATGGGTATTAGCTAAGCTACCAGATATAAAACCAGAGACACACTTCTGGCTACGAAATGGTATAGAAATCCATTGTTTTTTTGGCACCCAAGCCTTTCTGTCTCTGTTATGCTAGTGCCAGGGCTCTTGCATTGTTCACACTGACAAATTTTAAGAGCTTCAGTTGGTATTTCTATAAGATGTGATGGAAGGATCAGAATGCAGCACCATTATTTCTTTTAAAATGATGGACACCACAATGGAAATTGATTGCCCTTATTATAAGGTACTGGGGGATCAATTTTCCACCAATAGTGTCTATTATTGGACCATTGGACAACTCATTTCTTGTGCACTGTTGGTGGTTGTGTAAGACATAGCTCAGTGGCTTCACACTTCTTCATTTTAAAGAGTAAGACGGGAGTAAATTATTCACTATCCGGAGGGTGAAGTTTGTATTATAAGTAATAGTCTTCCCACGTATTGTAATGGTCTTGTGCTATTAACTAGGCATGGAATTCCTTGCTGACTCTGGATGTGTCTCCTCAAGGCCCATTTACCCCACATTACATTATGATTAAAGATCAGAGGTTAATAACAAATGCAATCATTGAGTACAGCTTGACCATAAAATAACATGGTGCAGCAGGAAATTATGGAATATCCCTGGATACATTATATATAGAAACTCAGATTGTGTATGACTGTAGGTGGAGGCCATTGTTCTGTATTCACGCTGCAGTTTCTCAACCAAATGAATTGCTTTAAATCCTCAGATTGTTGCAACTGTGTTTGACTTAATCATGATCCTCGCAGTATGGAACGCTTTGATGCCATATGAGTAAAGCAAGAGAATATATTACATGAGCTTTTTCAATAGGAAAGCTGCTGACCTGCATTGTTTAATTTCTCTCTTTTATTATGGGTGATATATCCAAAGCCCCTATCTCATTACCTCCCAGAGCATCCAGCAAATATATTTCCACACCTAGAAATGCACTTAAAGGAATATGTCATCAGAAAATAACCTATTGTTTATGTTAATCTTTTACGTTAAACATATTTTCTAAGACTTTTTATTGATTCTTATTTAAAATTTTTCTGCTACAGTTTCTATTTTTAACACTTAGCCTAAAACTAGGCTGAGGCTTCCTGTTTCATCTGTGATGAGGAGGAAGAGGTTGATGGAAAGTGATCTGCACAGCATTACAGTGAAAGGTGACAATAGATGAAGCTCACAGCTCAGCCTCTTCTCCCTTCAAAGTATGCTCAGTAATATTTCCCATTCATGTGAGCGGTGCAGGGCCTGTCCATTGTTGTCTATGCCTATGAGGCTTGCTGTAAAATATGTCTTTAAATTCTTTTGAAAGAGCTCAGGCAAGATGGCTGCCCCTATAATAATGTACAAAAAAGCTAAAATCAAATTAGATTTTGAGTATTACAGTATGTATCTGGGCATATATGTGAGCTAAACATGCAATAGTCTAATAATATGAACCTTCAAATGGGTGTTATATAACACATAAAGTCACAAAAAATGTAGATTAAAAAGTAAACAGAATCAGCATTCAGCACGGGTCCTTGAAGTATAGAAAAGCTAAATTCAGCCTCAGAATATTACATAGAATTCAGGCACCTGTGCATAAAGAAGACTTGTTAAACTGAAGTGGGTGCAGGGGAGGGTGGTGACCATAACTATGGAAATAAGTGAATTGCAGTACCAATTGAAAACATCAAATTAGAGGTTATTCTGTTTGGGAATAGAATTATTTTTACCTTGCCCAGTTCCAGCGCTACATCCCAAGAAGCAGCTTCTGGGACAACCCGATACTCCTTGGCCTGGTCTGCCACTTGCAGTCATAATCCTGACCCTGACCTTTATCACCTAGGTTTACCGCCATGTCATCGCTTGACTGATTGCATTTTATTTGCTTTACTGCTCTATTTGCTTATCATCCCACAGTTCCAAAAGCCCAAAAGCCCTAGGTCCCCCAATCTGGGACTATGCTGGCACAGCTACCTAAGATTTTTCCTTCCAATGGCTTTACCCCTACATTCCATTTTGTGATGACAGAATTATCAGGTTATTGATTTCTAAAGCTGCTGATGATTCAACCCCTTCATACTGATGTCCATAAACTGGTCAAACACAAGGCTTATTTCTGCTTGGATGTCTTGCAACTGCTTGTCTTCGCTACATCTGTTTCTTCCAAGCAAGCTTGTGGTTTGGTCACACAACCATACTTCAGTCATCTGACACACAGATTCTATGTATACATTTTTTCCTGCACTTCCATGGTACAATAAATATCCCAGGACCTCTCAGGACTGCATTAGGCAGAGTATTACATGCTTTGAGCTCCTATTGTATTAGGGCATTCAATGTAGTCTTGTTCTATGGAGAGGCTCTGGCCAGAGTAAAAACTACTGTCCATCACTTTTGACATCTTCTCTAGGTCTTGACAACTGATATTCTTTCCTTACAGCTATGGTGCATCTAGAATATCCATGTGTACACCTCTACCAATATCTCTCCTCAGGTGTCCCCTAGAGATTGTTCTCTTGTGTCCCCTGATCTCCATAGCAAGGTGTTATTTTGGGTTCATTGAGCGCCTCATGTGAGCTCATCTCCTGTTCATATAGATGTCTTGGTTGGAGATAAAAATCAAGGATTTTGTTTATTTCACCATATGTGCTTACTTTAAACCATCCCAACAGGCAGCTTCAGTCCTTACCCGTTCTGATAATCCTAGGACTAACATCTCAGTGGACTTTGTTACTGATTTTCCTCCTGTGTTGGTTTTTACCCGTTAGATGGCCATGGGCTGTTTTCTTTTTTTAAATGGTTATTAATGGTTTACCATTAATACCACTCTTGATCAAGATCATCTTCAGAGAGAAATTTAGTTTTTATCATCATTCACTTTGTCTCCAATTATGAAGGCCAGTTTATATTCAAGTTCTGGGAAGTATAGTGCAAATGTTTAGAAAAGGGTATTTTTTACATTTACAATGGGCTGTTTCTACATCACCATGGATGTAATTTCATGTAATTTAAAATAAAATCAATATTTTGAGGAGAACTAGCCTTAGGACTTTTTTTTTTATTTTACATGTTGCTCTAAAGGGGTTGTCCGTAAAAAAAATTTATAGTTACCCCACTGCTGGGGCTGCGGGGGACATTTAGTAATGGACAATGTACCTGTCCCACTGCCTCATCACTTCTGGGTTCCTGAGCTACTCACTCTGCTGTCAGCATTTTTGTAACATGCAATGACGTCTAAAATGGCTGGTCAAAATTCACTCTATACCGAGCAGCCATTTCCAGTCACAGCGGCATGTTATCAGATGTTTTCAAAATGCTGACAGTGGCACAGAGTGGGCGGCCTGGGATCGTCATCGTTAGGGAGTGGGACAGGTAAGTATTCATTACTGGCATGTCCCTCATAGACCTGGCAGCACGGCTAACTATAGATTTTTTCCAGATTTTTCCCTTTAATTAAAGATTAGCCTTGTACTCCGTATACCTAAATAAGCTGACATAAAGAATTTGGTAATATTTTCCTGGACTTTACCTCTGTGACTGTCTGTAAGCTAATGGTCAGATAGAGCAGCTCAGCTTTCATGGACATAGTTTACCAGAAAAACATTCATTTTTATCACAGTCTAGGGTTACTACCTCAATGTTCCTCTTCCATAGAACAATATTCAAAACATCTGGGTGTTGGTTCACAAGATTTTGGATTATTGTTGCTGCTAAGGCCAATAGGAGTGCTAATAGGCCAACACCAGGGTCCTAGAATTATTTCAGACAATAGAATATGGCTGAACATCTGGTTCAGAACTTGCTCCACGTTTAAAGCGTTTCATCTGACTTACCAAGTACTCTACAGATTTTAAAGTAAAACAAATCCTGGACTGCATGGTTTGTATGAAACTTTATTATTTGATTGGAAGAAATATGACCTTAAAGAAAGGTCATGTAAGCTATCCTAGTGACAAACTCTGGCTTCATTGATAACCATGTCACAGCTCCAACAATGCGATTGTGATTATTATGGGGACTGTGACCTGGAAATCTTCCTGTACAAGTCCATAACTGAAAACTAGAGAATAATTCAGAATCTGCACCACAGTTTAGCCTGTGTCAAATAGATTACAACTTAGAGACTTCACATTCTGGTACATGACAATAACAATCTGTATGGGCAGCATCTGTCTAATGACTTTTCATAAATAGATCTGCAACTATGGCAAGTTAGCATCTACTATGTCTAGAGACACCACCATTACCATTGACAGGAATTCTTTACTTCCTTTGCTACAGATGTTTTGATGGTTGATTTGTTGAAGGGTCTCAAGGGACTGGAAGCCTTTCTGGAAAGTAATGATATCACAATGGATCTTTGGTCCACAGTTCATTCTCATTTCCATCTATAGTGTCAGACAAGAATTGATCAGATGCCTTGTAGGGGCTTGTGTCTCCCTCTGGATTAACACTGTAGGATTATAGATTGAACTAGGTAAACATTAGGCAAAGGTGTAACTGCAGGAGGGAAGCATTTTGGTAAATGTGAGCAGAATCTTTGGTTAGGCTATGTTAACACAATGTGTCATATTAATCACGACCGTTGTTGCCGTTGTTGACACTTACTTTGTGTTGCTCTCTATGGAATCCTGGCCAGAGTGTATACACACAGTATACAATCCGGCCGGGATCGCCGGCAAGGCCACAAAAAACTGACATGTCAGTTCACACAATGGAGCGTGTGTCTCCGACCGGACGCTCCATTTTGTGCAGGAGGGAATTCGGATGCGGGCGCACACAGATGCGCCCGCATCTGAATTCAGCAGCAGTGAAGATCATCTGACCTGTATTGCAGTACCGGACAGGAAGATCTTCTCTGACACTGGCCATTCCATGACCCGGCCGGGTCACGGAACGGCCAGTGTCTTCTACCATGTGAACATGGCCTTATGCATAATAGCATTCAGAGCAGATAGTTGTACCTATAGTCCACTGCAATTTACAGTATACTTTATCTGGTAGGGATCTTTACCCATTGGAATAAGAAGGATTAAATCTATGAACAAAGAGAGCCAAAAACACACTCCTTCCTTCCAGGTTAACAGGATACTGGGAGCAATATTTGACTTTTTGCAGCAAAATGTCGGGAAACACACCTACAAGTTATATGAGGCTGTATACTGAAATGTGAATACTGAAAATGCTGTTGATGTGCCATATTGGGTTATGCAAAAAACATTGAACATTTTTTTACAGTACTCTTGTGTTAAAGTTGAGGCATAAATGAAAAATGCATGAATTTATTCCTAGTGGAGCAGCAATGGTCTGTAAGTCTCCACACGTCCTTGAGACGGGCTCTCCTTAAGGAGAGTCATTACCCCTTTGACCCACGTCAATAGACCTCTCACTAGCCAGCCAACACCCTGCTCTGCACTGATGAGGGTCAAAAACCCAAAATAGCTATCTGCAGATGGGAAATCTTTCCTTTTGGAGAGATAGTTTGGCTTGGCATAAAATCTCCAGTCAATGTTCTAAGGCTCCTTGACTGAGCGAGACTTGACTTAAAGGGACATCTCTTTGCTTAAAGAGAACCAATCACGGAAGAAATTTAAAAAAATTTTATTTTCTAATTCAATGTAATTATTAATTTAATTAACATTTGTAAATACTTTTATTTATTTTTTCGGCCGCGTTTTTGTTTTATTCATTTTTTAACTCACTGTCTCGCGCCGGCTCTTTTCAAAAGAGCCGGCTCGAGACAGGAAGCTCCCGTCATCCACAGCGGCAGCAATGCCGGCCGCCGCCATCTTGATTACGTCATTTGCGTTCCAGTGGTGGAACGCAAGTAGCGTAATCAAGATGGCGGCGGCCGGGCCGAACAAGAGGAACAGGTATAGTATAAGATACAGACTGCAACAGCAGTCTGTATCTTCATTTTGTCTATTTATGAAGATACAGACTGCCTTTGCAGTCTGTATCTTATACTTTACCTGATCCTCTTGTCCATTGCAGTCTGATGCCGGGCGGCGCCATCTTGAATACGTCACTTGCGTTCCAGCGGTGGAACGCAAGCGACGTAATCAAGATGGCGGCGCCGGCCTTGCTGCAGCAAACAAGAGGAACAGGTAAAGTATAAGATACAGACTGCAAAGGCAGTCTGTATCTTCATAAATAGACTGCCTTTACAGTCTGTAGCTTATACTTTACCTGATCCTCTTGTTCGGTGCTGGAAGGCCGGGCGACGCCATCTTGAATACGTCACTTGCGTTCCAGCGGTGAAACGCAAAGTGACGTCATCAAGATGGCGGCGCCCGGCCTTCGTTCAGCAAGCAAGAGAATTGGGTAAAGGGATAAGATACAGACTGCACAGGCAGTCTGTATCTTCTTAGATAGACTTAGGGAGAGATTTCCTTTGATAATAGGGATAGTGATTTTTAGGTGATTGGTCCTCTTTAAGAGGTGTGAGAGCTACTTTGCATATTCTTTCTTCCCTGAATTTATTTAGAGAAGACAAAAGATGTAAGTGGTAGTTTACAGCAAAGACAGCTGAGAGGTGATCTATGGACCTGATGAAGAGGGATCCCCCTGGAAACACGTTGTCCGAATAAAGATATCCTATATACCACTATGACTCTCATCATTCCTGATGCGTTAGTGCATCTCCGTGCTCATCGGTGCCTGGTGTTCCCAGTTTGTTTGGACCCCCACTTATGCATCTTGCTCCTGTCTACAGGAAAAATGGTTTCCATACTAACAGGTTTTTCATTTTCTTCATTTTAGGGTGCATGACCAAAGCTGGTGTATTTCTCCAGAGTCCTCATATTGGCTTTTTTTCCCCTTTCTTCTCTGTATAGAAATGACAGGACAGCCCCTACTTGCAACTCTGGTTGCTCTATAAAGGAGTTTTTTGGGCAAATCGTTCAGTCACTGATCAGACACCCATACTATAGTGATCAGGGCCAGAAGAAGTTGGCTCCATTTACTGTGTAGCGGTGGAAATGTGTCAAATGATCAGCTTCACTGTGTAGTGACGGACATTGAACAGCTGATTAGTGGGAGCGCTGGGTGTTGGTACCCCACCGGTGAGTGACTGATGAGCTATCCAGGGGATAACTCATCAGTACGTTTTGCCTGGAAAACCCTGTTAATGCTGTATTAAATGTCCTCAGATACTTGGTTAACAAGCACCAATCTCATTGATTGGCTCTCGTTCTCTAAGGCTATTACACAGCTCAGTAATCTTGCAGCCCTTTGCTTTAATAAGCTGTCAACCTAACATCCTTTATTAAAGAGGTAGATGTGCCGCAGACGGACAATGACAAAGTCAGAATTAAGGGGTTGCTTGTTTGACAGCTGATTGCTGGCCCTATTACAAGGGGTAATATTGGCCGATAATCAGCCATTGTAATAGGAGAGGAGGAATTACACAGAGCTAGAGAAAGGTGCCCTGGCTAAACTGAACAGATTGACACTGTGTTAGGTGTTGATTTACAATACAGTAGTAGAGATTGCATGCGGGGGAAGGGATTTCTGATGTTCTATGTTTGCATAGTGCAGTATGAGGACTTCATGTTCCACTACATACTGATACCTTTTATATGTTTAGTTTCATGTAAACTGCTATTGTTTTATATATTATACTTTGTTACATTAAATGTTATATTGACTTCACTTGTTTTCAGGAATTTAAATATTAATAAAAAATCCTAAGTGTCTTAATTGATATTCATTTTAACTAATGATATATTTACCTTCATATTAAATGAACATTGCTCCTTATTGTTTATGATTTACAATGTTTTTCAGAACCTCAGCTGCTTAGCTCCAATGGAATCTCCCGTACAGATTTTTCGAGAAGAGGACATTGATCCAAAGAGAACGGCAATGGGTACTACATGCTCCCCGGGGTGCATACCCGTCTGTACCTCCATCTGTTATCCCAATTCCAGTTTGCTAGTCGGATGGGGAGACTATGAGAATGTCAGTGGATACACAGTGTCACCAACACATGAGACCAACTATACCACTATTTCTCCTACAATCTCAGTCATTATTACAGCAGTCTACTCCATGGTATTTGTCATTGGCTTGGTGGGCAATGCTTTGGTTATGTTTGTTATTATACGGTAAGTGAACATTTGAAAGATTTCTGCATTAACATATTGTGGTGACCTCCCCGCTCCTGGAAAAGGCAAGGGTGGGAATATAACACATGAAAAAGCTTTGTTGAGGAGATATGTAGCCTCTGTACAAGATTTTCATTAAAATTTCCCAGTAGCATGGCAGTGACATAGATTTGAGTGTTTTGGTCAATATTTTAAGAAGTGCTGATGGGGAAAATTGAGGGTCATACTAGGACCATTGGTTATACAATAGGTCGTGAATGTGTAGTTGAGATAGAAAAGAAGGAACAATTAAGTGCTAGAGATAAGGCGCCCTCAGTATGGGAGAAAGCAGGTAGGCGGGAACATAAATCTCCCCAACTCTCTGGCGATACAGAGAGGAAAACTGAAATTACAAAGCTTTGAGGCCATGTTCACATGCTGTAAGACAGCGGCCATTCTGTGACACGCCCATGTCACAGAATGGCTGTGTCTGTGAATCCCCCCACCCCCCCACCCCAGCCGGTACTGCAGTAGTGGCCGAATTAATATCGCTTCTTTGGAGTTGGAATGCGGGCACATTCAGACGTGCCCGCGTTCCAATTAGCCATAGCAGACAGTGTAAAGTCCGGCTTGAGCCGTACTTTCACATTGTCTGCACTGTCAGTTTTGTGCGGCCGCATGGAATCCCAGCCGGAGTGTATACAGTGCATATGTACTCTGTCCGGGATTCCATAAAGATCTATGCAATCAGCAGCTATCATTAAATAACGGCCATTGTTGCAAAACTGCAACAACGGCCGTTGTTTAATGAAAATATACATTGCGTGAACGTGGCCTGAGACTGTAAGAAGTAAAACATATGAGGGCACAGAAAATCATATTTCAAACATGCCTGAGAGAATTAGAGAACTTTCTAGGTGGCAGGGTTCACAATGTCTGCTGCAATTTTTAATCCACTAGTTCGCCACCACTGGAATATTGGGTAAGGTCTTCTTTAGTGGAAGAGGATACTGTTGCAAAAAGGTTGGTAGAAAGACCACTGGCTAGACTGATCTTGTTTGTGATGTACAGTAAAGTGTTCCAAGACCTCCACACTTATATGAACAATGGATTCACTCTTTGAGCCTCCGAGAAGGAGGAGGAGGAGTAGAGGGAGTGATGCAGGGCTTCACATGTTCCGCCCCTTGCTATCAGGGAGTATTGATATGTCTCTTGCAACCAATCCTGCAGAATTCTCATGTTAAGGAGGAGTGTTTTCAATAGAAAATAAAATGAACACTAGAACAAGGGGGTACAATCCAAGATTAGTTAAAGGAAAGGTCAAAAACAATACAAGAAAATATTACTTTACTGAAAGAGTAATAGATAACAAACTTGCAGTAGATGTGGTAGGCAAATCTGGAATAACTAAAATTTAACATTTATCTATCCCAAGATAACTAAAGTAGATGCACCAAGTGGTCTTTGCTGACAATCTTCTATTTTTCTATGTTTCAATGTTTATAGCCCCCTGGACTTCCTGTTTACCTGTATACTCTAGCCAGTAAAGCACTGTCAAGAAGATTTAGTGGATGGGAACTGGCTAAATTCCTGGCTACAGTGTATAAAAGAACAGAAAGTCCATTATAGGATGTACACCAGATATAACGTTTGGAGCAGACAGTTCCCACTAAAAACAGAAAGAGTGCATGAAAGACCCCAGACAGAAGCATGGAAGAAGCAACATGCTCGGAATATAGAGTATTTCCTTAAGTTTTTCGTATAAAAGGTTTTGAAAAATACTTTTTTTATTTACACACATTTAAAAGTGGTGAAAATGGTGTCTAAAGAGACCCTTAGAGCGGTTATGTTTATACCACAGGCTCTCTGTACTTTGTAAGTCGTTTCCTTCAGTTTACCATTCATTGTCAATGTGTTAGCAGCTTATACTACCTATGCATTGATATCCTTTAGGCTATGTTCAGACCTCGTATGAGACCATGGAACGGAGCGGTCACTGAACAGCTGGTCTCTGAAAAGATCATCCCGGCCGGTACTGCAGTACCAGCCCAATGAGTTCTGATGTGGGCGCATCCTTGCTTGCCCACATCAGAACTCCCCTACTGCACACTATGAAGCGTGCGTCCGGAGCTGCTCGCTCCACAATGTGCACTGACAAGGTTTTCTGCGGCCGCTATTCATTGAATAGCGGCCGCAGAAAACTGACGTGTCAGTTTCTTGCAGCTCTGTGAGAGATCTCAGACGGAATGTATACCATGTGTATACACTCCAGCCGGGATCCCATAGGGGGTCAATATTAAGTGTATTTTCGGAATAACCACGGCCGTTGTTGCACTCGGCAACAACGCCCGTAGTTTTATGAAAATATACGTAGTGTGAACGGCCTAATGCTCATCTTATTTGCCTTGCTATTGTGTTGACTCTTTTTGTGTTGTGCACTAGAGATGAGCGAACCTCCAGCATGCTCGAGTTGATCCGAACCCGAACTTTCGGCATTTGATTAGCGGTGGCTGCTGAACTTGGATAAAGCCCTAAGGCTATGTGGAAATCATGAATATAGTCATTGGCTGTATCCATGTTTTCCGGACAACCTTAGAGCTTTATCCAAGTTCAGCAGCCACCGCTAATCAAATGCCGAACGTTCAGGTACATTCCAATAATTGTATAAAGCTATGTAAAATGTATTATGTCATAATGACAGTAATAATTATGTGAATTTGGTGCTTTTAACGTAGCCTTTTAGCCTGATGAACCTATCCCTGTACACTTTTCCTTCAATCTGGATGCTAATCAAAACTACTGTTACCACTATGACCCCCTGCTCAAGCCTTTTCTATCACACTGGAGAGGGACCCTGTGCTGATCTATTATAGCAGTTAATTTGCTAGATAAGATAGGTATTGTTTTTTTACAACTATTTAGTGTATATAAAGCATGGTCGTATTTTTGATATAAACTCTTTGTAATCACGCTCAGAGACTCAACCTTTGTCTAGTTTTCACTATTTAATCATCATCTCATTTGATGCATGCTCTCGAGGCCTCCATGGAGACAGTTCACATAATAGTACCCAATGAATGCTTTATAGCTAAGCAAAATAATCATTCCTCTGGTTCAATTCAACCTCTAGAATCCACTCAGTATTTCATGTGAATGCATTGTGATACACAGTAAGAAAAATGGAAATTTGATTAAACAGAATGATGGCAACAGAGTAGATAAAGTAGATGTATAGAGTAAATGCATAGTTTTTCGGGGTCCCCACTTTTGTGCATTTATGTGCATTTAAATACAGTCTATATTCTCACAATGGTTTTTCTTGTCAGTTTATAATTTTTTAAAATGACGTCCGTCATTTTGAGTTCAAAATAACCATTGTTACTTTGCGGTTTGGCCGCCTGGCAGTGCAATAACGGTTGTTGGTAAATTATTCTAGTTCAGATGGACTAACTGCCTATGGAATAGCAATAGTAGAAGTGAATCCCGGAACAGTCTTCACAAAGTGTAACGTGCCTCAGCTCCTCTCTCAGCTTCCAACAATTAGCAGCCAACTCACAGCAATAGTGATCGGGAGACCGCTGGTTCAGGCGCTCTGCCTTGTAAGAGTACACAGTATGGCATGATGAATAATAGAAGATAAGGCAACACTCACCAATGAAGCTTGTGGTCTTTTATTGTAGTGAAATACATACACCGATCAGAACATACATGGGATACACAGTAGATGCAGGGGTGTTCAACTGGCGGCAACAGACATTTTACGCTCTACAGCGTAGACAATAGGCTAGAGAAAGCGCTGTAGAGCGTGAAACGGCTGTGAAAATGTCCCAGAGAGATGAGGTAACCCTTTGAAGGTCGAAGCAAGTGGACATACCCTGGGCCATCTACCCAGATGATATGTGCAAAAATAGAAAAATGATCTTCTTTAAAATTCCATAATTTTTATTCCATAAGCATATAAAAATTGTGAAAACAGATAAAAACATAATGCGAACGCATTTCAGGGTCAAAAAAATAAAAAATCTGTTGGAGCTGTGATTTTTCTATTTTTCCAGTCTCCTGAAGGCAGCTTTTTAGACACTGGTCTTCCTGTGTTTACACTCTTGGAAAAAATGTCAGAACACAGGGAATGCCGTGTTTTTATTGATAACTAAAATAATAATAATAATCATAATAAATGTAAATTGCAAACTTGCTTTCTATCACATCTACTGTTGATTTAGGTTTTGAAAGTTTTAACAAAAGGTAAACTTTAACAATCACTATGGGTGAAGGTACTCCTCATTGCACGCATTGTTCCTAACTAATATAATTGTGACCTAGAGCCTATGTATGCAGCTTGATGGCTAAGAGTCATATTACATGGCCTGATTTTCTATGTAAGTGCGTGCTGGCTGATCTGCTAGATTGGCGCTTACTTAGCCTATTACACGGATTGATAATCATGCAGCAAGGGCTGCACAGACATTATTATAAATGTCTAAGCAGCCCTTGCTTTATATAGAAAATAATAAAGTTATTACCTCTCCACACTCCCCGGGGTCCTATTGCCTGTTCCCCACTAACTGCAGCCGCCCCTAGCTAAAGTTTCTATAGTTTTCTCTTCAGTTACAGGTCGCTCAGCCAATCATTGGTCGAGATGGGACAGCATTGTGGCCAGTAATTGGCTGAGCAGCCTGTTACTGCAGAGACAGGTGTAGAGGCTTTAGCAGTGGCTGAGGTGAACAGGTAACTGGTAGCCAATCACAGCTCAGCTTTTATGTCCTAATAGGCTCTGGCAAAATAACACTCAGCCCTTACTGGTTGCTGGGAGAAAAATCATATAATTACAATTGTCAGCAACCAAAGGCTAGCGGAATTGACTAGCAAAAACAAGCCTTTGAAACAACACTTGAGAATCATACAGGAGATGAGATTGCCTCAATGTAAGAGCTAGAAGAAGTTCAAAAAATCTTGAGTGACTATTTCAATCCGAGCAATGATCTATGTTTACTGTGTGGATATATGGGGCCTCTTTGTTTCAACATTTTTGTGATTTTATCCTAAATTATGTATTGATATGTCGTAGTTTTAATTGGTCATGGTCTGGGTGCTTAGAAACCCATTGATGTATAGAACCACATAGGGGAGAAGTGCTCAGCTAGGTGATTCTCTCCCATTCTCAGTACCAAGACCCTTACCAATCAAAACTTTTTTTTTTTTAAATGTAAGTGGCACTTTAACAGATTGTAAAACTGTTCCAGTCCCATTTCCTTTTTTTTTTCTTTTTACAAAACCCAGTTCATTTGCAAGTATATGTGATCTAATTCTCCAGTTTTCCCCAGTGTGTTTTGCTCATGACTAGGGCAAAGGTTAGTTGGTTGTTATATGTGTTGAACCATGCAATTACGCAAGAGAAAATGTTCACTTTTGAGACACTTGCCTACGCTGTTTAGTCAATTGGCTTTAATTTGAGACATTGCATGAACCTCCTGTATGGCTCCTGTGAGGCAGATAACCTCATCTCAGGCCATTCTTCGTAGCTAGTTTGTATCTATTTTGTTTGATGACTGTAATTCATATTGTTGACTGTATTGATGATAATTGCTGATTTTATGTTGTGAGCCAGCACTCAGGGCTGCTTTGTGCTGCTACTAATGTAATCATTATTCCAACTTTTTTTTTTATATTGCAGCACTTAGTTTTTACCTTGTTATTTGTATACCTTTTTATACCTGCATATTCAGGTCCTTACTCACATTTTGGTTTAGGAGTAATAATAAAGATTTATTTTCTCACATAAAAAGTTATTTTGGTGCTTTGGGTCCCATTATTACTTTATCTCTGTATTTTACTAGAATATTAGACCTGGTGCCGAGATACCACCTATGATTGATTCTAAGCTATATGTTTTATCAATAGCAATCCCTAGTTTGGCCCATGACTTGTATACCTGTCAGAAAAACATGTCAAGTGTTTTTAACGGTTAGGCCTTCAGCGTTCGGCCCCTTAGGTTTAGTAGAATGAGTGGGTCCAAAGGCAGGATGCAAAAATGGTGGCTGGTCTGAAGCATAAATTACCTATTAGGAATGACTAGAAGGGGTTTTCCAGAGTTAGTTAGATTTGGCCACAAATCTTGTCTCTAGTTTGGGTGCAGGTTTTGCAACTCAGTTCAATTGAAGTGAATGAAGCCTAACTGCAAACCACACTTGAATTGGAGACAAGAGTGGTGTTGTAGGAAAGCGGCACTTTTTTTCTAATGCTGGATAACCCCTTTAAAAATCTAAATCTGTATGTTCTGGAGGAAAGAAGAGAAAGGGGCGACATGATCAAAACATTAAGGGTGGGTTCACATTACGGAATTCTCGCGAACAATGTCCGCGGAATTCCGTCAGCTGTCCGCCCGCACGGGCACACGCTTTTCCGCCGGCTCCATAGACACCATTCTATGGGCCGGCGTATTCTGCGATCCGCTAAAAGAAGTGACATGACACTTCTTTCAGCGTATAGCAGAATACGCCGGCCCATAGAATGGTGTCTATGGGGCCAGCGGAAAGGCGCCCAGATGTGCGGGCGGACAGCTGACGGAATTCCGCGGACATTATCCGCGCGAATTCCGTAGTGTGAACCCACCCTTAAATATGTTAAAGGACTAAATAAGGATCAGGAGGGAAGTGTTTTTGATAAAAAAAAAATAAAATACTGAATATTACTTTACTGAAAGAGTAGTAGATGCTTGGAACAAAATACCAGCAGATGTAGTTGGTAATTATACAGTCACTGCCTGGGATAAACATATATCTATCCTAAGATAATAAGAAGGGAAATACTAAAAGATCCAAGTGGTCTTTTTTTCTGACAGTCTTCTTTGTTTCTATGTTTTACTGTTTCTATAAGATGACCACGTTGCTCCTCTTCCTACTTTGCGTCTGTGTGAGTGAGACGACTCCAAAGACATTATGTGGCTGTCCCGTCACCTGTGATGAGAGTGTGGACTTCTCCTTGTTTCTTCTTCCGATTGATGGCGAGCTAAACACTCAGACCCTGACTGATCAAAACTCTTGACATCTCTCTAAGGCTAGGTTCACACTGCGTTTTCAGCATCCGTTTAACGGATCCGTTTTTTTTAACGTCCAGAAAAATAGGGTCAGCAACGTTTTTTGGTCCGTCAAAAAAAACGGATCAGTTTTTTTTTATAATGGAAGTCAATGGAAAAACGGATGCACACAAATGAATCCGTTTTTTGCAATCCGTTTTTATGCGTTTTTTTCAAAAAACGGATGCGTTAAACGGATGCTGAAAACGCAGTGTGAACCTAGCCTAACATATCAAGTTTTTTCTCATGACTCTTCAAGTGTGTGTTATTTGTTCTGTAATTGATTCTCTTAATAATTGGGATGTTTTTTCCCCTGGAGTTATTGAAGTTCTGTAGTAAAGCCTTTGAGGAAAAAACTCTCAAAGTCTATACCCATGCCGTGGTTTGAATCAAACTTCAACAAGACTCTTTTTTAACCCCTTAAGGACTGGGCCAATTTTGCTCTTCCGTTTTTTTCCTCCTTGTGCTTAAAAGGCCATAGCACTTGCATTTTATCACCTAGAACCCCACATGACCCCCTATTTTTGCACCACTAATTGTACTTTGAAATGACAGGCTGAATTTTTTCAGAAAGTACACTGCAAAAGAAGGAAAAAAATTCAATGTGTGGGGAAATTGAAAAAAAACAAAACAAAAACTCATTTTGTTTATTTGGGGGGTATTTGTTTTTACGCCGCTCGCCCTGTGGTAAAACTGACTTGTTATACATGTTCCTCAAGTCGTTCCAATTACAACGATATGTAACATGTATAACTTTTTCTTTTATCTGATGGCCTGTAAAAAAATCAAACATTGTTAACAAATATATGTTACTTAAAATCGCTCCATTCCCAGGCTTATAGCGCTTTTATCCTTTGGTCTATGGGGCTGTGTGAGGTGTCATTTTTTGCAACATGATGTGTTCTTTCTACCAATACCTTGTTTGCACATATACGACTTTTTGATCGCTTTTTATTACAATTTTTCTGGATTTGATGCGACCAAAAATGCACAATTTTCCACTTTGGGATTTTTTTTATGCTTACGCCGTTTACCGTGCGAGATCAGGAATGTGATAAATTAATAGTTCAGGGAATTAAGCACGCGGCGATAATAAACATGTTTATTTATTTATTTTTATTTATAAAATGGGAAAAGGGGGGTAATTCAAACTGTTATTAGGGGAGGGGGGCTTTTTTATTTATAATGCCACTTTTTTTTTTTTTTTTTGCACATATAATAGAAGCCGCCCTGGGGGACTTCTAGTTATACAGCATAGATCAATGAGATAGGCACTGGATTGCTTCCGGCTGCTGCAGCTGGAAGCAATCGAGTGCCGAGCCGGGATCAGTGCCATTACGGCACAGACCCTGGCTCGAGCCGGATGTGTGGATCGCTCCACGTTGTCCCGGAGGAGCGATCCACCCCACTAGACACCAGGGAAGGGCTGCATAAAGGATTCAGATGCAGCTGCCAACTTTGTCAGCTGCAACTGAATCCTTAATTAGCAGGCATGGCAATCGGACCGTGCCCGCTAATTGCCGCGGTCCCGGGCTACATGCCGCACCTGGGACCACGGCGGTTCAGAGTGGGGTCGCCGCGTGGCCCCGCTCTGAACTCCTTGAGGCAGGCGCAGGGCGTAAATATACGCCCGCAGTCGTTAAGGGGTTAAGAGGAAAAAGGGCCTGCTTTTTTGTGCCACCAAATGGAGGTAGCTACCCTGTAAGTCAATGCTCAATCCCCCTAAATGCACTCTAGACAAATTTGCATTAGATTTTCTGTGTGGAAATTCACATGGCAAATCCACAGCAGCCATAGGCTATATCCATGTTTTCCAGGACTCCCTAGGGCTGCGTCCAACTTTAGCCACCAGTACAGTGCACGCTTAGGTTCAGACAAACCTGAGCACGCTCGAGAAATAAGCATTGTCTTACAGGGAAACTAACTTAAATAGGTGGCTCTGGAGACCAAGCTCTTTTCCTACTTGAACAAAGCTATTTTTTTCCATGGAGCTTTGCATGGTTTATAAGCTAAGCTAAGCTAGCTTGACGGTTTCCCCAAGGAGATACTCTCCTTCATTCAAGGAGATTCTCCTTCATTCTCCTTCATTCTCCTTCAGAAAGACTTTAAAAGAAAAATTTCCTTTAATAAGCCTTAAAAAGCATCATGGAATTTTTTTTCCATTCATTTATATATTTTTTGCAAATTGTGTACGAAACTAGCCTTAAATGCACACTGTCATTATAACTTACAAAATCTAAATCAACAGGGGATGTGATGGAAAATTTAGAACAATTATTTATTTTGTATTTTATGATTAAAAACAAAGCTATACTTACTTGTAACCAGGTCCAGTCTCCTGAAGGCAGCTTTTTAATCTTGTGCTGGTTGAAAAACAGAGAACAGACGCAGGAAGTCCCAGCCATCTGCACTCACAGATAAGGCAATCATTTGATTGAGCTGTGACACTCTGTACATGGTTTAAGTTTTTTTTTGGCTATGTTCACACAACGTCAAAAATAGAGAAAAGGCGTCTGATTTTGATATTTAAAAAAAACATCAGTTTTTGCCGCAACATCAGTTAACTGACTGCAATAGCAATGCATTGAAGTCAATGGAAAGACAGAAGTCCAATGCACACAATGCATTGAATAACGGATGCTTTTACCGCGAACGTCAAAATAATGAACATGATCATTATTTTCGGACGTATTTTGCAAACAGTGGACGTTTTTTATTAGTTGTGGGGGAGGGAAGGGTGGGGCAGAGGGGGGGGGGAGGGGGGGTTAATTTGTTAGGCAAGTTCAAGTGGAGAACTAAGGGGGATAGATACATCAGCAGACGTAGACACTCCCGAGCCCCTTCCCGTAGACATAGTAGAATCAAAGAAGGGGGGCCACTGTCTCCAGCTTTTTTGTACCCCTGTGTGGGAGCCCACACGAGTAGCTATGGCCACTTCCATTTGGTAGTTATAAATAACTGCGTTAAAAATTTCCGTCATCGTAGGCACATCCCCTGATTTCCACCTTTTTGCGATATAGTTACGAGTGGCCATCAGGAGATGCAAACCCACCGTGAAATCAGGTTTAGAGAAATCTTCTGTTCCTAGGCCTAACAACGCTAGACTCAGCGACCATTGGAAAGGAGAGGCAATAATCCTTTTTAATAGATCATGAATCTCATCCCAGAGGGGTTGTATCTTAGGGCAGTCCCACTACACATGCAATAAATTTCCAATATGTTCCTGGCAACGCCAAAATAATGGGGAGGTACCAGTGAACATCTTAGAGAGTCTATAAGGATTGAAATACCAGCGATATAACAATTTTCTAGAGGCTTCTATGTGGTTAAGAAACATTTAGAAACTTTGGCCGCTGAGCGATAGACATGTTCCCATTATAACACAGAGAATTTTCCCCCTAGGTCACTTTCCCACTTATCCCTATATGGAGGAAACCCTGAATGGAGTTGTAGGGCTTTATACGCCCTAGACAGCCCCTTGGGATGCAATGACGGGTTATAGAATTGACTTTCATATAACGTTTTAGAAGTGTCTCCATGAACTTGCAACGCTTGAAGACAGTGGCGTAGTTGCAGGTATTTATATAGGTCCATTGCCATCCATAGGTCCATTGCCATCCATAGGTCCAGTGACATCCATTGCCTCCTTCTATCAGCTGAGAACAGGCCAAGACTCACAGAGGGAACAAAAGGTTATACGATTCAGTTTTTCTTTTGTCCTCTTAAAAATGCCCATTTTTGACCATTCCAGCCAACCATTATTTGTAAATTTCATGCAAACAGTCATTTGTTTTGACTTTCTTTGGCTATGGTTGGCTGCATGGTGTGAACGGACAAATTCAGCTGATGATTTACCACTTTGCACAAGTTCACTGTGATCGTTTTTTAAGTTGGAGTGATATGCCGGATAAGTCTGGCATGTTGCTGGTTGGATTATTCATATAAATGACCTCAACTTTATAAACCAGCTTTATAAAGAGTTTTACTGAAATCCTGCAGAGAATAGCATGGCTGATTTGGCTGACTTGACATAGGAGAAGAATAGGGATAAACTGCTGCAGTTTTTTTATGAATATTCTTAGAGACCCTGTAAAAAAAAAAACAAAACAAAACTTTACATTCGTCAGAGAGACATTTGAAAAAAACTGGTATTGGTCAGGGTCTGAGTGGTCAGACCTCAACTGATCTGGAGAACAAATTGGGAGACAAACATACTAGAGGGACCTCGTAGACTTGCTTTGAAACTCCTTCCAGGACTCGAGATATGGAACTGGGTGTGAATTCACTGTGTGCTTTTTTCTGGTTTGTGTTCCAGATTCCGGAACACTCAGACTCTGACCGATCAAAACTTTTGATAAGTTGAAATATGTATGTTCATATACATATATATATATATATATATATATATATATATATATATATACACACACACAGTTTAGTGGTGCCTTGGATTACGGTGCCTTGGATTGGGTTCCGGGACCGCACTTGTAATCCAAATCCACTCCTAAACCAAAGCAAAATTTCCCATAAGAAATCATTGAAATGCAGACAAATTGTTCCACACCCCAAAATAATATTTTTTTTAATTCTGAAAAACGTGTAAAACAAATAAAACAAACATTCAGAAACAGCTGCATATGTCATATTATACGTTACTGTACAGTGTAACAATTATAGCATTATGTGGAGTATAATGTATAGTAACTGCATAAACCTAAAAAAACTGCAGTTTGTAGATACAGGATGCAGCTGAAGATCCCATAATGCAGTAGTGTAGTACAACATGCTAGAATAGAGAAGCAGGGCTGACAGAGATCTTTGTGGTCACATGATCACAATGGGGAAGGGGTGAGTGTTCAGCATGGACCAATCAGGAAGTGATAATCACAGAGATGTGCAGGAGGACAGTGACAGAAACTTTCCTATACGGCAGTGTGAATGACTGAGTGTGAGTGCAGGCACAGTATAGCAGCAGTGTGTATAGCTGAATGTAAGTGCAGGCACATTATAGCAGCAATGGAGAGGATGGGAAACACAAGGACAGACAGACACTGCAGGGAGGAAAGTACCGTGCATATGTGGGCACAGTACAGAAGCACTCACTGTCCGGGGTGAGAGGGGTTACAGCTATGAAGAGATTACCTCCACAGTCCTGTCCCCTGATGCAAGCATCAGCCTGCAGTGCATCTGCCATGATTTTGAAGGTGAGGGAGACTTCCTGGGTCAGAGTACAGGGCTGTAGACCCTGCTATGCAGACCATACTTCTCCCCCACTCCCCCTCCCACCCAGTACAGGGAGCTCTTAAACCAAAGCAGTGCTCTTAAACCAAGTTACAAGAATTGTGATTTCTTCTTGCAAAATGCTCTTAATCCAAGTTACTCTCAGACCAAGGTTCCACTATATATATATATATATATATATATATATATATATATATATATATATTTTTTTTTTTAATAACTGCCTATTTAAGGCAACATACCTATAACTGTCAGCCAAATGTTTGATCGGCTGACAATTATCTCTCCCATCCCATAACACATGGGTCAGGCAACATAGTTCTAGCACTCTACAGACAATATTTCTTGGTGGAGAATCGGGGGACACCATAGACCTTACTTAAAACGTTGGCCAACTATATTGTTATGTCAAATTTAGTATAAGGTGTACGGACTCCTTAAGTGTTGTGTTCTTTTAAAGCAGGGATAAGGAACCTTCGGCCCTCCAGCTGTTGCAAAACTACCTGGAAAGCATGATGGGAATTGCAGTTTTGCAGCAGCTGGAGGGCCGAAGGTTCCTCATCCCTGCTTTAAAGGGTAAACAAATTATTAAACATTCATTAGTTGGTGCAAATTGAACAGCTGATGCCTGTTGCTAAAACACCACAAACCTTGCTATGCAATAAAATCAATGTTCTACACAGAAGCACATCAGCATAACAACGTTAATCACTTGACTCCAAAATGCTGTTCTGCAGAAGTGGTACAATGGCATATTGTTGGCAAGTATAGAAAGCCTCATCTGTAAAGCTGCTAAATACTAGAGCTGTTTGAAAAAAATACTGCTATTGTGTTCAAGACTTTGATAGCCTTGAAAAATAAAATTGCCAAAAGATCTTGCAGTCTGCTGTCTTTATATTACTTAACTTGGATGGCAACTCTGCCATTTGGCACCATCACTTAACATCTAGAAGCTACATAAAGAAGCAAACTAAAAGCAAAATAGTGGATTTGACTTGGCTTAGTACTGTATGTGTATACAAATGGAGTCCTGTTTAAATTAAATAGATTAAAAGTAATGGCCTCCAAGAAAATCAAATATATTCTGCATCTAGCTATGGGCACGGTGCTAATGTATCTAATAGCTCCAAACACAGCCTATTAGATTTCAGTAGGCTGCCTTATAGACTACTGTTCACGTGGATTGACTGGCTATTGAATTCCGTTGAAGCCAAGCAACCTGTCCATAGGAATACTAACAAAACGTGTTGGCCAACTTCAGCTCTCCCTGTTTATTACTATGCATGCTCACGATCGCTCATGCACTCAACCAGCAAGCCAATTCCAAACAGCCAATGCTATTGGAGAATGGCCAAATATGTTTGTAGATATGTGTCAGCATTGGATTTGAGGCAGCTTTTGTGCTTAGGTTTTAATGCATACTTTCGTAGCTATCTTTTGATGGCACAGTTTGCCTGAAGGTTTGGGCATATTATACACCAGGCCCCAAGGGCTTCTACTATCTGAAAGCCAAGCCTATTGTATTTGCTGGAAAGCAATGAATGCTAGTACCCAGACGGTGGACAGAAGCTATAGATTTAGCAGTAAAACAACTGCAAAGCAGAACAGACAGCCTGTTAACTCATCGTGTTAATGTCAAATTTAGTTTCCTTTATTAAATATTGATTTTTGTAATTTAAATAGGAAGACGGCCTCTCGGATTGTTATAATATGCTTCTTATTGACTACAATGGAAGCTAATGGGAATAATATGTTCTCTGATGTACGAAGCTATACACCTTTATGTTATATACTGTAGTTTACTATTAACCCTTCCCTGGTCAAAGACATCTTTATCAGCTAGCAAACACAACTAAATGTTGCAGAGGAAACAACCATCTGTTTTCTGTATACCCAATGCCTATATATGTGAACACACACTAACAAACCATCCATACCCCAAGATGAGTTCTTTAGGATCCAAATTTATAACTGAGACAATTGAATCATCAAATTAGCTGATTTTTTTTCATTTATTTTGGAGAACCTCTTTAATAGAAATAATTGCAACGATATTGGCATACATGATAATTAAGGGATATCCATTCAATATATGTTAATGATTTTGTCCCTCTTGGAGTTTTGGATGTTGGAGTAGGAGCTTAGAATTCCCATCCACTGATATAGAACAGAACCTGTAAAAAGAATTCCTATTCTTGTAGAGGATTCTGTATTATAGTGAGCAGCCACTCATTTACTTAAAGCGACTCTGTACCCACAATCTGACCCCCCCCCCCCCCAAACCACCTTTGGATAGCTGCTTTTAATCCAAGATCTGTCCTGGGGTCCATTTGGTAGGTGATGCAGTTATTGTGCTAAAAGACAACTTTTAAACTGGCAGCTTCTTGCCCTACGGGAGTGGCCTACATTGTGTATGAATAAGGCTGGCACACCCTCTCCGTCCCTCCTTCCCACCCTCTTCATCATTAGTAATGCTCCAGGCAGATTGCCTCCTATTCGTCAGCTGTGTCAGCCCGGCATATGGGCTGGATCGTTAAGCCACCTGTGTAATGTTCAGCATGGAGTAAATGTTCCAGTGGCATTACTGATGATGAAGAGGGTGGGGAGGAGGGACAGAGGGGTGGTGCAAAGTTAGGGCACAGATACTCCCGTTGGGCACGGGGCTGCAAGTTTAAAAGTTGTTTTTTAGCACAATAACTGAATCACCTGCCAAATGGACCGCAGGACAGATCTTGGATTAAAAGCAGCTATCTGAAGGTACAAGTGGTTTGGAGGGGGTCAGATTGTGGGTACAGAGTCGCTTTGAGAGTGCATTCAGAAGCAGACCCCCCTGACTGTATGAGTTCTTCTACAGGACATTGTCCTTTTGTCAAATGTTGTGGTTACATTCAGATCTGTGGACCATTTTGTAATATTTTACTGACATTACAGACATTTCAAAATTTTCTTCAGTCAGGGACCAACCCATAGACTTATACTGGACAGCCCATCTGTTGCAATCAGTTTGACTGAGCGCCAAACTTGAGAGTAAAGTGTGCAGCCATGTACTTCTTCTGGCTTTATCAGAGTAGATTGCAGCACTGAGACCCTGGCCAATCTAAGGGTTTAATTACATGGGCCGATGATGGCCCAATCAATTCATCTGCTGGATCAGCTCTCGTTTATTGGGCCTATTACACGGCCTGATAATCATTTAGCAAGGGCTGCATGGACATCTTTGGCGATGTCCGTTCAGCCCTTGTCCAAACAGTTTACATTACCTGTCTATGTTGCCTCCTGCATTCTCCTTCCTTCTCAGTCCTGCACGCTGCAGCTTCAGAGCGGCATGTCTGAGCTGACAGGCCGCTCAGCCAATCACTTTACGGGACCGCCACAGCCAGTAATTGGCTGAGCGGCCTGTCAGCTCAGACATGCCACTCTGAAGCTGTGGTGCGTGGGATCGGGGAGGAAGCAGACCGCAGGAGAAGCCCTGGAGCATGGACAAGTAACGTCTACTGTTTGTTCAATAGTTAGCCGTGGGCATTATGTGTAATAGCGATGCGCGGTCGTCAGCCAATGTCTTTAGGTCAGGGCCTAAAGCAATGATCAGCCGAAGATCATTTCATTGGCTGATCGTTCTCTCTATTGCACGGAATGATAATCGGCCGAATAGGGCTGATTCTGCCAATTATCGCTTCATGTAATAGGGCCTTAAGCTTATTGAAATATCAGTAATGAATTAAATATATACATGTACAGTCCCTGTTTGAGACAAAGTTTCAAAGTACTGAAAAAGCATAAAGATATATAGGTCACATAGTCTCCTGACTATTCTTGAGTATAGTATCTTGAGCATACTTTAAACCTATATTAATGTTTCTTTTATGTTTTGTTCTAGGTTTGTAGTAATCTACAGCACATAAAATCATGATTTATTATGTCGTACTAATAATATAGTGATAATACTTAATTGCACAGTTGTTTTTATTTCTTTATTGAAGCAGTTGATAGTTCTTCCTGAACATTACATAGATGCAAATGCCTGAATGTGGTCTTTTCTTATTAATTTAACAAATTTACATAATAATAGCTTATTACGCTGTTTTCTTCTGAATTATTAATACATAGTTTTTCATCATTTTAATTGAGGTTCAATGTCCTTTATGTTATTTTCTCTCGACAGATACACCAAAATGAAGACTGCAACCAACATTTATATCTTTAATCTGGCGTTGGCTGATGCTCTTGTGACAACCACAATGCCTTTTCAGAGCACTGAATTCCTAATGAACTCCTGGCCGTTTGGAGATATTTTGTGTAAAATAGTTATATCTATTGACTATTATAATATGTTTACTAGTATATTCACTTTAACCATGATGAGTGTTGACCGTTACATTGCCGTATGTCATCCTGTAAAGGCACTTGATTTTCGCACACCTTTAAAAGCCAAATTCATCAATGTGTGTATATGGATGCTTTCCTCCTCTGTTGGCATATCTGCCATTGTACTTGGGGGCACCAAAATGAGTGATGGTGAGTATGTTTTATGTATATCTACGAAATATATCTTATTTATTGTGTATATAAGGATACAGTTACATGTATCAACCACAAACCATTGTCTATTGGAATACCTACACTAATATACCCATCGACCTCACCTCAGTGGTCCATTACACCTATTGGTTCATCTCCTGAGGTTTAGGGACCAACACAGAGAAATAACTGTCCCATCTGACCGATCTCGGGACCCCCACCATAAGGCATTTTCTCCCGAGTTGTGATGACAACACAACTTAGGGGGGAATGCCCAACCCGGCTGATGGACAACTCGCTTTGCCAATCAGTGACTGGAGCAGTGTCCCGCTTGTCACTATCTGACTGTGTGGGCTGTCAATCAGCTGGGTCGTGAAGTTGGCTGAGAAGAAGATCTCAGAGGCCAGTGGGGGTCCTGGAGCGATGATCCAGCACTGGACAGGCATGGAAACGTGTGAGTAGTGTTGCTTATTATGTTCCTTCCCCTGCCTCTTCCAAAAATTTTAGCATCCCTGGACTTCTCCTTTAAATTGGAAGCAGGAGCATTACTAGTGCTGGGCTCTAGTCCAGAAGGTCTTATGTTAAAAAATTGAATGTGGCCTGAAAAAATATAACTCCTTCAAAGCCAAATGACAAATATACAGTTACAGGACACCGTATTGTCACATGTGTGTAATAGTCCCATGAGACTAATATCTGTTTGTTTCCTCCCAGTCATGTCATTCTATGTATCCAATATAAAGAAGTGGCAATATGACTAAGGTTAAAATAATCTTGAAAGTGCCATCATCGTTATTCAATCCAACAATAGTCAGATTAAATATTGTATTCTTAGTTTTCCAGAGAGTAATATTCCAACTAAGACAATGAGATCATTTTATTAAAAATGGTAAAAACAAAGAGTTGATTGGTTGAAACTGATAATAATCTTTTCCAGGAAGTTGAATTAGAGTGAATGGTCAAATTGTAGAAGTCTAGAATGTCATGTACTGTATGTCAGGACATTTTTCTAGGGAAATTTTGCTCCATTCTTGGAAAATCATTCACTATATTTACACCATATTTTTGTGTTCTAGAAACCTTTGCAAGGGTATGGGCATGAAGTATTGGAAAGTGGGAGTAGACTTGCTAGAAAGGGGCATGGCTTAAAAGAGTTTTTTTAGGCAAATGGGGAGGGAATAAAAGAAGTTTTCTATTTGCCTATAAAACCCCTTAAAATACACAAAATGTATCAGTGACTCATTGTTTCAGCATGTCCATAAAATCATATTATTGGAGATTTTAGAGAAACATTTATTTGTACCAAAATTACACTCGGAAAAGATTGCTTATAGGCAGAAACTCTGTGCTGCTTGTCTATATACTTTTATATGCTAAAAAGCACCATTACTCACAGATATTAATCATCAAGTTGTTACAAAATCTAGACCTCATAGCCAACAGATAAGGCTGGGATCACACTCGTTTTTTTACTGGTTATATTTACCATACACAAAAACGTACAAAAAACACATCCATTTTTTTTTTTTTTTAATGAAGATCAATGAAAAAAAGGGATCCAAATACAGTATATTGCAAACAATTGCATCTGTTTTTTTCATAAAACGTTTACATAAAACGGACTGAAAGATTGCAGTGTGAACCCAGCCTATTATTTTATTGCTCATTCTTAGGCTGGAAACACACAGTGGTCTCTTGGAAAACTGACACTGCATTTTTTTGTGCCAAATCCAGAAAAGGATCAAAGTACGAGTCCTCCCTTTAAATTTGCCATTCCATTTGAATACACTCTCTGGTTTTCCGAAAAGCTGCTGTGTGTGTTTCCATCCTTATATACATGGTAAACTGTATATCTTTTAACCTTTCTTTAATCCTGCTTTTGTAAGCAGGTCTTTGAACACAATCTCCGCTCTTACATCTAAAGATAATCAGGCAATTGTTTGTCACAGTTTAACTATGAATTTAAATGAAGTCAATGGAGGCTTCAAGCCCTCTTGGGAAGCACTTTACTATTCTTTTGTATCAGGATATTGATTTAGTTTTGTCTTTACTTTAATTAGTTTTCTTCTTCCGGCTTCTTTATTGAGATAGACTTTGCAGTTAATCAATGTGTGATAATTTATTGGTGTCAAAAAAGTTACAAGTATACTAGTCTTAATTTGTATTTTGTAAGTCACTGATTCTTTTTTTCAGTTAAATACTTTTCTTGTTGCATTATTAATAGTATACTTTGGTGGTCTTGGAGAAATCACATATCTTTTGTTTAATTCTGGAAAATGTGCCTTCTGTGTAAAAATTCCATTAACCGCCAAGTCCATTAAATACAGAGAGTCTCTTGGCTAAACATAATAATGTCAGGCAATAAAATATTTTTATGTTAGCTAATTCACTATTTATTTTTAAAACTTAAATTGAAAAAGAAAAAAAAATTACATATGTAGGAATAGTTCAATAAGATGAGTAGCATAAGGTTTTGTACAAAGTTCTTTTCAGCCATGTCTATGGAATAGTAATTTTTGCTGTAGTTACATGAAATTAGAGCAAAAAGTAGTATTCTTTTCAGTCTGGAAAGCAGGAGAGGTTTTCTATGGGGATTTGCTACTTTTCTGGGCCGTTCCTGACATGGACAGAGGTGGCAGCAGAAAGCACTGCATCAGACTGGAAAGAATACATCACTTCCTTCATGGCATACACCAGTTGAAAAGTACAGGAAGACTTGATGTTTTTTTAGTAGAAGTAAATTACAAATCTCTGGAACTCTCTAGGACCAGTTGACCTGAAAGATTTTTTTTTATGTTGGTGAACTAACCCTTTAAAGCTACATAAGAGTATCTTTTTTGGGGGGTGGGTCTCAGTACAAATTGCTTTAACTATAGAAAATAATATTACTGCCCCAAATGTTCAAAGGAAAATAATGACTTAATACATTTACTACGGGGTTGTGCTAAACGTTTTAGATTCTATAATCAGATAATTGATAATATTAATCTTATGTATAAAGGAAAACTAACCACAGATTAGGAGACTCTAATCTGCTGTTATGTCTCCTTAGTGCATGTAACACTGAGAATGAAGACAATTTCTTAATATGTAATTTATGAAGTTTGGTGGATTGAAGGCAGGACTATTGCCCTCTGTGCACCCACCCACCCAGCCCTACTCTACGAATGAATTTTCATTTGGTGCTCTGCAGTAAGCCCTGGAGTGACGTTACTGCAGAGCGCCCTCTTAATATTCAGGAGAGCAGTAGTCCCACCCCCAGTGCACCAGACTACCTCATTTGCATAGTAATGAAACGGAAGATTTAATGAAATAGCGGCTGAGGAAAAAGGTAACAAATGTCCATGCTGCTATGGAAACATAACAACAACTTAGAGTCTTTAATTTATTTAGTTTTTATATATTTGGTACTTAAAAAATCTTTTTACTTTTTATAAACTTGTTTCTTTGTTATAGAAAATGCATTAACCAAAAATTGTCAAATCATGGTCATATAATAATAGTGAAAGAAATGCTGAACAGATCGTTTTGTTCAGCCGTTCTCCTAACAGGAGAATAGTATTCTTGGCACACCCTTCCCCCCTGCCCTCCAGCTGCTGATTGACAGTTGACTGATTATACACAGCATGGAGAGATAACTGCCAATCAGCAGCTGGTGGGCGGAGTTTTCTGCTTCTCATGAATATTAAGGACTACTATGCGCATGCACGTAATGGAGAGGACTACTTATTGTCCATGTTATTCAGGAGGATATCTCAGAATCAGCCAGACAGAACAATGTAAGTGATACATCATTCTGTTCAGCTTCTCTGTCAGTAGTTTTGGCTACCGTGAGATAGGACAGCATAAACCTTCTAACAGAGTCTCTTAAGGTAAAAGTGGAATTACTAGTTACATAGTGTATTATTTTCTTTCTTTAGGTGCAAGGGAGGCTGGGTAGATGATGAGTTGAGCTCATACTTACAGATACAATTGGACTGAAATGTAAATTATACACACCAGTGCCGCAGTATGTACAGCATGGTTGCCTTTTAAAATCATTCTTATTTGGCAGGAGACAGTGCCCTGGATGTGGGACCGAGAGACTCAAATGAATAGCTTAACCCCTCAATCCCCAATGACTTCTTATTCTGCTTAAGTAAAATTTTGGGCTAGACATCCATAGTACTGAAACTTGAGCACTAAATGACACTTAAAAGGGTACTCCTGAGGAAAAAAAAAAAAAAAAAGAATTGTTTTGAAATCACCTTTTGTGAGCAAGTCATACAGATTTGTAAATTACATCTATTAAAGAATTTCAAGCCTTCCAGTACTTATCAGCTGCTGCATGTCCTACAGGCAGTGGAGCTTTCTATTGTGTTGTCTACTTCCATCTCTGTCCATGTCATGAACTTTTCAAAGCAGCAGCAAATCTCCATACAAAAGCTCTTATGCTTTCTAAAGTTCCTGTCACGAACAGAGGTGGCACTGTTTCAGACTGGATGGGCTCTATTATTAGATACTAATTGTAATCAGGATACCAACACCATAATTGTTAACCTTTTTTCAATCATAATAATAATAGATATTAGAGTAGAAATTGTTCTGATTGTGTCTTAAAATCGCTTGTTTTTTGTTTGACAGTAGTCTTTGTCATTCGGCTTGTGCTAGATTAGGAGCCAGTTACTACTTGAGGCTATGTTCACACTGTGTATGATTCCGGCCGTATTGCGAACAGCGAATATACGCACGTAGTTTTGAGGTTGATGTATTCGCTTGAAAGTATACGATATACGCCCGCACAATGCACACTACGTATGAGCTTACGGCCGGATCGTATGTGGCGCCGTGAAAAATGAACAAGACCATTGTTTGAGGACGGAAATGTTGAAACTCACGGCCGTGGATTTCCATGCGGTCCCGTACGAAGTACTTATTTCAGCCAAATTGAACTTGATTTTTCGATTCAAAAGGTTCTGTGTGATTTACTGCGCTGGGCGAAGATTTCCAAGTAAATGACCTGCCTCAGATCGCTTCGAAACAAGCTAGGGAAGCATAACTGTACTACGGGCGTATGTTCGCGGTTCGTACGCATCCGTCCGCATGTCTATTTTTCCCATGCACGTAGTTTCAGCCGTACATGTACGGCGTACGAAATGCGGCCGGACTCATACGCAGTGTGAACATAGCCTAAAAGTGATACTAGAAAATTATTGTACATTTTGACTACATATTTAATTTAGCTTTATTTTAAGCTTTGAGAAGAAACCCTCTTATTACCATTGCAGTGCTGTTCTTATAAATGAAGACTGATTGAAATTGAACGTTGAGGTTGTTATAATCCCATAAATTAATGTCATGTTTTTTAAGCTGCAGTAATTCAATTTGTGTTGTAAGTAAACATGTTGGCTCACTACCGGTTTCCATTTTGCCGTCCTTCACTCCGACCTGCCATATCACAATGTTCCAGGGATTTGTATTTGTGCATCTTTATATTCCTCGGGAAAGAAAACCCTGAAAAGTTACTACTAAATAATCATACAGCACATACGGCCTTGGCAGTGATATCACTCTTTTGTGAATTGTAAGACGAGTGGTAATGGACAGATGCAAGGAATGTGTCCTGTAAGCTGTGGATGCGATAAATCACTCAGTACAGTACATATTCAGTGCTGACATACATCAGTCACTGCTTGCTTTCATTTCCATTGTAACATGTACCTGTTGTTTAAAAAAAATATATATTTTTTTCAAACCTGCATGATTATGTTTTATTAACTCTTCAAATTAGAGACAAGATGGTTTTAGTGCTCTTATTGCCGTTATTGAGTTCCTCCATGGTGTACAGCTATGTCCCACTCTCTCCATTTAAGTTGACAGGACCAGAGCTGGGCTGTTTGCCAGTAGTAGACATACAGGACTTCCTTTCTCTTACATCCCTGACCAATCACAGCACATGCTGCTCTTTATCATGACAGATCATACTCCTGTTGAAAGTGCACTGAAAAGACTGTGACTGTGCAGGGTGATGATTTACACAGTACAATACTTTAAATGGTATGTAAGGGGAGAATGGGTTACTGATGCACTGGCATTGCAAGGTGTTGTGTGAAGTAAAGGAAACAAGAACATAACATGGAAGGAGGTACAGTAAGCAATGAAGCCTATACTGTAGCGCTGTAGATCTACAGCAGCAGTTACATTAGTATTTACACAAGGGACAGCTGTCATGAGCGTTAAGGGTGGTGGGAGATAAATTGGAATCCTTTTAGATAGTGTGGCTTAGTACATAGCCCAGGCTTGGCTTTCTCAGACTGTCTCCCATTTCTCCTGCACATAGCACATGCTATACTCCGCCCTAACTTTTTTATATTCCTAAACATTATTTATGGAGAAAAAAAAGGTACTGTTATAGGGAATGTGTAGCTTTGATTTTTTTTTTATACTAATGAAAAATATATATTGGGGCAAATCATTTAATACTATGTTTTGTTTAATTTTCTGTTTGTATTCCAGTTATTTTTTATTCCTGGTTTTAGATTATTATGGGGCTACAATTTTGCTTGGGAACGCTAGAAAAAGACCTACTGATTTCTGTTGAAGTTAGTTGTGTGCATTTTTTAATGCCCTTATACAGTAGGTCATTATGCAGGAAGAAGAGGGAGAAAAGAGGAGATGAGCTGGCAATGTTGTGATCCTGTGTTATGTTCTATAATAGAGGTGTTACCTTACATTGTGATCCTTCCTGTGATATTGTTGAGAACTAATCTCTACAACACCAAAAGGGTCAGCGTATTGAGAGGCTTAGCAGATGGTAGGAAAACTTAAACTTTAATAGTAACATAAATGTAGTTTTGACAGTGTTTTCTTTTAATTTCATAACTTTTTTTTATATACGTTCTGTCTTTGTATAATATGATGACATTTCTGTAAGTCATAAGCAGTACATTTTTAAAATTAGAAGAAGATGAAAACTGCATTTGGGTGTTAACCCAGATTACAACATTGATGTATGGCAACCATGCTGTCCATAAACCTTTGTCTTTGGATATTATGTAACAATTAGGACTCATTCACAGGTTCAGTAATTTTTCTGGACCGTAAAAGCTCCCGCTAGTTTTACTCCGTGGTCTGTATAAATTGATCCGTATTTGCATCCATATTACATCTATTTCCGTTTCCGTATCGGTTTCTGTAAAATTTGAATAGTACTAGTTTGCATATATTTGAACCGTGTTTTTTATAGACGTCACAAATGTGACATCCGTGATGTCCGTAAAAAATACGGTTCCCATAGACTTCTATTGTTAATCCGTACTATCCGCACTAGAGCATGTCCTTTCATTTTACGGAACAGAATACAGATCAGAATTAAAACGGACTGTGAGAATAGCCCAACAGAAATCAAAGTTGAACCGTGATTACGGATCTGCAATTGCGGACAATTCTACTGAACGTGTGAATAAGGCCTTAGAGATGAGCGAACTTACAGTAAGTTCGGGTTTGCGCAAATCCCAATGCTGCATCCAACTTCTCCAGGCAGCAGGATTCAAATGCAGAGAGTTCTTGTTCGCGTAAGTCTCAACTTACTTTAAATTTGCTCATTAATAATAATAATAATAATATATAATTTTGGATAATTATTTATTTTATACACAAATCAATATACAAACGATTCTTTTCTATGATGAGGTACTGCTAGCATCAGTGATCTCTTTTTATTACTTGTTATTGAAAGTGAGTCCTTGGCCACTAGATGAACTGGAAAAAAAGTACAGTTTTCAATGTTCTTTTTTTTTTCTTTTAGAAAATAATTACTATAATAGCAAGTGAAGTATCACCTCTATGCCAATTAGCTTATCTTATAAAAAAGGATACCTTATTGGTGAAAATGAAATAGAATCTCATTAAATAAGCACCTGAGGTCTGTAGAGATGTTCATGTGACTATGGGCACGCAGGCATATTACATTTTGCCAATCTAATGACTTGATTTTTCTTTTTAACCTTTTAGGTGTCATAGAATGTGCTCTTCAATTTCCAACTCCTTACTGGTACTGGGACACAGTGATGAAAATCTGTGTCTTCATCTTTGCCTTCATCATTCCTGTGTTTATCATAACTATCTGTTATACCTTAATGATCCTCCGGTTAAAAAGTGTTCGCTTACTCTCTGGATCTCGGGAAAAAGATAGAAACCTCCGCCGTATAACAAGACTTGTGCTGGTTGTTGTGGCTGTGTTTATTATATGCTGGACCCCGATTCATATTTTCGTGTTGGTTGAAACCCTTGTAGATGTACCTCAAGGCATTGCTGTAAGCTCCATCTATTATTTCTGCATTGCTTTGGGCTACACTAATAGCAGTTTGAATCCAATCTTGTATGCGTTTCTGGATGAAAACTTCAAAAGGTGCTTCAAAGACTTTTGTTTTCCTTCAAAACTAAGGTTGGACAGGCAAGGAAACAGCAGAGTTGGTAACACTGTCCATGATCCAGCCTACACAAGGGATGGAGAGCGGACTACCAAGCCGGTATGACTAGCAGTGGAAATGACTTCCTACACACCTCAAGGAGGGGGTGGGGTAAATGAACTGGGGTTAACTCAGATAACATCTGCAGTATGATTATTTTGGGCACTTTTTATTGACAGACTTTAGTAGACCTGTGCCAGAACTTTGCTAGGAACCTTAAAATCCATTGTCATATACACACATCAGTATATGAATGGTGTGTTATATTCACTGTAATATAAGTATCGAGTATTCATATGATCTTATAGATTTATTTAAATATATGTACATAGTTGTAAATTGTATATAAATTAATCATTTTGTGTTTGCAATTAAAATAATGTACTTTTAAAGTAAGTAACTGCCGTAATGTGATATTTGATACTGGAGTGTTATTGCATATTGTTCTCCATTTTTGGCCATAAAATGTATTCTAAACACTATGCACAGTGTTTTTGATTTGCTGCTTAATAATACTTGATTATGTATATTGTATATACACAGTAGTATATAAAATGTGTTGTATGTGTTTACATCTGGCAAAATAAAATTTACTTATAAAATGATTGTTATTCCAAACAATATTCAACCAACATTGATATTGATTATATAATTTATTTATATAATTGTTTTGTATTTATAGTTTGTTTTTTTTAGTACTTTTGCACTTTATTTTTTTCACATATCACAGTTGTTTAATATAATAAGAAGTGTTCAGTGAACTTACCGAATGTTTCGGTTTGGACGAACCCAAACATTCATCATTTGACTACAGCTGGGTGGAGAAGATGGACAGCCCTAGGCCTACCAAGAAAACCATAGGCTGTTTCCATGTTTTTAAAGACTCCCTAGGGCTGCATTCAGCTTCTCCAGCCATTGGGAGTCAAATGCCTCGCACTACCACAAATAATAAGTAATGCATGTAATTTCTTTTATAATTCTATCACAATTTTAGTTGGTCAGAAGTTTACATAAAGTAAGTTGACTGTGCTATAAAATCACTTTGATAATTCTAGAAAATAATTTCATGGCTTTATGAGTTTCATGTGACATATTAGAAATACTAGAATTGGATTTTAAGGCTTACATTGAAGGCATCCTTGTCGTTTTGGCTTACATTATGGGAAAATGAAAAGAAATTAGCCGGGGCATCAGAAAAGTCACAAACCTGGCTCTTGGGAGCAATTTTTAAACATCTATCTTGGTGAGAAAAAACTGGGGGCAAACTATAGCTACCAGGGACACCACTAGCGGGTAAACTAGAGCTACCAGGGTCATCATTAGGGAGTGAACTACAGCTACTAGGGGAACCACTGGAGGTTAACTACAGCCACCATTGGCACCACTAGGGGGTGAGCTACAGTTACCAGGAGCACCACTAGGGGTGAACTACAGCTACCAGGGGCTCCACTGACAGGTGAACCACAGCTACCAAGGTCATCATTGAGGGGTTAACTATAGCTACCAGGGGCATCACTGGGTGTGAACTATAGCTATCAGGGGCATCACTGAAGGGTTAACTGCATTGCTACAGGCATCTGGGGGGCACAATACTTGCTGTCAACCCTCATTACACAACTGCTGCGCACAGTATAACATTACATATGACAGCCATGTAGTCTATGGCCCTCAAATGATTTTATTAATGCCCCAAAGGACCTTGACAGGGAAAAAGGTTCCCCACCCCTGCTCTAAAGCCACCATAAAAAAGTCAGGGTACAGTTTCCTAGAGGACAAAGATCTTACTTTTTAGAGAAGTGTCCTCTAACCTGATTAAACAAAAATGTAACGCATTAGTCATTCTGACCATATTTATATATAGAGAAGAAAGGGGAGGCCTACAAGCCAAAGAACACCATATCAACCACGAAGCATTATGTTGTGGGGGCAGATATGCTGCAGAAGGGACTGGTACACTTCACCCTATAGATGGCATTATGAGGAAAATTATTTGAAGATAATAAATTTAAACCAACGGCTCCAATAGATCTTCCACATGGACAATGATTTCCAGCATACTTCCAAAGCTGTGACAAAATGGTCTAAAGGAGTGATGTCTCAAAGAAAACTAATTCTATACTGATACATTATGTAAAATGAAACATATTTCTAATGTACAATCATTTTGTAAAATGTGTCAATTGAAAGATATAGACTCATTAACCCTGTTCTGTTTTTTTTCATTATCTGTTATCCTTGGTTATGGCTCACTGGGCATCCACTTTCTTTTGGAGCAGAACTGAAAAACTTTGTGTAAGCAAGATGGCTTAGAAACCTGAATCAGTTATACTAGTTCTGTTGGGAGGAATTGGCCCAAACTGTAGGAACCTATTGGGACAAGCTTGTAAAAGGCTATACAATATATCTGACCCAAGTTAGACAATCTAAAGGCAATACATGTATGTAGACTTCTGAGCCATATGGAATGTGATAAAAGCAATAAAAGCTGAAATAATGCATTGTCTACAGTAGTATTCTGACATTTCACAATTATAGTAGTGATCCTAACTGATCCAAAAGGAGTCAAAGTAGAATGTCAGGAATTATAAAAATCTGAGTTTTAATGAACGTTTCTGAAGTAAGTAAGGAAACGTGACTTCAATTGTAATTAATTATGAAAGGAAACAATGAATGATGATCAAGAAGGCAATGTGGTCATAACAGAAGTAACATTTCTTGTTTATCCTTTTATATCTGGTCTATAATTCCACAGTACTTAATGCAGTACAGAATGGACATCTATCTCCTATCTATCTATCTCCTATCTATCTATCTCCTATCTATCTATCTCCTATCTATCTATCTATCTATCTATCTATCTATCTATTTCACATCTATCTATCTATCTATCTATCTATCTATCTATCTATCTCTCTATCTCTGCCAATCTGAACAGCAAAGCTACTGAAGTGCTGCTGCAGCTGAGGGAAGCAGATCTGGTGAGGGGTACACAGGGTCTGGAGGGGGAGAGGGGGTGATGTATTTGGCATCGGAGGGGGGGGGGGGTCGGATCGATTACTGAACACCGCATAGCACCCCCCGCATCCCGGGAACCAAGCAAGCAGAGCAGCCGGCGGCGAGGGGTGCTACAATGAGCTGTGTGGGGTCCGGGGGTGTTGGTACCGCCGCTCCCTGTCAGCTGTGCGCTCCCTGTCAGCTTGTATCGTGTCTCACCCCCCCCAAGCCTTCACCTCCTCTCTCCCCCCCCTTCACATCTCTCCCCCCACCCCTACACCTCCTCTCTCCCTCCTCCATCTCCCATATCACCTCCTCCATCTCCCTCCCTCCTCCATCTCCCCCATCACCTCCTCTCTCCTCCATCTTCACCTCCTCTCTCCCTCCCTCCTCCATATAGGATCATTGTACTTCGAAACTCACCTGCGGCACTGCACACAAGCCCCCAGCCTCCCCCGCAACTCAACCCACGGCACCCAAACCCCCCCCCCCCCGCACGGCTCACCAGCTGACCTGCGGCCCCCCTCACTCAACTAACGCAACTCTGCTATGCTACGCTCTCAAGTCTGCTATGCTACGCTCTCAAGTCTGCTATGCTACGCTCTCAAGTCTTCTATGCTACACACTTAACTCTGCTATGCTACGCACTCAACTCTGCTATGCTACGCACTCAATTCTGCTATGCTACGCACTCAACTCTGCTATGCAACACACTCAACTCTGCTATGCAACGCACTCAACTCTGCTATGCTACGCTCTCAACTTTGCTATATCTTGTGGATATCAGCTCTGCTACATCATAGACCAATCAGACGTAAGCATTGCATGATGGGAGATGTAGTTTTCTGGCCGGCGCCATGTTGGATATAGATTGGCTTTCTAAAAAACTTATAACTCAGGAACGGAAGCAGCTAGAAAGACGGGAGATGGCTCAAAATTCTCAGGGGGACTTGGTGAGTAAGACCAGCTAGGTTTGGGAGCATTTTATTTTTTTAGCTTTTGGGGGGAATACCCCTTTAAATGATGAAAAAAAATTGAAAGATTTTATTTCATCATTACATTATGAGATGTTCCCTTTTAACATTGCAAATGAGTTGGTCACCAGAATTATTTAAGCCGTAAGTCAAAGGAAATAGCAATGAGAAATGAGTTATATAGGAGTACTGTATCTTTTGAAATGCACAATGGCCTTTTACTACTATAGTCATGGCCAAAAGTTTTGAGAATGATACAAATATTAATTTTTACAAAGTCTACTGCTTCGGTTTTTAAAATGGCAATTTGCATATACTCCAGCATGTTATAAAGAGTGATCAGCTTAACAGCAATTACTTGCAAAGTCAATATTTGCCTAGAAAATGAACTTTATCCCCAAAACACATTTTAACATCATTGCAGCCCTGCCTTAAGAGGACCAGCTAACATCGTTTCAGTGATTGCTCCATTAACACAAGTGTGGGTGTTGATGAGGACAGGGCTGACTTGCTGCATTAACTCATTCTAACTGTCAATATAAGCTTTTGTTACTCATAATATGATTGCAATTATATTTCTGTATGTGATAAAAATATCTGACAAACACACATAAAAAGCAGAGGGCAGCAGATCATGTGAAAATATAATATTTGTGCCATTCTCAAAACTTTTGGCCATGACTGTACTACTGCTACTATTTAATATATTGTAAACCCTGAAAATGAGGCAGGAGAAGCATCTGAAAGTATATTGCACTCCAGCCTCAGATGGATCAGAAGTAGGGATGAGCGAACTTTTGAAAAGTTCGGTTCGGTTCGATCCGGCGAACTTTCGTGAAGTTCGGATTCATATGAACCGAACCTAAAACGAACCTTGCTAATAGTGATAAGCAAATAGTGAAATATTCGAATATTCGATATGCGTACGCATATCTCCTGATATTCGATCGAATATTCGATCCCATTAACCCCTTCACGTCAGCCATCTGTATATATATACGTTCCTATTGCACATGCCCCGTGCAGTAGGAATGTACATATACGTTCCTGCTTTGACGGGGGTTTGTGATGAGAACGGGATCGCTGCAGGGACAGCGATCCCGCTCTCATCTGAGTGAGGCACCGGAGATAATGAGAATCAGCTGCGATCCCGCAGCTGACCCCCATTAACCCCTTAATGGGCCGGTGCCGCCGCTATATTTCATCTCCCCCCACCGTGAATCCACGGTGGGGGGAGATGAAATAGTTAAAATCAGACCCCAGATCAGACCCCCTAGTGCCCCGGTATCTAACCCCCCTTCCCCACGGCGGCCATCAGATCCAAGATGGCCGCCGCGATTACTGTGAACAGACTAATGTCTGTTCACAGTGATCTCTTTGTAAAAATGAATGAAAACCCCATGCTCTCCGCCACCGGAGGTAGCGGAGAGCATGGGGCAGTCATCGGGGACCCCCCCTGTGGGGTCCCGGTACAATCGATCAGCGGTATATACTATATACCGCTAATCGCTTGTGCCATGTGCCGCCGGAACATTTTATCCCCTGTCACCATGAATGATTGGTGACAGGGGATAAAAAGTGATGTAACCACAGCAGGTTGTCCGTAACCACAGCAGGTTGTCCGTATTCACCCCAGGTTGCCTGTAACCACCCCAGGTTGCCTGTAACCACCCCAGATTGCCTGTAACCACCCCAGGTTGCCGTAACCACAGCAGGTTGCCCGTGACCTCCCCATGTTGACGGTATCCATCCCAGATTACTCGTAACCACCCCAGATTACCCGTAACCACCCCAGATTACCCGTAACCACCTCAGACTGCCCGTAACCACCCCAGACTGCCCGTAACTACCTCCAAATTACCCGGAACCACCCCACATTACCTGTAATCTATTTTTTTTTTATTTTATTTTAGTAACTGCGCTATTCTAATAACTATTACTAGCTACTGTTTTGCTCCAGCAAATTGGCACTCCTTCCCTTCTGAGCCCTGCTGTGTGCCCATACAGTGGTTTATGCCCACATATGGGGTACCATTGTACTCGGGAGAACCTGCGTTACAGATTTTGGGGTACGTTTTCTCTCATGTTCCTTGTGAAATTTAGAAATTTCAAACTAAACCAACATATTATTGGAAAAATTCAAGTTTTTCATTTTTACTGGCCAATTTTGAATACTTTCCTCTAATACCTGTGGGGCCAAAATGCTCATCCTACCCCAAGATGAATTCTTTGAGGGGTGTACTTTCCAAAATGGGGTGACTTTTGGGGGGGGGGTCTATTCTGTAGACATTACAGGGGCGCTGCAAATGCACCTGGCGCTCAGAAACTTCTTCAGAAAAATCTGCACGGAAAATGCTAATTGGCGCTCCTTCCCTTCTGAGCCCGGCTGTGTGCCCATACAGTGGTTTATACCCACATATGGGGTACCGTTCTACTCAGGAGAACCTGCGTTACAGATTTTGGGGTGAATTTTCTCTCCTGTTCCTTGTGAAATTGAGAAATTTCAAACTAAAGGAACAAATTATTGGAAAAATTCGAGTTTTTCATTTTTACTGTCTACTTTTGAATACTTTCCTCTTATACCGGTGGGGTCAAAATGCTCACCACACCCCAAAATGAATTCTTTGAGGGGTGCACTTTCCAAAATGGGGTGACTTATGGCGAGATTTTACTCCGCTGGCACTACAGGGGCTCTGCAAACGCACCTGGCACTCAGAAACTTCTGCAGCAAAATCTGCATTGAAAAAGCTAATTGGCGCTCCTTCCCTTCTGAGCCCGGCTGTGTGCCCATACAGTGGTTTATACCGACATATGAGGTACCTTTTTACTCAGGAGAACCTGTGTTACAAATTTTGGGGTACTTTTTTTCTCCTGTTCCTCGTGAAATTGAGAAATTTTAAACTAAAGGAACATATTATTGGATAAATTCAAGTTTTTCATTTTTACTGTCTACTTTTGAATACTTTCCTCTAATACCTGTGGGGTCAAAATGCTCACCACACCCCAAAATGAATTATGTGAGGGGTGTACTTTCCAAAATGGGGTGACTATGGGCGAGATTTTACTCCACTGGCACTACAGGGACACTGCAAACGCACCTGGCGCTCAGAAACTTCTTCAGCAAAATCTGCATTGAAAAAGCTAATTGGCACTCCTTCCGTTCTGAGCCCTGCTGTGTGCCCATACAGTGGTTTATGCCCACATATGAGGTACCTTTTTACTCAGAAGAACCTGCGTTACAGATTTTGGGGTGAATTTTTTCTCCTGTTCCTCGTGAAATTGAGAAAATTCTAACTAAAGGAACATATTATTGGAAAAATTTGAGTTTTTCATTTTTACTGTCTAATTTTGAATACTTTCCTCTAACACCTGTGGAGTCAAAATGCTCATCCTACCCCAAGATCAATTCTTTGAGGGGTGTACTTTCCAAAATGGGGTGACTTATGGGGGGTTTTCTCTCTGCTGACACTACAGGGGCACTGCAAATGCACCTGGCGCTCGGAAACTTCTTCAGCAAAATCTGCAATGGAAAAGCTAGATGGCGCTCCCTTTCTTCTGAGCCCCGCTGTGTGCCCATACAGTGGTTTACGCCCACATATGGGGTACCGTAGTACTCAAGAGAACCTGCGTTACAAATTTTGGGGTGCGTTTTCTCTCATGTTCCTTTTGAAAATGAGAAACTTTAATCTAAACGTATATATTATTGGAAAATTTAAATTTTTCATTTTTTTACGGCCTAATGGTGAATACTTTCGTCCAGCACCTGTAGGGTTAAAATGCTCATTATACCCCTAGATTAATTCTTTAAGGTGTCTAGTTTCCAAAATGGGGTCACTTATGGGGGTTTCCAGTATACAAGCCTCCTAAATCAACTTAAGAAAAGAACTGGTCCCTAAAAAAATCAGTTTTGGAAACTTTTACGAAAATGTGGTAATTTGCTGATAAATTTCTAAGCCCCGTAACACCCTAAAAAAGTAAAATATGTTTATGAAATGAAGCCAGAATAAAGAGGACATATCGGTAATGTGACTTAGTAACTAATTTATGTGATACGACTTTCTTTTTTAGAAGCAGAGAATTTCAAAGTTCATAAAATGCTAATTTTTTCAATTTTTCATGATATTTTGATGTTTTTCACAAAAAACACACAAAGTAGTGACCAAATTTTTCCACTAATATAAAGTGCCATACGTGACGAAAAAACAATCTCAGAATCGCTAGCATACGTTAAAGCATCACTGAGCTATAAGAGCATAAAGTGAGACAGGTCAGATTTTGAAAAATGAGCCTGGTCTTTTAGGTGCAAATAGGCTTGGTCTTGAAGGGGTTAAAGTCTATGCGAACAAGTATTCGATTATTGAAAAACATCTATTCGACCACTTGGAGGTCACCAAGTCCACAATGACACCTCAGGAAATGATGCCAACACCACTGGAATGCAACTAGGACAGCAGGGGAAGTATCTGACACCCCAAAATCGCCAATAATAAAGTCACAAGTCGATGTTATACAGGTGAATTACCTGGTTATTAGAGATGAGTGAATAGTGAAATATTCGATTGGATTAGATTCACATAGCTCCCGATATTTGACTATTCGAACGAATATCGAGTCCCATTATGTTCTATGGGAAAAAAATCCTTGGGACCTGGAAATCCATATTTGACGAATTGGAGGTCACCAAGTGCACAATGAAACCTCAGGAAATGATGCCAACACCTCTGGATGCATATGGGACAGGAGGGGAGGCATGCATGGATGCCTCTGAGGCTGCCTAATTGCACCATAACGCCAAATTCTGGGCAACAGCATGGCAGTGATCACACAGTGAACCATTAAAACAGAGGTAGCATATAAACCATCCCAAAATTGGTGATAGCAAGCAAGGTTACTGTGTGTTTTCATTCAGTGACAGCAAACAAGGCTACTGGGTGTTTCCATTCATTGACAGTAAACAAGAGCCCTGGTGTTTCCATTCATTGCAGCAACCAAGGACACTGGGTGTTTCCATTCATTGACAGAAAACAAGAGTACTGGGTGTTTCCATTCATTGACAGCAAACAAGGTTACTGGGTGTTTTCAATCAGTGAAAGCAAACACGGTCGCTGGGTGTTTCCACTCAGTGACAGCAAACAAGGTCGCTGGGTGTTTCCACTCAGTGACAGCAAACAAGGTCGCTGGGTGTTTCCATTCATTGACAGCAAAAAAGAGTACTGGCTGTTTCCATTCATTGACAGCAAACAAGGTTACTGAGTGTTTCCATTCAGTGACAGCAAACAAGAGTACTGGGTGTTTCCATTCATTGACAGCAAACAAGGTTACTGGGTGTTTCCATTCAAATATGTAGGAGCAAATCTACAAAGGGTAGTGCAAGCGCTCTGCTGACCAAGTGCTTTGTGCTGCTGATACGTGCTAGACTGCTCGATCTAAACAAAAGAGTAGTACGTGTGTTCATCCAGTGCTATGTTCTGCTACATCATACATAAATACACCGGGTGGTACAAGCAGGCTGCTGTGCTACTATAAGGCACTCTGTTTACCAAGTGCTACGTGCTACATAATACAGCCGACCAGCTGTACCTATAAAATATTCATACACCCTTTAAAAACCAGGTAATTCACCAGTATAACATTGACTTGTGACTTTATTACTGGTGATTTTGGGGTGTCAGATGCTTCCCCTGCTGTCCCAGTTGCATTCCAGTGGTGTTGGCATCATTTCCTGAGGTGTCATTGTGGACTTGGAGACCTCCAAGTGGTCGAATAGATGTTTTTCAATAATCGAATACTTGTTCCCATAGACTTTAATGGGATCGAATATTCGATCAAATATTCGAATATCAGGAGATATGCGTACGAATATTGAATATTCCAGATTCGTTACGAACTTTCTCAAAGTTCGGTTTGGTGACGAACCAAACTTTTTGCGAAGTTCGTAACGAATCTGGTTTGTTACAGTTTGGTTCGTTCATCCCTAATCAGAAGGGAAGAATTTTAGTTTAGACTGGCGTATGGATACACTAGTCTTGATAAATCACCCTTTCCTCAGTGTGTGCACTGACAACGTCTTTTCTATAGACTTTAAAAGTACAGACATTTTTTTGAACTGTAAAAATGAGAGATTTACAGCCATTTTACAGTTTGAGGCTGGATTCACACGCTGTAACTGTGCGGCTGTATTTTTTATGCGGCTGTAAATGTGCGGGTGAAACTACTGCCGTGGGAAAAAATAGACATGCGGCTCAAAACATACGGTCATTTACTTGGAAATCTGGTTCAACTAAAAATAACAAATAAAATGTTAAGAAAGTGATGCAAACACCTCTGGATGCATCTGGGAAAGCAGGGAACACAGTTTACATGAATTGCTATTACCGGGGTTTGCGATCCTCTGCACTATAGCCGATGTCTCTCATGGTTAATATATTGAATTAATAAAACACATTTTCTGTCTAATAAAGTCCCTTTTATTGTTCAATAATTAAATGTAAACGATTCCATCATTTTGCAATTAAATATACTGTTAAAATAAATATATATATAAATAAATGTATATTTATATATATATATTTATTTTTTGACAGTATATTGAATTGCACAATGATGGATTCGTTAGAATTAAATTATTGAACAAAGAAACTGTATTTATTTAAACGAAAATGTGTTTTCTTAATTAAATATTAATTAGTACAGGAAGCTCTATAAGCCGGTAATTCATATTCCCGGCAATAGAGCATTCTGTACTAATCATCACTTTACTTTACTCAAAACATCAAATGTTTCTTCTAATTATGTTGTGACAATAACATTATTAGAAGAAACATTTAGAATTATATGTGCGCTCAGCTGATTGGCTGTTCGGCTGAGCGCACATATAATGAGCCGGTCCGCAGTACAGTGACTTCATTGTGCTGCGGACCAGCGAAGAGGACACATCGGGGTGAGTATAGAGCTCTCCCCACCCCCTCCCCAGCACTGCACCCCTCCCAGCAAGGAAGGGGGGTCAGTTAACCCCTTCCTTGCTGGGATGGGTGCAGTCTGACATCAGTCTGGCCCCCCGGGGGTTAAGGGGGATGCAATACATCCTCCCTTAACCCCTTGGGGGTCAGACTGTAAGCAGCGATCTGTAAAGATGCTGCATACTGTAAGGAGCACAACACCGCTCACAATGATGGGTGTTGTGCTCCTGTTTGTGTTTTTTTTGTGTGTTTCTCCCTTTTTGTTTTTCAGATATCGGTATCCTGGGGATTACGTCGGATTCCATGGACTACGTCGATGACCAGCGGTTGTTCTTTGAATTTTTTAAATAAAATGGTCAATGAGGGGTGTGGGGGTGTTTTTATTTGAATAAAAAATTTTTTAAACTTGTGTCTTGTCTTTATTTCTTTACTTTTTAGACTTAGTAGTGGAAGCCGTCTAATAGACGGAATCCATTACTAAGTTGGGGCCTAGTGTTAGCCGGTATAAAATGGCTAACACTAACCCCCTATTATTACCCCAGTACCCAATGCCACCAGGGGTACTGGGAAGAGCCGGGTGCCAGTGGTCCCGGAGCGTCAAAATTGGCGCTCCTGGACCGGGCGGCAGCAGGCTGGTAATATTTAGGCTGGGGAGGGCCTAAACCAATGGCTCTTCCCACCCTGGTGTTACCAGGCTGCTGTCGTTTGGTTTTTAACCCGGCTGGTTATAAAAATAGGGGGGACCCTATGCGTTTTTTTTTTTTTAAATAAATAAATAATAAAAAAAAAACGCATAAGGTCCCCCCTATTTTTATAACCAGCCGGGTTAAAAACCAAACGACAGCAGCCTGGTAACACCAGGGTGGGAAGAGCCATTGGTTTAGGCCCTCCCCAGCCTAAATCTTACCAGCCTGCTGCCGCCCGGTCCAGGAGCGCCAATTTTGACGCTCCGGGACCACTGGCACCCGGCTCTTCCCAGTACCCCTGGTGGCATTGGGTACTGGGGTAATAATAGGGGGTTAGTGTTAGCCATTTTATACCGGCTAACACTAGGCCCCAACTTAGTAATGGATTCCGTCTATTAGACGGCTTCCACTACTAAGTCTAAAAAGTAAAGAAATAAAGACAAGACACAAGTTTAAAAAAATTTTTATTCAAATAAAAACACCCCCACACCCCTCATTGACCATTTTATTTAAAAAATTCAAAGAACAACCGCTGGTCATCGACGTAGTCCATGGAATCCGACGTAATCCCCAGGATACCGATATCTGAAAAACAAAAAGGGAGAAACACACAAAAAAAACACAAACAGGAGCACAACACCCATCATTGTGAGCGGTGTTGTGCTCCTTACAGTATGCAGCATCTTTACAGATCGCTGCTTACAGTCTGGCCCCCAAGGGGTTAAGGGAGGATGTATTGCATCCCCCTTAACCCCCGGGGGGCCAGACTGATGTCAGACTGCACCCATCCCAGCAAGGAAGGGGTTAACTGACCCCCCCATCCTTGCTGGGAGGGGTGCAGTGCCAGGGAGGGGGTGGGGAGAGCTCTATACTCACCCCGATGTGTCCTCTTCGCTGGTCCGCAGCACAATGAAGTCACTGTGCTGCGGACCGGCTTATTATATGTGCGCTCAGCCGAACAGCCAATCAGCTGAGCGCACATATAATTCTAAATTTTTCTTCTAATAATGCTATTGTCATAACATAATTAGAAGAAACATTTGATGTTTTCATTAAAGTAAAGTGATGATTAGTACAGAATGCTCTATTGCCGGCATATGAATTACCGGCTTATAGAGCTTCCTGTACTAATTAATATTTAATGAATAAAACACATTTTCTTGGAAATAAATTCAGTTTCGTTGGTCAATAATTTAATTCTAACGAATCCATCATTGTGCAATTCAATATACTGTCAAAAAATAAATATATAGATAAATATACATTTATTTATATATCTATTTTTTTTAACAGTATATTTAATTGCAAAATGATGGATTCGTTAGAAATAAATTATTGATCAACGAAAGTGTCTTGATTACAAATAAAATGTCTTTGATTAATTTAATATATTAACTATTAGAGGCATCGGCATTCGGCATCATTGCCGGCTATTTTTGAAGTACTCCGTACGGACCGCCTGTCAATCCTCGGCCGCATTTCCAGCCGCAAACAATGGTCTTGTTCATTTTTTACGGGTCCGTTTACGATAGGGCCGTAGATTCAGAGATAGTGTGCACTGTGCAGCCGCATATCCTATACTTCCCAGCATACACACGAACCATCAAAAATACCGCCGCACAATTACAGCCGCACATACAGCCGTACTCTTACAACGTGTGAACCGAGCCTGAGGCTGCGTTTACACAACATAAATTTGCAACAATTGTCGTAAGTAATAGAAAATTTACATTGTGCTGCAGTCTATGGAGACACGGCCGGAGTGTATACACATTTGTATACGCTCCAGCCGGGATCCCAAGCGTCCGCAACGAAAACTGACATGTCAGTTTTGTGTGGCTGCTATTTATTGAATAGTGGGCGCACAAGCCTGACAGTGCCCACAATGGAGAGTGCGGCTCTGGCAGTAACAGCTGCTGGTATATTATTCCAGATTACTAATTGCCCTTTGGGTGTGTCTTTAATTAAAAATTACATTGAATTAAATAGTAAAAACGGAGAAAGGACGGTGAAAAAAGAAGAACTGTGTGTGAACAACTAAAAAATAATGTCCGTTGATTACAAAAGACGTCTGAAAATAATTGTCATGATCATTATTTTGACATCCGTGCAGATAATGTCCGTCATTTTATACACTGTGTGCATTGGATGTCCGTCAACCTATTGACTTCAATGCACTGCACTGCGGTCAATTAAATTGTGGACGTCTTTTTAAATAGAAAGAGCATGTTGTGTGAACATAACCAAAAACTGAGATATTTTCTTACATTAATGTGTTCCCTTGTTTTCCATTAATTTGCATGCCCTCATATTTTTTTATGTAAAATAAAACACCAATTTTGAGCATAAAATGTATAAATATCTGCAGATTTTTTAACCTGTTTCAAAATAATTTTTGTTGGCTACAAAAAATGCCTAAAAACTGTGTAAATAAAACCTAATAAACATTTTTTTTTACTAAGTTTCAGTATTACTTATTGTTCTTTTGAGTTTCGGGTACTGCTAGTCAACCAATTTTAGTTTATAAAGGCATTTCATCATTTAAAACCTGGTGTGACTAGAAATATTGCTATATCTGTATTCATAGAAGTGTTTGTAGAAGTCATTCAATACGGAGGATAGACAAAGAAAAATGACCTAGCTAGATGCTATGTGGCAAAGGTGCCTCGCCTAAGAAGTGTTATGGATAAGAGGTTGAACTGTGTGAGAAAAACAACTTTCTGAAAAATACTGTTCAATACAAAGTCATTCTGCTAAATAAAATGATACCAAGTGACAATGAACGAAAAACCTGACATTGCAACCTTCTTTTAAATCATACCCAATGCTTTCAACAATGAATGATGTTTCCAAGCTCTTAGCAATGAATGGCATTAACAAGAAAAAAAAGCATTTCCTGGTGTATTATTTGGAAGGAACATCGGTGAATAGAGCTTTATCTCGGAATAAAATACCACCGTATTCAAGATTGAGACATTGTTTGGATGAATAGAAATATTGGGCTCAAAACCTGTCCCAATCTAGTAAAAACAGAAGATTTAACGAAACGTTTAGTAGAAAGCCTGCTCACTTTTTGTTAGGGCTGCTCTCACACATTACACTCTACTTTTTCAGTGTTTTTAAAATCCTGATATTTCAGTGTTTTCATTTTGTAATCTATTGTATTTGTAGTCTATTAGTCTACAATTTTTTTTGCCAAAGTCAGAAGTGGATTCAAATGGGATGAAAAATATAATGTTAGGAATTGTATTTCTCTTTCCTATTGGATCCACTTCTGGTTTTGGCAGAAAAAACTGCTGTGGCAGTTTTCTAAAAAAACTACCATGTGTGAAACCAGTATTTTGATGTTTTTTCTTTTTTTTATGGTGTTTTTATACCCAGGGTCACAAGGTTCTCCATTCTGAGGCTATGTTCTTACAATGTCTTCCTTTTGCTGTTTATTGGATGGCCATCATTTTGACCTTAAAACACAGGTGTATTTAGCAAATTTTGTAGGATGTGGCCAAAATTACGGCCATCCACCAAGACGGTTGTAAAACATCCGACAGGCCTAATGCTGGGAACGCTATAAACACTCAATTGCCTGATGATCAACCTGTATAACAGGACCCCAACAATTTTTTTTTTTATAATGATCGGGTATAATACTGTATATGCATATTTACACTATGTTATAAAGTCTACGATCCTGGAAATAAGTATAGAGAGCATATCCATATACTGTATACTTAGTGGTATACTATTTTACTGTAAACCTACTAAAAACTAATGAAATGACAACACCTTAAAGGCACATACTTGATTGGCATAGCAACACTGACACTAAGCTCCGCGCCTATAAACCACACACAGTGAAGCGTATTGTATTGCCTTGGAAACTAGTGAATAATCAGAGTTAAAATGTATGGCGTAAATTGCTATACTTATAAAAAATGAGATACAGGAAAAAAGTGCAAGTGAGGTGTTATGTATAGGCAGCTTCTCTACACCTCAGTCTTTCATTGAGAAATAACATATTTAACAATGTATGAAACACATTTTATACGAGCAGCCCTAAACTCATTGTTCCAGAAGCAAGTGTCCTTGGGGGACATTGGGGGAGATTTATCAAACTGGTGTAAAGTAGAATTGTCTTAGTTGCCCCTAGCAACCAGATTCCACTTTTCATTCCTCACAGATTCTTTGAAAAATTAAAGGTGGAATCTGATTGGTTGCTAGGGACAACTAAGACAATTCTACTTTACACTAGTTTGATAAATCGCTGACTACCTGTAGACTCAAGGGTCTGAGTGTTAATGAACTCTATAATTATACTTATAATTACATTTCTAAAGGTGGCCATACATTTGAACACAGGATGTGCTGAATATTCCTGTGTGGCAGACGGGGGCCAAATGATCATTCAGCCATCAGTCATCTCTCCCATCTGGCCCCCATCCTCCTCATACACAGGAATGTTCAGCGTGGCCAGGGGTTCTTGTGTTCTCTATGGGTGGGGAACGATTAAGCCACAGAGCTCTGGCTTAGGTTTATTTTTCCCAGAACAAAGGGGTTAGGCAGTGATTTTTTTGGTAATTTGGTACATCCACCGACGTCATCCATTGGTGGTCAAGAGAGCCCCATACACCATGGGGACCTTTTAAATGAAAAAAACTAACAAAACAAAAACAGAGTACAATAACCGAAAGGATTTTAATATGACTAATTTTTCATTTCACGATTGAAAAGTTTTTGATTAAAACTTTAGCTCTGTAAACTTAACGACTGAACAATAAAGATGAAGCTGCTCAAAGAATCATCAAGCGGGGAAACATTGATATACAATTGCATTTTTAATTAAAATGTGTTTTGATTGGTGCTTGCAGATCTTCATTAACTTAAATGTGAACAATATTAGTCACTCAATGAGTATAAGATAAATTGTTGTCAACAAATCAAAGTTGTGCGGACCTTTATAGTATAACTAATTTAAAAAATGAACAAACAAACATTGAAAAGAATGTTTACAATGTGATTGTCGGGAGATATTACGTACATTTCTATAGCTAGTGTATGTTTAAGATGAATTCTTTTATTAGAAAAACAATAAAGAAGCTCGGCGACAGGAGTCGGGATCTAATGTTCTCATTATATTCGAAATCAGCTTAGTGAAGGCAAGTGTATTAAATTCACAAATAATAAAAGAAAATAATCTCAGGGGATAGGCTTCTGCATGAATAGAAGGCATTTGTTTTTGTTACCTCCTAGTCATAGCGTGGTTATGTCTGCAACATGTGAATACACCCTAAAGTTTTGAAAGAGAGGCTTCCTACTGAATGATGCAAAACCATGAGGATTTAGGGTACCGAGTTAAAATAATAATGCTATGAAGAATGCTGCAGCATTTCCTTATATTTCTCCATATAAACTGCTTGTTTGCTGTTGCCTCCGTCTCCCCGAAAATGTAGTTTTATTGCTCATGCTTTACGCAAATCAGCAGCAACAAGTCATGTATGTGACGTCCAGGCCCGCTTCTGCTATGAGGCGGAATGAGCCTTCCGCCTCAGGCGGCAGATTTTGCGGTCTGGCAGGTGGGCGGCATTATGTCCCCCCTGCTGTCATTTTTGTTAAGTATCACTTAACAAAAATGACAGCGGCCGCTCACCTGTCCCGTCGCCCGCGCTCTCCACATCCCGTCAGATCCCGCGATGTCACCCTGCAGCTTTCACGGACCTCCAGGCTGTGGTGAGTGCCCGGGGTCGGTGGGGGACGCGCTAGGGTGATCGGGTCGCGCGAGACCCGATCACCCCACTCACTCACCACAGCATGGAGGTCCGTGACAGCTGCAGGGTGACGTCGTGGGACCTGACGGGATGTGGAGACAGCAGAGAGCGCGGGCTGCGGCGTGGGACAGGTAAGCGGCTGGCTGCGGGGTGGGGGAGATGCCGGCAATCACTCGGGGCGGCCGCCTGAGGTTTGCCTCAGGCGGCAGAAACCCCAGAATCGGCCCTGGTGACGTCTCTCCCTCAACTAGTCATGGCGCCCAGGCTATCATCTCGCCCAGGGCCGTATTTACAGCTGCTGCCCTAGGCAGTAAACCTGAAGACGCCCCATCTTGGGGAGCATGGGGGAGCCTGGTTTTTACCACATGCATTTCTCTACATGTAGAAACATTGTCTGAATCACATTTTTCATGGTTTTTACCGGCTTAAAACGTAAACTGTGACTTGGTAATACCACCATACCCCACCTCCCCAAAAAGACACCAGATTTACTGGCAAGTCTGAACAGGAGGTGGGAGACTAAAAAAAAAAGTTTTTCCCTTCCCCCAGCTCCCTGGTGCTGCTCCCCTGCAAGGTGCTGCCCTAGGCACCAGACCACGGGTCCTAGTGGTAAATACGACCCTGATCACGCCCCTCTGTGCTGTAATACTGCCTCTGAATTAAATAACAGGCTCCTGGCCTGTAAATGAGGCAGGATTACAGCACAAAGTTAGTGATTAAAGCCCGGGAACCGTGAGTAGTTGAGGAAGAGACGCCACCCACATGACTAATTGCTGCTGATTTGCATACAGCCGGGAGGAATTCTCTATGGGTCCTCAGAGTCCCTGTGCCACTGTTTATAGTGGAAACCTGAATATTCTTTACTGCATTTGTGCAACTTTCACCTTTCAACTTTCAGCACTAGTCACACTTTCTCAAGCAAGTTTTTTTAAGGTTGTTTTCTCTATTAGGCTATGCTCATACACAGTAAAATATGGCCATAAAAGAAGGAAAAAATGTGTAAGTTGTACATATTTAATAATGAGTTACATAAAAGTCTATGGAAGACTAAAATGTTACATAGAATATTGTTGGCAGAAAAAGATTACCTGGTCCATTTAGTCTTTGTGCACAGAGAAGGCTGTCATTTGATTGACTGAAGCTTTGAGCTGTGACTCTCTGTACTGGTCGGGACTTCCTGCATTTAGTGTATATTTTTTTTTAACCAGCACAAGACTAAAAATCTGCTTTCAAGAGGCTGGACCTGGATTTCTGGTAAGTACAGCTTTGTTTTACAGCATGATAAAATAAATGAATACATCTAATGTATATTGCAAACTTGCAAACTGTTGATTTAGATTTTAAAAGTTATAAGAACAGTGTCCATTTAAATTGTAGGTTTAGCAACCACATCTGCTGGAAGTTTATTCAAACATCTACTACTCTTTTAGTAAAGTATTTTCTTCTTGTGTTTTTTTCTGTGATCTTTCCCCAACTAACCTCAGATTGTGTCACCCTGTCCTTGTGTTCAGTTTTTTTTTTTTATAGATTAAAAACACTTCCCTCTTAAATGTATTTAGTCCTTTAACATATTCAAAAGTTTCAATCATGCCCCCCCCCCCCACCTTCTTTTCTCCAGATTATACAGATTTAGATCCTTCTGTCTTACCTAATAAGTTTTATGCTTTAGACTGTCCACCACTTGGGTAGCCAGTCTCTGGACCCCTTTTATTTTATCAGTATCTTTTTGTAGGTGAGGTCTCCAGAACTGGTCACAATATTTGAAATATGGTCTCACTAGAGCTCTATGCAGGGCGCTCACAATCTCCCTTTTCCTACTGGGTATACCTCTAACTATACAGCCCACCATACGATTTGCTTTCCCTGCTGTCTGGTTGCACTGGTGACTCACTTTAACCCCTTAATGACGCATGACAAGTATACTCGTCATGCAGCCGTAAAGGGTAAACAGAGAGGGCTCCTGGTGTGAACCCTCTCTGCAGCCTACAGTCCCCAGTTGCTATGTGCAGCCGGGGACATCGGGTATTAGCTGGCTCGCCCGATCACCACTCCCGGATAATTAACTATTTTAATGCAGCTGTCAAAGCTGACAGCTGCATTTAAATAGTCACGAACTGGAGAGAATGGAACCGCTGCACATCCCATCTATGGCTGATACTAATGCCGCTAGGCCTATATTAAAAATAAACACCAGAGTGTCTGTATATGAATTGATCAAGCCATATTGCCCCGTGTACCACCGCGCAGGTCCTCTGGTCCACACGGGTCCCTACGCTAACTCCACACCGTGTCGGTCAGCGACCGCCAACCCCGCAAAGCGTGCACGTGCAGGGAAGGGAGGCCAGGGAACGGCCCTGCAACCCCAATGTCACAGGACCAGACCCAAAAAGCCCCACCAAAACCCAGCCAGCACCACCGGCGGGGAAGGCTGCCCCCAAACGACACAAGTATGGATATGGTATTACACTTACCATTTCTGCTCTCACAGAATGGGGAAAACATAGGGTCCAGACATGTGAGCACAGGTATCTCCTGCTAATTTTGGTCATGTGGGTATTATAAAGGAGTGCTAGCTGTTCAGAGAGGGAGAATTGCAAAACACGAACTGGAGAGAATGGAACCGCTGCACATCCCATCTATGGCTGATACTAATGCCGCTAGGCCTATATTAAAAATAAACACCAGAGTGTCTGTATATGAATTGATCAAGCCATATTGCCCCGTGTACCACCGCGCAGGTCCTCTGGTCCACACGGGTCCCTACGCTAACTCCACACCGTGTCGGTCAGCGACCGCCAACCCCGCGAAGCGTGCACGTGCAGGGAAAGGAGGCCATGGAACGGCCCTGCAACCCCAATGTCACAGGACCAGACCCAAAAAGCCCCACCAAAACCCAGCCAGCACCACCGGCGGGGAAGGCTGCCCCCAAACGACACAAGTATGGATATGGTATTACACTTACCATTGCTGCTCTCACAGAATGGGGAAAACATAGGGTCCAGACATGTGAGCACAGGCATCTCCTGCTAATTTTGGTCATGTGGGTATTATAAAGGAGTGCTAGCTGTTCAGAGAGGGAGAATTGCAAAACACGAACTGGAGAGAATGGAACCGCTGCACATCCCATCTATGGCTGATACTAATGCCGCTAGGCCTATATTAAAAATAAACACCAGAGTGTCTGTATATGAATTGATCAAGCCATATTGCCCCGTGTACCACCGCGCAGGTCCTCTGGTCCACACGGGTCCCTACGCTAACTCCACACCGTGTCGGTCAGCGACCGCCAACCCCGCAAAGCGTGCACGTGCAGGGAAGGGAGGCCATGGAACGGCCCTGCAACCCCAATGTCACAGGACCAGACCCAAAAAGCCCCACCAAAACCCAGCCAGCACCACCGGCGGGGAAGGCTGCCCCCAAACGACACAAGTATGGATATGGTATTACACTTACCATTGCTGCTCTCACAGAATGGGGAAAACATAGGGTCCAGACATGTGAGCACAGGCATCTCCTGCTAATTTGGTCATGTGGGTATTATAAAGGAGTGCTAGCTGTTCAGAGAGGGAGAATTGCAAAACACGAACTGGAGAGAATGGAACCGCTGCACATCCCATCTATGGCTGATACTAATGCCGCTAGGCCTATATTAAAAATAAACACCAGAGTGTCTGTATATGAATTGATCAAGCCATATTGCCCCGTGTACCACCGCGCAGGTCCTCTGGTCCACACGGGTCCCTACGCTAACTCCACACTGTGTCGGTCAGCGACCGCCAACCCCGCAAAGGAGACACCTGAGTGCACATGGTTTTAATCCCTCCTGTTTTTTTCCCATTCTGTTTGCTGCAGCTATGGTGAGCGCAATACCTTATCCAGACTTGTGCTGCTTGGGGGCGACCTTCTCCGCCGGCGGTGCTGGCCGGGTTCTGGTGTGGTGTTTTTGGGTCTGGTCCTGTGGCATGGGGGTCGCAGGGCCGTCCCATGGCCCCCGTTCCCTGGCTGTGCACGCCTGCGGGGTTGGTGGCCACTGACTGGCACGGTGTGGACTTAGTGTAGGGACCCATGTGTATCAGATACCGGCACGAGGTACATGGGGCAGTATGGCTTGATCAATTCATACACAAAATTCTGATGTGTTTTTTATTTAGCCAAGCGGCACTAGTATCAGCCATAGGTGTGATGTGCAGCACTCTGGTTCTTCCCTGAGCCGCATTTAAATAGTCATTGACTCTTATTCCCTGGTGTCTAGTGGAGGGACCCCCCCCCCCCCGCGATGCGATCACAGAGAGGAGATCCCTTGTACTAAGCCGTCCGGGGCGCAGCGTCAAAATGACTATGATCTCGGCTCTGTAATCATTGTATCTGGTCTGCTGCAGACTAGAGTAATAGAGCACTGATCTGATGGACCTTCAGTTTCCATTATTTGGGCTACTTCTAGGAAAGCTAAATAATTTTCCATATTACTGTCACTTCCAGGAAAATCAATCCAATTGCACACTTTTGTGTGCAATAGTCACTAAGTCACTTACAAACATAAAATTCAAAACTGAAAATTAACAGAGCCCAGAAAAGACCCTTGGGGCCATCACTTGCAACCAGTCTGCTCGAAATATAAACCATTAGTGACAACCCTCTGATATCTATCTTTCAGCCAACCACAAATCCACTGAACTACCCCCAGATTGACATGTTTCTAGAGCCTTTAATGCAGCACATTATTTGATAAGGAAAACAGCCATATTTCCCCCTTATTTTACAGCTGTATTTTGCTTTTATGTTGTGTTTTAGTTCACTATGTGTGTATTAATCAATACTGCTGTACCTGCATGCCGGTCTTACATAAGTCCCCACCCCCATGCTTGATTTACTAAGAGGCGCATTGGCGCATGTAGATACCTGCACAGCAGGTGCTGTTATCTATATCTTTTCTGGAGCATCTGTAGATTTCTGCCAACTTGCATGATAAATTAGACACGGGAGGCTACCTTGCCGTGCCACCCTCTCTGTCCATCAAGTGTACAGTGTATATGTCTGAAAAAAGGGTGCAGATTTTTTCACAAACCTTTTTCCTAGTTTTCTTCTAGTTCTGTCTGTGTTAACCAAACCAGACCATCCACACTTCTGGACATAGATAAGTAGACCTCATAGTGGAATTCAGGACAGCCAGTCTTTCACTTTCTTTAATTCATTCCCATTCAGGCTAGTACAACCATAACACAATAGCTCTTTAAGTTTTCTACAATTACAGACATGGGAGATAATGTGTGGAGGTTATCAGACCAAAGTGAAGGGAAAACAAGCAGATGAATGGCGTCACTCCCTGTAAAGTGTTATGTGTTGTAGCATTCAATAGAGAGATAGAAAATAGAACGTATAAAGGGAAATTAATTGGATATGTCAACAAGCAGTGACATAGGAATCAGATAAAGCTGACAGCATTAATACCAGTTTACTTGACCTTTGTGTTTGTACACAGAATGTTGTGGCAGATACCTTCCTATGTTTCTAATGTATAAAATTATATATCATAACCAATAAAGTACATAGATCAGTGACATTGTCCAAGACAATATTATAGAGAAAGCTTTAGAACACAAACCAATAGTGGAAGGGAAACTATCAGCAGATTTGTCTAACCTGCAGAGAGCTCCCTATTGTGCAGGAGGCGCTGAGGAGGAAGTCTCTTACCTTCATCCTCTGCGCAATTTCAGTGCAGTTTGAAGTGTAAAGCCATTTGGAGAACTGGGGGTTGGGTTACCACCCAGAGCCAGATCAGTGGGGGGAAAAAAGGATCTGTTCTATGATTAAGGTGTTTTATGACGATTTGTGATACAAATGCTAAAATGACTGCCGTGGCATATAAAATGTCGGTCAGAGTTCGCCAAACCATACAAAATTGCGCTGAACCATGCAAAGATGGCTGTTGTGAAACAACATGGCCGGTCATAAGCCAGCTCATGTAACCTTGTTTTTTCATCTTGTTTTTCACCTTATTTTTAGTCTTATGTAAGTGAACAATATTTTGGATCACTCTGTCAGACTTTATATGTTATGGGAAGAAGTCAGCACAATTTGGCCAGTCTTGTTGACAACATTCTAGTAAGATAAGTAGTAGCCTTACAGATGTGGGAACTCATCTGTAACTGCCTACTTTTAATGACGCAAAAATGGGTATATAACATGTTAGATATGGCCAGGCCTGTGTGATCATCAATTGACAGCAGTGATTGGGGAAGTTGCCTGTCGCTAAGGCTTGGTGATATTTTCCTAAAGATACCCATTTCGGAACTCATCAATGAAGTGTGACAGTGTGGTTAGTGATTTATTATATATTATTTCAATAAACAATGTTTAACTATTGCCGATTTGTCTGACTTTCTTCTCATGTTCTATAACGGAATTCAAAGAACCTAACTCTAAGCAAAACACGATTTGAAATCTTCAGCCTCTGTTCACTTGTGCTTAAACTTACATTTAGATGTATTTTTACTATGTTTTTGCTGCAAATTTTTCTAAAAGAGGGAAAAATGAGCCGTATGCCCAATCACGGTAAGGTAGTAACATTTTGCTACAATTGCACAGCAAAACATTTTTTTAAAAATCAAAAACAAATCAACAAAGTCAGGGGATGTGTATACCTACTATATATCCTAATTCCAAAGAGATAGCGGCAGCAGTATAGCATGTATATGAAGCCAGGTGGGGAGGGGAGGGGTCTGTGGACTACCAAAATGGATTTGATAGGAGATAATTAGATGAGCGAACACGAAAAGAGGGAAAAAAGTGCGCGGATTACCGATTTTATGTTACATTATATATAAAAAATTTTTTTATAAAAAGTGATCAAAACTTACGATCTTCACAAATATGGTATTAATAAAAACTGGAGATCATGGCGGAAAAAATGACACCCCATACAGCCCCGTAGGTGAAAAAATAAAACCATTATAAGCGTCACAATAGGCCCATTTTATTTATAATTAATTCCCCAAAAAAAGGATTTCTTAAAAAAATATATAACATTAGAGAATCTGTGTAACCTGCATATGGTTATTTTCGGACTGACCTATAGAGTAATAGTATCATGTCGCTGTTACCATATAGTGCATTATGTAGACACAGGAACCCCCCAAACGTTACCATATTGCATTCTTTTTTACGATTTCACCTATTTATATCTTCATAAATAATATATTTGGAATTCCATCATACATGTTATGGTAAAATGAAAGACGCCATTACAAAGTACAACTATTCCTGTAAAAAACAAGTACTTACATGGCTTGTAGATAGAAAACTGAGAGTGCTAGAGCTCTTAGAAGGGGGGGAGGGAAAAACGAAAACACTAAGATCAAAATTTGCGCGGTCCACTGGGTCATTTTGGGCCTGGTCCTCAAAGGGTTAATTGATCACATTTCTGATCTCGCACAGTAAACGGCGCAAGCGCAAAAAAATTCCAAAGTGCAAAATTGCGCATTTTTGGTCGCATCAAATCCAGAAGTGACCAAAAAGTCGAATATACGCAAACAAGGTACCGATAGAAAGTAGAGATCATGGCGCAAAAACAGTCATATAGACCAAAGGATAAAAGCGCTATAAGCATGGTCACAGAGCAATTTTAAGGAACATTTATTTTTTAAAAAAGATAACGGGCGAACAGCGTAAACTAGAAACCTTCCCAAATTAAAAAAAAAAAAATATTATTTTTTTTTTGCAATTTCAGCACACATTTAATTTTTTTTCTGGTTTGGCAGCATACTTAATGCAAAAATTAAGTCTTTCATTGCAAAGAACAATTAGTGGCACAACAAAATAAGGGTCTCTAGGTGAAAAAATGCCAGTGGTCTATTCTTTCCAGTCTGACACAGTGCTCTCTGCTGCCACCTCTGTCCATGTCAGGAACTGTCCAGAGCATTAGAAATCTCCATAGAAAACCTTTTTTGCTGGCTCAACACAACCTTTTATATGTAAATGGGGTTTATGGATAGAATCATCATACTGTACACATGCACAATGAGCAGCACACATATGGGCTTTGAGTACATTTACATTATGTTATATTATTATTCTCTTTTTACCTTGTATATTATCTTTACTGACAAACCAGTATACTTCACACTAATTTGCTCAGGAGATGCTACATCTAATGTCATTCTACCAGGCTGAATGTATGTTACCACAATTTTATATCTATATAATATACCAAATGTTATTACTGTTGTTTCTATATTCTTTGCTAACCCATATGTTAGCTTGTTGTACAAACATGTTAACTTTACTGTTGGCACTAAAGTCAGTGTTTATAAATTTTCTCTTTAGTAATATGTTCTTAAAAAAAACACTGAACCAGAAAACTTCTTCTGCTCTGCAGACCGGAAAGAATATACCTTTTCCTGCAGGACATACAGCAACTGATAAGTACTGGAAGACTGGAGATTTTTAATAGAAGTAAATTACAAATGTCTGGCACTAACTGGCACCAGATGATTTGAAAGAGAGAAAACAAACAAACATTTTTTTGGTGAACTACCCCTTTTTTTCAGCAGATCATAAGACAAACCATAAAACAAACTACAAGGGAGAGGGTCAGCTCAGTACTGTAGGATAACATATTGGCACTTGTTTAGACCTCAAGGACACCTGGCTACATGAACCAAAAGACTTAGCAACAATAATTGCCACCCACCAAAGGAGTACTATTTTTTTTTTCTATACCCTTTAGTTTAATAAAAAGTAACTACCATTAAAGTGACTGTACCACCAGGCCCAGGCAGAAGCACTGGAGGCGGGCCGACCCACCCCCAGTGGGAAGAAGCTCCAGCCCCTCCGTGACGTGACTCCATTAGAATCAATGGAACCCTATCAGAGAGGGGCAGGGGTTTCCTCCCACTAAGGGTGGGTCGGCCCGCCTCCAGTGCTTCTGCCTGGGCCTGGTGGTACAGTCACTTTAAGTTTGTCACAATGCTGTGAAACTATAGATATATGGTGGCTACTAAAGGGGTTCTCCAGCACTACAAAAACATGGTCACTTTCGTCCAGAGACAGCACAATTCTTGTCTCCAGTTTGAGTGCAGGTTTTGTAATTCAGTTCCATTGAAGTGAATGGAGCTTAACTGCAAAGCACACCTGAACTGGAGACAAGAGTGGTGCTGTCTCTGAAAGAAAGTTGATACACAAGAAAAGCAATGGGCATAGTTCATAAAAATCAAATAATATTTTTATTGTATATTTAAAAAAAAATACAAAATAAAGAATCATATATTGTATATAGAATAGAATAAAAAATGACCACAGAGTAAAAAACAATATTATAAAAAATAGTGCCAGCTAATATAACTCATTTATAGTACTGTGGCTTAGAAAGCCCTATAGCATAACATCCAACAAGATGGCCTAATGTGGATACACATAATATTATTACATGAGATTCTTAATACAAAAAGTCTCACAGTGCCCCCTAGATCTTTCCTTATGTAACGCCAGGGAGTTTATGGTTATTGTCACAACCTCAGTCAATATTGCTGCACATCAAGGAGCCGTCCCAAAGAAAGTTGCCATTTTTTTTAGCACTGGATATCCCTCTTTAAAGTGTGGTATGTGTGAGAAATGTTTATGTACGTAAATTAAAAAGGCATCTGACATACTGCAATTTGCATAAAGAACATGAAATTAGACAAGTAATGAGTCATATTCCAATAGACATGTTGTTTAATAGAAAAAAATATTGTGTGGAACATGACATGAACTTGGTAGATAACTTCATAATACCACAACATATGCAATGTGCACACTCACATTTGTCAGAACCAGTATGTGGCAGCCACAGGAGTGCCCTGAGGAGTACCGGTAAAATAGCTGGGAGAAACGGCTTGGCCAATAATAGCCTACCCCCCCCCCCTACTGTATAAAAGAATATACAGTACACAGGGGAAATTGACTCTCTGTATAATACTGTATGGCGCTGCACTGGATAAGAGCAGGAGACAAAGAGCTGCAGTTCCCTACACAAACGTTGGTGGCAGGAGACGGAGCCCCTTACAGAAATGAGTATGTACACATAAAAACAACACATTTTTATAAAGTAATATAACTTCATTACAGCAATGTATCTAAAATACATCTTTAGTCTGCGGAGTATCCCTTTAATATACTGTACATTCATCTGTTTCTCCAAGGTCACTATTATAGCCCAGAGAACAAGCCCACACATTCCACAATAATAGTCCTCGAGCTGAATGGATCCTTTCAGCTGTCACAAAGACACAGTAAGTAGCATCACATACAAACCAGATTACATGACAGAAAAATATGCATTATCCTATAACCTATTAGGGAGTTGCTTACCACTATTTTACAATGGACCCTGAGGTGCTTCAGTCTTATGTATAATGCCATCTCTATAGGTATAGTAAATAATCAGGATGTTGCATGTAGCGGGTATTTGTTTTTAACTTTGTATTTTATTTTATACTTTTTTGTTAATTTTCATGTAGGTTTTTGCTTTTTTCCCCCCAGCAATACAAAGAACTATCAATGTTAAAAAAGAAGATATAGCGTCCTATACGAGTTGCCTTTGATTTGTTGACTATATATATATATATTTCAAAAAAGGAAAATAATTTGGTGAGTTCGTATTTTATTCTGAGGCTATGTTCACATTATGTTTTTTCCTTTCCATTTATTAATTTATCTGTCATTTAGCTGTTTGGCTGTCTGTCAGTGCAATGACAGCTGTTGGTACATTATTCTAGTTCAGGTGGCCTTTGGTTGTGTCTTTAATTGAAAAGTCCTTTACTTTAATAGCAAAGATGGTGAAAGGACGGTGAAAAAATAAAAACTATGTGTGCACAGCTAAAAAATAATGTTTGCTGTTTGCAAAAGATGGCCAAAAATAATTGTCTTGATCATGGTTTTGTTGTCCGCACAACGTCCGTTATTTAATACACTGTGTGCATTGGACATCTGTCATTCCTTTGGTTTTAATGCGCTCTATTGAGGTCAATTAAAATGCTGTAATAACGGATGTCATTTTAAAAAGATTGATGCCTTTTCTCTCTCTCTCTCTCTCTCTTTTTTTTTTTTTTTTACTTAGTGGGAAGATAGCCTGAAAGTGACTTCACTAATATATTGCAATAAGTTCTCTACATTCATTTAGTTACTTTTAGGCTATGTTAACACTACGTAAGTTTCCGGCCGTAGCGCGTTCCGTGAATAAGCGGCCGGAGATTTACGTAGTTTGCGTACAATGGAAAGTATACGATCTATGGCTGCACAGTTCACACTACGTAAGAACTTACGCCAGGATCGTATGCGGCGCCGTAAAAAATGAACCGGACCATTGTTTAAGGACGAAAATGCTGTAACTTACGCCCGTAGCGTAACATGCGGTCCCGTACGGAGTGGTGATTTCTTCATTTTTGCACTTTGATTTGCCGATCCAAAAGGTTCTGTGGGGTGTCCGGGGCTAGCCGAAGATTTCCAAGTAAAATACCGCTGTCAGATCGCTACGTACGGCGCTCGGGAAGCGTAAGTAGACTACGGGCGTAAGTTCGGGGACCATACATAGCCGGCCGCAATTTACGTAAATCCCCAGCCGGAGCCGGCGAAAAATCTGTGGCCGGACATATACGTAGTGTGAACATAGCCTTAATCTGCATTCAGTATGTCATCGGCACTTGTCTAATGCCATATTTCTGCTCTGCTTGAGTTTTAAACATCTGTGAGTTGACTGATTAAGTCAAGCCACAATAAGCAAATTTATCACACTTTATTAACTTTGTATCATAATGACCTGAACAGATTGTTTGTTTTTAGAGACTGATTACAGATTTCCACAAAGTATAGAACAATAGTAGCTCTGGTCATATGTAGATATGAGAGAATACACAGTGCTCTCTGCTACCACCTCTGTCCAAGACAGGAACTGTCCAGAGCAGAAATGGTTTTAAGGGTAGCTTCACATGTACCGTATCGCAGCAGATTTTCTGCTGCGGATCCGCAGCAGATCCGCAGCACTTTTGACTAAATTAATTAATACAACATTAAATCCGCACTGTCAAATCTGCTGCGGATTCGCAGCAGATTTGATGCTGCAGATTTGATGCTGTGTTCATTCATTTAGTCAAATCAGCTGTGAATCTGCTGCGGATCCCCAGCAGAAAATGTGCTGCGATACGGTACGTGTGAAGCTAACCTAAATGGGGATTTGCTGCTGCTCTGGACAGTTCCTGTCTGGGACAGAGGTGTCAGCAGGGAGAACTGTGTCAAACTGAAAAGAAAACAACATTTCCTGCAGGACATACAGCTGCTGATAAGTATGCGAAGACTTGAGATTTTTAAATAGAAGAAAATTACAAATCTATATAACTTTCTGAAACCAGTTGATTTGAAAGAAAAAACTCTCCATCCGTCCCTCAGGCCAAAGAGTTTGGTGCGTACATTTTTACGGGTGGAATTTCAAGCAAGATAGTAAAATAGTTCAGTGTAAAGTATTAGTAAGTGCATTCACTGTATACCTTTACCTCACAGAACTAAAATCACATAACTCTCCCCCAGGCTTTGCTGCCCTGCTCTGCTCTGTGGGAGTCTGTCTATAAGATGGCCGACATGGAGGAGCATGTGACCATGCCCCTCCAATAGTGTTCTCCATAGCCATATACGGGCTCAGTAGTGGACATTGGGGGGCGGGGCATGGTCACATGCTCCTCCATGTCGCCCATCTTATGGGCAGGATCACCACAGAGCAGGACAGCACAGCCTGGAGAAGGGGAGTCTGTTTTCAGCTCTATGAGGTACACAGGGAGCTGCTGTCAGTAAATGCAGTGAGTACACTTACTAATACTGTACAGTGAGCAATTTTACTATAAAGTGGCCAACTCTGTTAAGCACAGATTCCGCTTGAAATTCCTCGCCTATTCCACAGTGTTAACATACCCTCACCAAACAAAATAATAACTTCACACCAACACATTGCTTTGCATGGCAAGTTTTTCAATGTATATATTCTGTATTTCTGTTCAATATTTGTCATACTCTAGTATTATTAGAATTACAGAATACAATCGTGTGATATAAGTATATCCTGCAATTATGCCCAAGGCTTATTTAGTTAATGGAGGCTATTTGCTTTTGCTTGAAGGTGACCTTACTCTCTATACACATTCTTTATGTTAGCAGAGACATATTTATGTTCTTAAGATAGTAGATGAATTGACCTACAGCCTTCAGACTCGTAAATTAATGTATTCGTTATTTTATAGTGAAGTGGAACAAAAAGTAAGAAAATGGCATATACCTGATTGTGATGTGATTTGTGCTGATCTTACAATTATTGCAGGTTTTGTGTGTTTGTCGGCTCGGTGAAGTAATCATCAATAATAATAATAATATTAATTCAATCGAATACTACACTATTCTAAATACTAATTTTCGATTGAGCATGCAACTGAAAATGCAGTAAAAATTTGTTTCCCCTCCCACCTTCCCTGGCGCCTTTTTCTAGCCAATAGCTATACAGTGGGTATGTGAGCGGCCCTAGGAGCACACTGGCATTGTGAGAACCGCGTCTAAATTTATTGGCTGGCTTACTCAAGTGATCTCCAGAGTATAAGAGCTTTTCCTGAACGTCATCAGATGCCATCTTGCAACTAGTCAGGGAGAGAGGCTGGAGCAGGGACAGTGAGGATTTAGCTGATTGTAGGCGGGCAAGACCCCAGAAGTCCTTTTTAGGGCTACAACTATACACAGCACAGCATTTATTTGTGAATAATCAGCAAATTAACTGGCTACCAGTTCATCAGCTAATCCTTACAGACAGGCAAGCAGCTGCTGCTCACTGTGAAGAATAGGCTGCTGTGTATCTACTTCCTCCTTCAGTGTACGTGTTGTAGGTGGTTGAGTGAATAGAGTATAAAGTAGGGACAGTTGGGATTTTAGGAGATTGTAGGTAGGGGAGACCATAAAAGTCCTTATCAGGGCTACTACACAGCACAGACAGCATATAGCTGCTTTCTCCATTAAGAGTACATATACATATGAGATAGTGACACAGAAAGGCAGTCACACAGCTTATAATTATCTTGCATAGACTTGTGTCAGACTATTTTGTCCTAGTTAGTAATTGTCGCAGTAGTTGATCTCTTCCCCCTATTGAAAGCAGTTAAACACCTGGCACCTGTTGGCACACGTAAATGTTGAGATATAGTATATATGCCTGTGTAGGCATAGTTAAACCAAAAAAATAATAAAGTGTCACAGTTTTTTTTTTAGCTCTGTACCTCATTGAAAGCAGTAAAACACATGGCTGTGATAGTGGCGTAATACTGCGATTTGTTAAATGCATGTTAAATGCACCCAGGCATGCTTCCCCTGCTGTCCCAGTTGCATTCCAGAGGTGTGAGCATCAATTTCTTAGGTGTCATTGTGGATTTGGATACCTAAATTTGACCACTTGGAGGTCACCAAGAAAGAAGCATTTTTCTCCCATAGACTTTAATGGGGTTTGATATTCGATTGAATAGTTGAACATCGCGGTCTGTTCGAATTAAATTTTGAGCTTTCGAATATTTCACTACTCGCTCATTTCTAATGATGACGATGATATTAACAAATGACAGCTCTCTTTTCTTTTTAGAGGTGATGTACCACTGGGCTCAAACTGGCATACTATACATATATCGGCAGTGTGTACCATATGTGTGTACCAAATTTACCAAGACAGTATACCATATGGCTCTAAATACTAACATGTTGGACAGTTTTCCTGTTTAGCATTATAGCAAAATGGCAACATTTCTGGTATCCTTCTAAGGACTATGATTGCACAAATTAGTTTCACAGATGCTACTATCAATGCAATACTACTAAAGAATCCAACAAATACAGCAGATATATATGGTGTATGTTGCATCTAAGTATATTGAGCTCAATATTATCCTTTCACAAACTACATCTGCTCCAGAATCTGTTTGTTTTGCACGTTTTAGCTATTGATATTAATTAAATATTCCACATCATGCATTTTTAATAAATTAAAACAAAATTAAATCGGCTGTAACTGTTATTAGTTATTAGTGATGAACGGACTTCGAACACGCTCAACTTCGTCCAATGCAGAAGTTGGATTTAGCCATAGGGAGTCCTGGAAAACATAAATACAGTAATAGGCTATGTTCCCACACAGTGATTTTGCTCAGTATTTTGGTCATTCTGGAGTGGATTGAAAACACAGGAAGGTTATGTTCACACACTGTTGAAATTGAATGCATGGCCATCATTCAATGGCAAATAACGGTAGTTGTTTTAATAATAACAACAGCAATTATTTGCCATTACATGATGGTCATCCACTGAATTTCTACAGTGTGTGAAAATAGTCTTTCTGTGTTTTCAATCCACTCCTCGTTTTGGTTGCAAAATACTGATCATAATACTAAACAAATAAACTGTGTGGGAACATAGCCTTTGGCTGTATTCATGTTTTCCAGACAGACGTGGGGCTGCATCCAGTAATGAAATTCCCTGTAGCAAATTCTGCTTCATTTAGCCATGTCCCCACTACTCCCTTAAACATGTGAACCCCACCATCAGCAACTAAAAATAATGCTATAACATAATCTGCTGTGGATTTGATGTGGCATATTTATGTATATATTTAAACTGATTAAATCGCAAGCATCAAATCTGCATTGGATTAGGTATGAACGTGCCCTTAAAGGGAACCTGTGGGGTCTATACCAGGTACACAGCTGTAGATCCCAGCGTACAGATCAGGGACTGGACCTTTAGTCCATTGTAAACCTCTATAATCATTCTTTCCATTACCAGCTGAAGTGTCACAGAGGTGGAGCCACAGCAGCACCTTCTGCCCGCCCCTTCCTGCTCTGACTGATGGACGTATAGGGTGCTGGTGCTGCTGCTGCGGCTGCTGTTGTGAAACTTTAGTTGGTAATGAAAAAGACAATTACAAAAGTTTACACTGGACTAAAGTTCCTGTCAGTGATATTTCCCTCACACCTGTCTGCTGAGATCTACAACCCTAGACCTGGTACGGACCTCACAGATTCCCTGTAAAGGAGAAAAACATGGCCACCTTCTTCCAGAAACAGTCTCACACTCTTCTTCAGTTTGTGTGAGGTATTGCAGCTCAGTTTCATTGAAGTGAATGGAGCCAAGCTGTAATACCACACACAGTCTGAGGACAGGGGTGGTGCTGTTTTTGGACAAAAGTTACTATATTTTTTAAATCCCTTTTATCCTGACTATGTCTGCACATCATATAATGGTGGTATAAACAGTAAGGTTTTAATTATTAAAATGTGTCTGCTGGTTGTGATCTCATGTGTAATCAAAGCTACATAATGAGCTGCTAGATAGATATTTCCTACTGGATATCTATCTATCTATCTATCTATCTATCTATCTATCTATCTATCTACTATCTATCACCTATCTATCTATCTATCTATCTATCTATCTATCTATCTATCTATCTATCTATAAGCAGGAGAAAGCCGCACATCCAAAGGTGCATGAAGCGGGTGCTGCACGGAGTCAATCCCTTGGCTCGGGGATCCCCAGAAGTATGTCGAGATATTCCGCAGCACACCAGCATTCGTGAAAAAGGTGATTTATTACAAAAAGTACAAAAAATACAGGCGATGCATCTCCTGTATTTTTTGTAATAAATCACCTTTTTCACGAATGCTGGTGTGCTGCGGAATATCTCGACATCTATCTATCTATCTCCTATCTATCTATCTATCTATCTAGAATTTCCTGTGCATGATAATACTGTCATTGTTAATAACACCAGTAAGCAAATATTATCCCCATACTGTACACGTTACTGCCATACTGTCACTAAGCAATCCCACCAATATTTCCTATACTACCAGTATATAAGTAACAAATAATATCACCACACCATAAGCACTGCCATTACCACCACATAATGACTAATACCGCTACACTGTGACTGAACACAATCCACTATATACAACACTAATATTACCAATAATACCAGAATACACAGGACGAGTAATACCATCACACCATGCCCACTACTCTCAGCATACGGTGACTGGATAATACCACTATATTGTCACCAAATAACAGCCACCATATAAAGACCAATATTCTTCCAAAGCAGTGACCATAAAACACAGGTGTCAAACACCAGCCTTCCAGCTGTTACATCACTACAAATCCCATCATGCCTGGACAGATAAACCATGATGGGAATTGTATTTTTGCAACACCTGGAGGGCCGGAGTGTGACACCCCTGATACAGAGGTAGATCCCAGCTGTATAAAGGTTCTGCAGACCTTATAAGTGATTATAGTGCAGTTACATCCTGTCACTCACAGTAGGCGTCTTCTCTGCATGACGAGACGTCCACTTTTCCTTTTCTTCTCCATCTATCTCCGGCCATCATGAAGGCTTCTCTGGCCATGACTCCTCTCCACGGGATCTGTCAGACAGACATTTTAGGCTTCTTGCTCCAGCAACATCCTCATCTATACATCCCCCATACAGAATAGCCCCCCCTGCTGTACATCCCCCCATATAGAATAGCCCCCCGTGCACCCCCCATATAGAATGGCCCCCCTGCTGTGCATCCCCCCATATAGAATAGCCCCCACGTGCATCCCCCCATATAGAATAGCCCCCCTGCTGTGCATCCCCCCATATAGAATGGCCCCCCCTGCATGCCCCCCGTGCATCCCCCCCATATAGAATAGCCCCCCTTGCATCCCCCCAATATAGAATAGCCTCCCCTGCATCCCCCAATATAGAATAGCCCCCCTGCATCCCACCATATAGAATAGCCCCCTGCTGTGCATCCCCCCAATATAGAATAGCCTCCCCTGCATCCCCCAATATAGAATAGCCACCTGCATCCCCCAATATAGAATAGCCGCCCGTGCATTCCCCCCATATAGAATAGCCCCCAGTGCATTCCCCCCATATAGAATAGCCCCCCTGCATCCCTCCAATATAGAATAGCCCCCCTTGCATCCCCCCAATATAGAATAGCCCTCCTGCATCCCCCGATATAGAATAGCCACCTGCTGTGCATCCCCCAATATAGAATAGCCTCCCCTGCATCCCCCAAAATAGAAAAGCCCCCTGCATCCCCCTAATATAGAATAGCCCCCCCTGCATCCCCCAATATAGAATAGCCCCCCCCTGCATCCCCCCAATATAGAATAGCTCCCCTGCATCCCTCAATATAGAATAGCCCCCTGCTGTGCATCCCCCCAATATAGAATAGCCTCCCCTGCTGTGCATCCCCCCAATATAGAATAGCCTCCCCTGCTGTGCATCCCCCAATATAGAATAGCCTCCCCCTGCATCCCCCAATGTAGAATAGCCCCACTGCATCCCCAATGTAGAATAGCCCCCCCTGCATCCCCCCCAATGTAGAATAGCCCCCCTGCATCCCCCCAATATAGAATAGCCCCCCTGCATCCCCCCAATATAGAATAGCCCCCCTGCTTTACCCCAATATAGAATAGCATCCCCCTGCATCCCCCCAATGTAGAATAGCCCCCCTGCATCCCCCCAATGTAGAATAGCCCCCCCTGCATCCCCCCAATATAGAATAGCCCCCCTGCATCCCCCCAATATAGAATAGCCTCCCCCTGCATCCCCCCAATGTAGAATAGCCTCCTGCTGTGCATCCACATAAATCCCCCCCCCCATGGCCACATGTGAAGGGGTAAAAAAAAAATAACACACACATTCTCACCTGTCAACTCGATCCTGGCAGCTTCTTCCTCCCGGATCTTCGGTCACTGCACCTGCCTCCTGCTGCAGCGTCTCTCTTCTCTCTCCTGCCAGGTCCTCAGCGGCGCGTCACGGAAGTGACGTCAGCCGCTGGAGGCCTGGTAGAGGTGCCTGCAGACGTGCCTGCGCGCGGCACGTCTGCGACCCCGGGCCGGCCCTGACACCTTCCGGCTACGAAGACCGGCCGGCCACAGGAGTGACTGGCAGGGCCGGGGGCCAATGGCTCCCTGGCTGTGTCAGTCAGAGCGCGGCCGCTGCAGACTGTGAGCGTTCATCTTGAACGCTCACAGTTAAAGGGCCAGGTCACCGGCCCTCTGCAGAGGCTGAATGAATAGCGCAGCGGCCGGCTGCGCTATTCTTGCAGCCACTGCTGAGGGCCGGTGCACATGGGGGCCAGGACCGGCGGCCCCCGGACTGGTAATCCTGGCAGCCCAGCGGGCATTTGCCCGCTTTGCCAGATTACCAATCCGGGCCTGGATATAATATAAAGAAGCTAACCCCTTATTAGTTCAACTGAACTCTTCCTGACATAATGGCCAGTACCAGTACCGCAAATTTGCCTTCATTCACCTCTTTTATATCACTGTAGATGACTACTTTTACTTATGCTGTCCTAACAAGGTACCTGTTTTAATGGTGTGATGTGTTAGATGTGATGGAGTTTCAAAGAAGAATGATTTTTGGCATACGTCGGGTAGTGGCATCGGTGAGTTCCTGAGAGGAGATGGGTGTGTTGAGGTTTATTGTTTCCATTATTGTATGGCAGTAAGCAAAGAATGGCACAGCTATTTGTTATATTGCTAGAGTGGTATAAAGCATGACACATATCCTAAGCCCTCACTTTCTTGTCTGACATCAGTGCATCTCTTCACAAATGTTATATTGGCTGAAGAGGCTTCAATTCAAACAAACAAAATCCAACATTTTTGTAAAGCCTTTTTAGAAGGGTGGAGGCTGTGGGAGCAGCAAAGGGGGCATGATGAGATATGTTAAGTCTAAATAGATGTAAGACTCTAAGGGAGCAGGAGTGCAGTGATACAGTATTCTCTACAATGATTTGATGCAGTCACCCAATTTTCCTGACTTACACTGCCAGACCGACATCCAAGCCTAGACTTCTCCTATGGCTGAAGAAAGTCTGCCTTTGTATTGTACTGTATGTAGTAATATTTTTTACTCTGCCAGACACTAGAGATGATTGAACAGTGGAAAATTTTAGGTTCTATAGAACTGGAACCTTGTCAAACCTTTCGCATTTGATTACCGATGCCTTCCCGGGCCATGGAGAGGAGAAGACAGCCCGGGTAGTGCCTTGAATAAATGTGTAGCACCGCACTACCCCTTTAAGATAAAATCCATCATGTCAGATGCCTGCTGTCTGTGCCTGCTTGTTTGACATGATGTATTTTATCTTGATTTGAAGAATAAAGGACATTGCTACAATTGGTGAGTGCTTTCCAAGTCTCCTTCTACTGCTTATAACTTTGCTGATGTATATGAATAAGCACCCCCTAAGAAACTGTATACTCCAAGAGAGACCAAGTGCATAGTTCTTATACTTGTAAGAGGAAAGGGAGTTCCGATCAGTGTCTTGCAGTTGGACCTAGAAGTAATGTAGACAAGATGGGCTCCAGGCAATTCTGTGCCTTTGGGCGACAGAGCCTCAGTGGGCCTCTTTGTGGAGCAAATTATGGCGACAGTAAAACAGCAGGTCCCTTATTGATGGCACCCCTCTTTGTAGCCCTCTTACTGATGGCCCTCCTCTTCCAGACAAACATCTGAGGCACTTTACTTTTTCAGCACCTTCCCCTTCTCTCTACAAGTTTCCATCATAGTGTCCCTAAACATTAACAGGACCCTCTTTGTGCCCCTATATTTACGTCCCATCTTTATGCCTTATTCTGTAATTGGGATCTCTTCTGTAGTAAGGCCCCCCTCTTTGTACCCCTATCTGTATTTGTGCCTCCTTTTAATAATCATATCTGTAATTAAGCCCCCTTTGCGGCTTCCATCTGTAGGTGAGCCCCTTTGGGCTTCAATCTGTAGCTAGGCCCTCTCTTTGCGCAAAAAGAACTTTGCCCTTATAAATTGTGTCAATGTGTTTAAGAACACTGGACTAATAAACCATCCCCCAGATCACTGTTTCCTAACAAGTGGCTCTTGAGCTTTTATCAAACTACAACTCCCACCATGTCCTGCTAGCAATGTATGAAGAGAGTTGTAGTTTTGCAGCAATTGGAGAGCCACATGTTCAATAAATACTCAACAAAAACTGCCCATCCCCCCCTTTGTATACTCACTAATGCTGGCACCGGAGCTGAGCTGCTCTGAGCGCTGATCTTGCTCCCTGTATCATAGAAGAGATCCTAGCCAGCTGGATGTGTGTGTGTAAGTGTTCCCTACCTCCAGCCAGGTATGGGTTATTGCATTATATTGGTGTTTAAAAGTCACCAATGTAATGCAATGCAGGGACTGGATTTCTCCTTGTGCTAGCTCTCCCTCAGCAATGATTGAGTAATGAAAACGGCTCTGGCAGGACTGGGCCACTAGGGGTGCTGTGGGCCCCGGCACTTGTCTGGGTAGGCTGGATGTTGATGCTGGCCCTTAATGTAGAGCCTGGCTTTGGCCAGAGTACATAACTGCTAGGTGACTTTATGCTAGTCAGTCAAATCTTTCAACTTAAGCTTTCCAGTATCCTGTGCACAGTGTAAGGACAACAGCCAGGGAAAGACAAGCAAAGAAGGAAAGAGTGCAAGAACTAAGTATTCTGAATCCATTGTGTTGCCTCTCATCCCAGTCTAAAAGATGTTACAATATATCCGTGGGTCAAATTACAAGCAGAGAGAACTTGCCTCTGAGACTCCCTAAAACTGCAAAAAGGTCAAGCTATGAAAACACCTGAGAACATATATATATATATATATATATATATATATTTCTTTCTTTCATAAATAAACTGCCTACAAAGGGCTGATCTGCAATCAGAGACACTGGCTGACAGCTGAGGGAGCAGGAGGCATTGATTATTCATGAAGAGTGAGGAGAAAGCAGTGGAGAGGCAGCCACTGTGTGGCACAAATACTGAGCCACAACTCCTCTTTGACTCTTCATTACAGTATGAGACCTGTCACTGCTGAGATGAACTTACCTTGAAGTTGGCAGAGGCTGCAGTCAGTGTGGGAACTTGAGACAATGCAGGAGGACACAGGGACAAAGTGGTGAGATAACCATAAGAAATGTATCATGTTTATATAAAGACAGCAATATATCAATAGTTTTTAGGTGTCAACAGCAAATGGGCTCTGCAATGCCAGCGCTAAATTTCAGTCCTGCCCTGGTTACCAATCTATAGTGCCTCGGAGCCCAATTATCCAGTTAATCTGCTATTTGCATTTCTTAAAGGGACAGTGACCAACTATTCTTGCCATAAAAAGACTGTATGGATGTTTGATGTTTGCACAAGCTATTGTAGTTGTTTCACAGAATTTCCCATAAACAAAAGGTACATTGGGCTAGCAGCACCTTCCTGCCCCGTGACACTTCACAAAGTACTACTGCACCCAGCTAGTCCTGTACTACTCCACCTACTGTACACCCTGTGCTTACCACACAGTGTGAACCAGCATCTGATAGGAATGCACTGAAGTGAATTAGGTGACAGAATTTTACATGTCACTAAGCTTACTGCCCTTAGCTAGGATTCAGCATAGTGAGTGCAGAATGACAAAACACCAAGACTTCCTCTACTAGAAAACCAGAGGCATAGTGGGAAATGTAGACTACAGGGCTGCATGTGAGACTTCATTAGGGGCTATACACATATATATATATATATATGTGTGTGAGTATATATTTATTTATTTTAAATTAATATATTATATTTAATTAAAAATGTTTGAGTGTAAAGAGAGTAATAAATAAATGCCAAATACTGGTCGCTTCGGACTCCCTTAATGAAATTTAGTGAATATTTTGCAGAAGACCATATTGTGCTTCTAATGTAAATAAAGTACAGAAGCTTCCTTTATAATTCTCATTATGATTAAAAATGTGCCCTGCCATGGTTATCTATAAATGTGTCTCCATTGTATAGAATCCTTCTTATGGGTGCCTTAACACCTACCGGATCCACAGCGGATCTCACTTCTGCGGATTCGAAGCAAGAACCGCTGCAGATCCGGTATCAATTCACCCCTATGATAGCACATATTTGCAGCGGGATTAACATCCCGCTGTGAATATGTCATTTAACTCCCTGGTGCCCGCAGCCCCGCCGTCGCATCCCCCATCCCCGGCGGCGGCACATCCCCCCCATCCCGGCCACATCCCCCCACCAGCCCATCTCCGGCCTGCCGCCGCGAGCATACATTACCTGCTCGGCGGCGCGGCTGCAGTGAGGATCCCAGCTCCGGTCCCGCTCAGCTGATCTGAGCGGGACCGGAGCCGGCAGCCTTACTGCAGCCGCGCCGCCAAGCAGGTACTGTATGCTCTCGGCGGCGGGATGTGGGCAGTGGCAGGCTGGGCTGATGGTGGGATGTGGCCGGGATGGGGGGATGCGGCGGTGGCGGGCTGGGCTGATTGGGGGATGTGCCGGGATGGGGGGATGCTACAGCGGGGCTGCGGGCACCAGGGAGTTAAAGCACATATTCACAGCGGAATGTTAATCCCGCTGCGAATATGTGCTATCATAGGGGTGAATTGATACCGGATCCGCAGCGGTTCTCGCTTCGAATCCGCAGAAGTGAGATCCGCTGTGGATCCGGTAGGTGTGAAGGCACCCTAAATATGTTGATTTTTTTATCATTTAGCATTTCCATAAAGCCTGTTATGTATAGAAAAGAAAAATACAATGATTACACTTTCTACCATTTCACGGTAACATAATCATTAGTATAGTTCTCTTTAGACAATTTTGCTCTGCAGCTTTCTACCAAAATAAGTCAGATAAATAGGTATTTAGTGCCATCTGTTGGCAATCTTAGGACTATTAGGCAGCATTAGGACTATTTTGTCTATACAGAGGGTGTATTTTGAATGTAGTTGTTTTTATTGGAAATAGAAAATACTTGTTTCTTTAGAGGACCAAGCATGTGTTTAATTCTTCTATTAAACCATATACACTTTTATAAACACAATGGGTAATATCACTCTCTTTAGATATATACAGTTTATTTACAATGTAGAGTATAGTCTATTTTATTAGTATTATTAATATTATTATTAGTAGTAGTAGTAGTAAGAATAAGAAGAGGCAAAGAAGAAGAATAACAACAACAACAAAATTAACAAAAAGAAACAGTACACTGATCTTTGTCATTTAGCGGGTAAATGTCCAATAGTTTCATGGTGTAACCAAAAAAATATGAGGGGGACGTTTTTCAAGACTGGCATACTCGTACACCAGTCTTAAAGCCCCACCACCTTTTCCCCATAAAGCCGGCGGGTCCTGCGCCCGACGCACAGGAGCAGAAGCAGGTGTAGATTTGAATCATGATTTACTTCTGCAAACAGGCGTAAATCATGAAAAATCTGGCACGACTCTATTTTATTGGACCTGGGGTTGACCAGAACAACTACTTGTAAGGTCCAGTGGCTGTGTGTTGACCAGCCAGCCTGCAGTTCTGGATTGGTTAACACAGAGTTCAAGCTTCACACTAGGCAGTAGCCAAACTTGCAGCCATGAAATCGGCAGGATCCTCAGAAACCACCATTCTGTGGCAAGGGGAGACACATTTCTTTGCCCCTTCTCCTGTTGTACGTGTGCTGCTCTTCAGCCACGATGTGCAAGAATTTGAAGACTGTCAGCAGTTGGTAGGCAGTAGTGCTATATAGAAAAATGTTCTGCCTGCAAGCAGTCAGGAGAGGTAGACTGGGGCACCTTGTGCTGTATCTATGGCAAAATATTGCCAAACACTGGAGGAACCCAGCAGTGGCAGTGAAACATTCATTGAATTTTCTAATGATGATGTCGCAGGTCATCATTATTATCGAAGGTGGGGGCAAAACTGGAAGTTCCTGGAGGTTCCTGAGCTAAAAGGAGGAGAGGTACACTGCCAGCTATTTGGCAGAGTAGCTTTCAGCAATAACCTGGTACTCAACATTGTTACATAGTACGGTGGAAAAAGACGCATGTCCATCAAGTTCAACCAAGCAGGGGATGGATTAGGGGAAAGGCATGGGTGATGGGTAAATTATATACATATGCATTTATGTTATTTTGATCTAGGAACTTGTCTAAGCATGTTTTAAAGCTCTCCACTGCTTTTGCTGTGACCAAATCCTGGGGTAGACTGTTCCTGATTTTCTGTTTTCATAGTAAAGAAGGCTTGTCCATGAGAACAGGAAATCTGTGAAACAGTCTATCCCAGAATCAGGTCACAGCAAAAACAAAAGGCTTTAAAACAGACTTAGATGAGTTCTTAGACCAAAATAACATAAATAACTTGGCAACATCCAAGCAGTATGCATGCCAACGGCGACTAGCAAACAACGTTCCTCCACTGTGTGGCAGTTTTTTAGAGTGGACAGAGATAAAAATGTGTAGCTGTGTGCAGATCTGTAATCTAAGGATAAGGAGCAGGAAGGGTGAAAACCTAAGCACCACTTCCATGAAGAAGCACATGCAATGCCATTAACTTACTGCCTGGCAGAACTGGGACATAAATGCTAATTCATGGCAGGATCTACGGACAGCGAATAACGGCCATTGTTTTAAAATAATGGCATTCTTTGCCATTAAATGACTGTCATCCACTCAATTTTAACAGGGATTTGAACCAAAGAATGAACTGCTGGCAGGTCTCTAGACAAGTTAGTTACCTTTAGACCACAACTCCAACACATTTGCACTCAGAGATTTATCTATGTCTGAGTGTTTCTTTTAGCCATGAACTGATTACGGAGGACTGATCTGCCATCAGAGACACTGGGTGACAGATGAGCAAAAAAAAAAACAAGCTCTTACATGACCCTGTGAGAAATTAAAGTGCTGTAGCTCTTAGAAGGTGAGGAGGAAAAAACAAAATGCAAAAATGAAAATTGGCCTGGTCATTTAGTTCATGTTGGGCTTGGTCATGGAAAGTATAACAAGGACCTTGTTGGTATACAGTAACTGACAGAACCATTCATCTCAATGCTTTGTGACAAACTTTACCTACGGCCAAGTCCTTTCATGATGATGGCTGAGACAATAAACCATGCTTTTATCCATCAAAATGGAGTTTGTCTTGTACTGCCTACAATGAGCATTAACTTCAGCCAACTTTTTCTTGGCTCTGTCTTGAAACATAACTTGATATTTTTTTTTTATATGCACACTATCCTGCAGTAATAGATGTCTATTCCCCCACATGTTAATACTTTACAAACATTTCCCTACAAGCATAACAATTTAACTCCATTAGCAGTATGCATTTTATGTCATAGAGAGGAAATAATCTCAGACCAGACAAAACAACTGATAGGAAACACAATGATTTATATCTAATTTCATTGGACAGATTTATTTTGACTAATACATTTGGCAAACATCAGTCCAAAGGACCACAACTAGCAGCACCTGCAGCCGCCACAGGTCGAGGATACCATGCCAATGAACTTCCATCTCAGTAATGCAAAGTTGACAACCTACAGGTCAAAGTGATGCCCCTGCCGATCAGCTGTTTTGCACCCACACTGTAGTGTCCCAGCACAGGTGTGCCACTAAGTCTTTATTGCACCTGGGCAAAGTAACTCTCTCAGTTTCCCACAGTAAGATATGGTAAGAGTGTCTTCGTTGTTTTCCCCACTAGGTGTCATTACTGTGTTTTCTGTATGCCTTATGTTATACACAGCTGAAGGAAGCATTGGGTTAACTGTATTTGTCACATGTGTGTTTTCCTCCAATTTCAGGTAGCTTTTTTCCCTAATTTTTAATCCTCTTTTCTCCCTCTTTGCACCACACAGCTCAGCCAATTACAAGTATACTAGTTTGCCCCTATAAAATGGAGCTTAGTTACTGAGTTCAGGAGTTCTCTAGTCAGGAGTTGGAGAGAGACAATGTAAGAGAGTGTTCCTAAGTAAGAAATCCCCTCTAGCATGCAGTCATAGACCCCTCAGGAGGAAGGATGTCCTCTTAGGATCACCTCCTCCACACCAGGGATACGCTCTACAAGATACAGGGCAGTATACCTGAATATGTTACTGACTCCAACAGGACAAAGCTGCAGATTTCGCCTATGAATCCTGCTGTAACACACGGCTATTTTGAAACGTTTCAGGAGGTCTGCTCCACCCATCACAGGGACCTTGGACCTCGTACTACCCTAATAGGATGAGTATTGATAAGTCTAAATTTTCTCTATGGAGAAAAGTCAACTATCCAGGTATAAGATGGTTTCAAGTTTATCTTGAGCTGTAACCTGCAGTATTACCAACTTGTCACTTATAAATCACAGACACAGATAAGACAATGTATCAGGATTATAAGCTTGAATAATGGCTAAGTTTTATTATGGTAATCACATTTTATAGTCAGAATATGGGGCGGTACTACTCATGCATAGTGTATTCATATGAAATATGTAAACATCCAATACAGTCGGGGTTCCAAGACACATACATGTCACACTCTGATAGGCCAGTCCATAAATGGTAGCAGTTTCCTGTACGGCGCAGTCAGGCTAGCACAATGTGTTATTTTCCATAAATTGTTTATAGATTACTGGCTCTTTTTTCCTTGGGTATTGTGACTACAAATGATAATTTTCAAGGAGCTGTTCTCATTGACGTGCTGCCAGCATTCCTTTCCTTCTTTCAAACCATCTCTCTGTTACCCTCTGATCACGCTCTCAACACGCTCCTAATTCAGAGGGCAGTATATATAGGTGTAGTCATATAGGTACGGTACAAGTAGGTAAAATCACATCACCTAGCCTTATCAGTATCCTGACATTGTAGGGCACAAGGTGGTAAAATACATGAGTACAAGTATCTTCTTCTTCTTCGCCTCTCAACTACGCTATCCTGGCAGAGTACAAAGCTACCTTGGACAGGCCCCCAAAATGCTCCTCTACTCTCACTTCTACAGTTACTACTTCTTCTACCTCTTGCCTGAACCTGCAGTTACTGGAGCATTTTTGTGTATTGCACAGAAGAATTTAAGTAAACAGATGTTATTCTGGTTAAGCTGTGTTTAGAGTCTATCATTCTGCACCTACACACCTGTGGAAGCAGTGCCTGTCTGACCTGGGGTGGGTACCAATGCCACTCCAGGCTACTGTGCCCAAGTGATCCTACACCACCAAGCAGCCACAACACCTCCAAAGCTAACCTTGTCAATGGCACCCCGACTGCTTCACCACAACACCACTTAGTAAACAGGGCGGGGAGCATTTGGCTTTGGTCATTGTGTAGTAGCCAGTGTAACACTGCCCTCTAGCCAAAGAAGATCAGCTTCTGCATCCTGGAGTGAGATAAAGTTTGGAGATCTAGAGGGCACTTAGACTCCACTCCCAGGTGTGGCCCAGAGCCAAACTGGTTGAGTAGCACATGCAGTCCACACTAGCTTTCTGTTACAGCCAGACCTGGTTACTGCAGCTCAGCTGGCATTCACTTGAGTGAGAACTGAGCTGCAGTTATGCATTGGAGCTGTGACACAGTATACAGAGCCAACTACTTCCCGCCCGGTTCACTGTGTAGTGCAGTGGCGGATTATAATGTGGACGGTCTGGACAGCCACTTGGGGCCCAACACCTGGTAAACACCCACATCTGATTTACTGATCCTCTGATTGGCCCCAGAGTGCTGTGCAGCTGCAAGGCCATTCCAGGTGAGCACAGTAAAAAAAGTTAACCTCCCACACGCTTCCATATTGCTGCAGGTCTCCTGGTGTTGCTCTCCCCAGTTCTCTCTTCCAGGACAGGCAGCATGTGTTATAGACGCTGTCTGTACTGTAAGCCCTGGCCACATGTCTGTGATCCTGATAGGTGGCCATGACTTCCGGCGCAGGGAGCGCCTGTAGCACACATTGCCTCTGCTGGAAGGGAGAACAGGGGATAGCAGCGCTGGGAGACCTGCAGCAATGGTTTAGTGTTTATTAGGGGAGTTTTGTTTAGGGGATTTGCCAAGGGACCATGGACTAAAGGGGGGGAGGGGGACTACAAAGGGGGCCATCTTTAAAAGCGGGACTACACGGAACCAACTACTAAAGGGGGTACTGCAGTGTCCCAGGGTTTATAGGTTTTGGATTAGCAGGGTCGAGGTGGTGGTGTACCGACTAGACACTTGTCACAGTGACCAGGAGTGATATGCGCCCACCCCTAGGTACATTGACACACAGCTTTTGTAATAGAACAGGTGGAGGTAGTGCAGGTGTAGTGCAGCAATAAACACTAAGGTTCAGTTGACTTAAGGCAGGAACTTACTAAAGTTTTTTTATGAGCAGTACAAAATAACACAGTGCAGTGTCCCAGAGCGGGTGTGGTATTTGATGTTTCCTGCCCACCTGTAATTCTCTACACTCTCAAACATATTCCCTAAATGTAACTGTATTTTTTATACCTGTGCCTGCACTATTTATGTTTCTCCACTTGATGTCACTGTGTCAGTTAAATTGTATGCACAGCTGTAAGGAAGGGGTTAACTGCCCAACTGGCAGTTGTTGAATGAGGTAACAGTTACTGTCCAATCCCTGAGCTAGGTGCCTTAGGCGATCTGGCCAATCCCAGGACAGTATTACGTCCTTGCAGTGTGTGTACAGCCAGTCAGGGATGAGATTGTTCCCCTGAGGGAAATCAGTGGAGAGGAGTTGGTTTTTATTTCCTATGAGAGACGACCACAATACACAGAGATCCTGCTGAGATTTTCCTTCAGGACCTGACATAACCATCCCTGAGCAGGATTATGAGAAAAAAGGATTTTATTTTATTTCTACAACTACTTCAGCTCATCCATGTCTGGCTAAAAATATAAAGAGGAGGCTAAGGTGAATCAGGACTAATGGGATACCCTACCTACACTGGACGGCCATCTTCTCTCCTGATAACAAAGACAGGAGCACAAGACAGTGATTAGATAAAAGCGATAAGCTGACAGACTTCACTGCACTCTGCTAGGTTCCTTAGGTTCCTACGTCCCTGCTCTATGTTACAAGGTACCCATAGACCGCGAAAGGTGGGTGCAAGAATAATACCCATGGGTGTAGGCATTTTCTCTTAAAGACCCTCAGTTGAGTACCTCAGGGTCTAGGTAGGCCCCCAATAAGTCCAAAGTAACCCTCAGTCCTCTCCTCTGCTAAAGCCAGCCAAGCCACAAGATTAAAAGACTATCTTAATAAATAAACTAATTATTTTAAGTATTATTCCTCCAGCAAGAAGCTGTGTATACAAATTTACAAATACATCGTTCAAGGGATTGGACTTAAAACTGACTCTGGTGATTTATCTGCACATCTACATCCATTTATGTTTTTTTTTTCTTTATTTGAAGTGTTTTGTTGGTGTACCCAGGGGTGGGCACATACCACTCCTGGCCACTGTGACAAGGGCCATAGGAGCACCACCATCAAGCCCAGCTACATACCACCTAGCATCCCCTGGTCACCACAACAGTCTCTTGCAATAAAGGTGAAGTCACAAAAATAATATTCCTGAGATCACATGACAATACTTGGGATCCTTTGAGCTGAGTAGCTTTAGATAAACTTTGGATATACTGGACAACAGACTCTTCGGCTTCTTGCTGGTGGATATAATAATTTTAGATACAGTCTTTGAGGTACTTAGATAGACAGGAAAAAAATTTAGTTAGTTGACTTCAGTAAACTGACTGGAGGAGTGTAGCGGACTGACAGCAAGTTTGGGGTAATGGGGGGCCCTTTCTAGACCCTAAGATACTCAGCTGAGAGGGCTTTAGAGAAAGAGTGCCTACACCCATGGGTATGAACTTCCACCTAATGTGGAAACGAGTGACACAAATACAGTAGGCCCCACATAGTGGGTAGAGCTAGTTGTCTGGGCAACCCCTTAGGAGGCCTAGCAAGATGCAGTACAGTTTTTGGCTATAAGCGTTTACCTAACTACTGACTGAATCCTGGACTGATCATCAGAATCAAGAGGAGAATAGGTGCCCAGCGTAGACAGGGTTGTCCCTTTGGTCCCCTTTTCACCTCAGTCTCACTCCTGTTGGTACTAGCCTGACATAGCTAGGAAGAAGACTCAAGGATGAAGAAAAATAATTCTTTGCATAAAGTCCCACACAACGGACATAGCCTCCAGACCAGGCCCAGGAGTAAACTGCAGCAGGTGTAACACCTTCTGTACACACTTGCTCAGGAACACACTGACTAAGGATTACCTAAAATACCTACTGTTGCCTTGGCCTGGGGTACCTGTGAAGTGGTGTTGCAGCTAAGTGGGCTTGGGGTATACTTGGCCACTTGTCACGGTGGTCAAGAATGGTATTTGAACCCTCCCTCGGACTTACGGGCACTGTGCTTGAAAAAAAGGGATAGCCCAAGTGCAAGGTGAAGATGCGGTGTAGGTGCAGGTGCTGCGACATAAAAATAGGATTCCAGTACTCAATCAAAGAAATACTTTTACTTTAAACTCTTCAGTTCAATAGAGGTTTAGGCTATGTTCACACTACGTAAAAGTATGGCCGTTGTTGCCATCGGCAACAACGGCTGTACTTAATGCAGTGTGGAACATTGCCTCTTGTTCTATGGGATCCCTGACGGAGTGTATACACATTGTTTCTGCTCCGGCTGGGATCCGATGCCAGGCCGCAAAGAACTGACATGTCAGTTTTCTGGGGCCGCATTTCAGTGAAATGCAGCTGTAGAAAATCCTGCGGCTCTGGACGCTTGCTTCATTGTGCGCTATGGGGAGTTCACTATGGCCATAAAGATCATCCGGCCGGTACTGCAGTACCGGCCGGGATGATCTTGGCAGAGACCGGCCGTTCCGTGACCCCATGGGGTCACGGAACGGCTGTTTCGATACAACGTGTGAACATAGCCTTAAGCAGGAAAAACTCACAGGTGCAGGTGAGACAGAGGGTGAAGAGTAAGCGAAGAAAAAGTAGAATGTAGCTTTGCAGACAGCAGTGGGCTTGCAGATGGCTTTGGGTTGTGGGGCCCTGTCTAGCTCTTTCAGCTGGGGTTCTAACCTCACGGTTCTGTAGTACCTCCTGCAGACTCCTGTTTCCTTTAGAGTACCTTCTGTAAACTGTGCAGTGTTTTCTTTAGAGTATCTCCTGCATCCTTCTGTACAGTGTTTCTTTGGATAGAAGCAGTCCCCAGCACAGACTGGTCCCCATCATCGTAGCCCACCGACTCGAGTACTACCCTGACTTGCTAGGAAGCTGAGACTTAGAAGAAATCCTAGGCCCGCAGGCCAGACCTGGGTGGAAGCTGCAGCCACAACTCTTTTGTCACTGTGTCTTACGCCCTCCATACCACTAACAGACAAAAGATATAAGACCTCCCAACAGGAACTAACCTTCCTTTATAGGGATAACTGAGCTTAGCTGTGATTGGTGGGGATGCTCAAGACAGGAGAGGGAAGATGTGCAATAGGTGTAAAAGTGAGGGAAAGACACCTGCACCTGTGATAGGACAATACAGTAACATGTGACAGACAACAGTTAACCCATAACCTTCCTTCAGCTGTGCTCACAGAAAAAAACCTACACAAAAGAAAGAGAGTGACACCTGTTGGAGAAACACATAACAACACCTTCATCACCTACAAGTGTGAAACCTGACGTAGGCACTTTACCCAGGTGGAATAAAACTTAGTGGACCACCTGTACTGGGACACTACACTGTTACCTCAGTATTAATACTGCAAAGGAGACATCTTAGACTGCATGAGGTACCCAGCTCAAGGGTTGGTTAGACAATAAAATCACACAAAACAGTGGCATATCACAGAATAAAGCAGACTTTTAGTACACTTTAGTACACTTTAGTACGTTCCTTCAGCTGTGCTAGCTAAGACATATGCATATGCAATGATACAATTACAGGCTTCAATACCAGAGCATATAAACACCTAGTTACCAACCTACTGTACAATTGTTGCTATAAACCCACTCTGGGACACTGCAGTGGGTTTATAGCAAATCATAAAGAAAGGGAACAAATCATAAAGAAAAGGCTGAGATTTCTCCTCTTTTCAAATCCATTCCTGGCTTTGGCTTCAAAAATCTTTCAGATAAATCTGTCTGTGTAAACGCACCATTATCTTTGATCATTGCATAAAGCCTGCCTGTGGTAGACTCTATGCATTGATCACCTATCTGACTGCTGGGAGGAAGGTAAGAGACCTCCAGGAGTCAGTTAGAAAGATTGGAACCCCTGCAGTCACACTGCAGGGGTCCCGATCACATAGTGACAGAAGCAGCTGACATTTAAATGCCGTCATTGACAGTAAGGACCTTGCTGCTGATCGCAGCCGGTCCCCACATGTTATTAAGTGAGCTCAGCTCCTGTGCTCACTTCATAGAGCCATCAGACCCACTGGCATATCAGTACGTCTTGGGACCTTAAGGGGTTAAAGGAAACCTCTGGTGAAATTTAAAAAAAAGGAGGAAGGCAGGGATGTGCGGGAACATAATAAATAGAGATGAGCGAACCTGGAGCATGCTCGAGTCGATCCGAACCCGAACTTTCGGCATTTGATTAGTGGTGGCTGCTGAACTTGGATAAAGCCCTAAGGCTATGTGGAAAACATGGATATAGTCATTGGCTGTATCCATGTTTTCCAGACAACCTTAGAGCTTTATCCAACTTCAGCAGCCACCATTAATCAAATGCCGAACGTTGGTGTCCTGCAGCTCTTCCAGCTGCAACGTTGTGTACCTTGGTGAGCGATTTACTGCTCAGCCAATCAGCGGCTGGGCTGAGACACTGACTAGCTGAGCAGGCAATTGCTTAGCCGGGCCATAGCATTGCAGCTGGAAGAGCTAGATACATGATGTACCCAGTTTCCAGCTGAAAATTACTTCTGTTGGACATGAGCGAGACCTGGGAGGGGCACTACGGAGGCACAGGGAAGGTAAAGTTCAGTTTGTTTATTATTTTCCTGCACCTCCACTTTTTTGAATTTCGTGGGACTTTTCCTTTAAGTGAAATCCACTTGTATTGCTACCTGTATTCCAACATGAACCATGTGCCAACTGAACATTTTTTAACCTAATGGTTAAATGATATTTGTATCTTTCTTATAAATAACCTTGACAGTATGTTAATGTTGTAGTGATGGGATCTCATGTGATTTAGATTTTTGCTCATAACTCACAGATTAATATTATTTTTATGATTAAATATGTATAAATCAGTAATTTAACACTCCAGTATAGTGATACTGTATGTTGCTGGACTGACTGCTGTTTATAGTGAATGTTCTAGTCTTATCTGTGATGTACCCTGATGCATGGGCAGCAACCTTGCCCTGGATTTGCCATGTTTAGCTGTCACTCGGTATCTTTAAACAAGACGTGCACAATTAGCTGATTTTTATGCTGGGGCATGCACTGAGAACAGCAATCGATTCAGGAACATGTCACACTGGAGAGTGGTTGATTATGGATTTACTCATATTGAATCATAATGATATTCAACCATGAGTTATGGGAATTGACATGTCTTGCTGCTGTGTATAGTTATTTTGGGATTTGACACTTTCTTTAAAGGGGACCCGTAGGTCTCTTGGCATCTCTTTTGCAAGTCAACAACCTCCTCTGTACTCAGACCTGTATTTGAAGTTCAGGCTGTCTTAGGCATTTAGTGCTGACGCTTCAAACCGATGTCCCCCAGGAGCGGGGAAGGAGAAGTATTAGACCCACACGTGGCAGCTTCTAGCGCAGCAGGGAAGAGAACCCTTCTGTCCTTAACCTGCTGTGCTAAGTGTACTGCACCTGTCCCAGCAAGGAAGGAGGTTAGGTGACTTAACCCCCCTCCTCACTTGACCGGGTGTACTGCACCCAGCAGTGTGTCAGCAAAACTGCGCTAACAATGTCACCACATTAAAATGTCCTCAGAGACATGGTCCCTACTCTAGCATTTTCACAGTAGCAATGGCCTCTACTGGGCTGAACAAGCCTACAACTGGGCAGATAGGATCCAAAAAAATCTCTTTTTATAGCAGGCATAGGACATAGGTGGAGTGCAAGCCACACACACATTGCACTCCAGACGGTAGCCCATCAAGTTAAGTTTTGGCAGAATTCTTGCACAGATATTCCTCTTCTAGATGATTCTCTCTCTGAGGGTACGTATTTTCACACTACAGAATCCGCGTGGAGAAGTTCCGGCGGATTCTGACGCTCGTACCTGCTTGTGGTGGCGCACATCTGTTCCTACCCATAGAATAGGAGCAGGATTGATGGCCCTCTCAATGTGGACTGGAGATAATTTTAGGTAAAACTTTCTCAAATGCCCTGATCACTGCCATCAACCCAAAGCTGATTCCTCTCAGACTATAGAAACTGCAACTGTTTGCAGATTCACTAGCAAAGCCAGGGTTTGATTTGTGGAAAGTGAACTAGGCCTAAGTCTTTCCGCACATGGCCTAGCAGGAGGCAGACAGGCTTGTCTGATAACTACCCGAAGCTATACTAAACACTGACCAAATGACAAACTCCTTCCTTGGTCTGGCCAGGACTGCCTAAAATAGTCTAGCCCTCTGGTAGCTTCTAATAAAAGCTGATCTCAGGGAAGGTCAATGCATCCTTTACAGATGGTTCACCAGAAGTAGAAGAGACAAATAGTAGTAAAGAGACATATTTAAAAGAGAACTCCGGTGAAAATGTAAAAATCCCGGGGTGGAGGGGTGTCCGTTTCTCCCGGCTTCATGTGTCTTCACGACCCAGCAGGAACTACCCACTCCACAAGTCAATGAATGCAGAGGTGCAACCCCTCAATCACTGACTGGCTGAACAGACATTTCTAAAGCCTGTTAACATGCTATGATTGACTGTTTACTCTGCTACATTTCTAGGTGTAACTGTAACTTCCATAGGCTACAATGTAATACATTGTACAACTATCTCATCTACTCTTCTTCTAGAGTGCAGGATAAGAGAGCAGGACAACCCTATTCTCCAAACAGAACAGGAATCTCCATCCATTAATGTATTGTATTATTATGTTTTGTGTGGCCCTTGAAAAGCTTTCAATCTGACCAAGTGGTCTTTCAAACAGAAGAGTTGGTGCACCCTTCTTACTATAATGTTTGAATTACGATGAAATACAGTATTAGAAAAGTAGTAAAAAAAAAAAAGTATGTTTCTCTCAAAGCTCAGATTTTCTCCACCATCTAAAGCAAGGGTGTCAAATATGCAGCCCTCCAGCTGTTGCAAAATTACAATTCCCATCATGCCTGGAGAGCCAAAGCTTTAGGTGTAGATGGAAATTGTAATTTTGCCACAGTTGCGGGGGTCCAATTTGACAATCCTGATCTGAAGCATTGAAGAATATGTTGGTCCTATATAAATAAACCTTATTTCTTTACTTTCTTTTATGAGTGTGATTGTAAGTATCCTCACCTATTTGTTCCCAAACATTTTAGCTGTATGTGATTTTTGTTCAAACAACCACATAAAAACTGCAGGAGGTTGTCAATCCTCTTTGGCAACTTTCTAGTTTATCTTATTTGAAGTGACATTACTAAATTTGTCCAGCAGATGTCATGCTGTACACACAAAAGACATGCATGTTCATCTCATCAGAAGTAAAAAAAAATACATACATACAAACATTATATAGGTATAATTTTCAATACTTACTGTACTTTTTGCAATTACAGTATATGTGGTATACTCTATTTCCAGTGCAGTTGTCTGCACTTTTCACAGAGAAAAAAAGAATACTGATTTATACCACCCACACATATGCCTAAGTTATGCACATTACCTACTTATACAGGAATGTAGGCTATTGATCTGTTCAGCTGGTATGCTGGCCACTAGAGATGAGAAAACTTACAGTAAGTTTGGCCGAACCTGATCGCGCAGCTTTTGGATGGATGCATCTCTACTTACTGTAAATTTGCTCATCTCTACGGGGCACATAGACAAATATTTTAAAATGGCAACTGCTAATATTGGCCCTGCATGGCTGCACATCTCCTGCCTTGTCCATCAAGTATTTTACTGAACAACTGGCATACCCAGGACACAAGAAATATAAAAAAAAACTAACACCTAGAGGACCTCAGAGTGTCATCATTTTGTTTTCAGGACAACTGGGGCACATTTAATTTGCACATAATTTATTTGGACTGGAACTGAACTGGACTGGAACTGGAAATATGGTAACAAATTGTAAAAGGTTGGACCAAAAAATTTTTTTTTCCGTTTATAACAGTAAACAGTGATATATCAGAAGTCATGTGCTTAAAGCAGCACTATCAGCAGGTTCTGCCGAGAGAACCTGCTGAAATGCCGCAAAAGCCCTATACCGTAGCTGTCGATAGCCGTTATTACTGCTCCTCTGCGCCTCCGCAATCTTCCTAAAATCGCTAATTGCCCCTATGCAAATTCGGGGCTGAAGAGCTTTGGTGCGTCACTTGGGTCCAGGAGCACCACTTTGTCCCACCCAAGTGTCCTTGCTCCCCAAAGTATCCCATAAATATATTCAATTAATACATTATGTGCATTAGAAATTTGTCTAACTTTCCATAAGTTATAACATATTAAAAAATACTTTTGGCCGGACTTCTCCTTTAATAGCTGTCATACTAGCGGCAAGGGAGAGGGCGGGCTTAGTGGGGCGGGGGGATACTGGCTGTGCAAGCTAGACTGGATGGGAGGGGGCGGCACAGGAGGGGGTGGACTGGGCGGGACGGAGTGGTGCTCCTGGACCCAGGCGATGCCCCAAATGCTCTTCAGCCCCAAATTTACTAAGGGGCATTTAGCGATTTTAGGAAGATTGCGGAGGTGCAGAGGAGCAGTAATAACGGCTATGGACAGCTAAGGTAAAGGGCTTTTGCGGCATATCAGCAGGTTCTCTTGGCAGAACCTGCTCATAGTGCTACTTTAATGTGGCAGTTACTTTAAAGGGGTACTCAGGTGGAAAAAAAAAATCTTTTAAAATGAACTGGTGTCAGAAAATTGGTGTCAACTGCTGTAAGCCCTGCAGGAAGTGGTGTATTCTCTCCAGTCTGACACAGTGCTCTCTGCTACCACCTCTGTCCTAAAACTAAAGTCAATTTGCAAGTTGCAAGTGAAGAAAGAAAGGTTGTAGCCAGCAAAGTACAAACTCATGGTAATCACTAACATACTGGGGGGAATAAATAAATAAAAAGTGTGAAATGTGTTTTTTGAAAAGAAATGATGTCACCTTTTCACAATTTATGTATCAATAAAAGTTTGGTAGACATGATAAAAAAATGTTATTTTTTTATTAAAAACTCATTTATTCACTGTAGTTAAATAAAGGAAGATGGTTTAGAATCCTTGAAATTTTGGTGCACATCATGTTAAAAAGTGGTGCACCTGAATAATCTGCATGTAAGTGTGATGCCTCAAAAAACTGAGGAGTAAGCAGACCTGACAAGTCGTCTGACAAGATGGCATTTTCTGGGGCATATATTGGAATGAGTGGATATTTGGAAACCTTAATGAGATAGGGTTGCATTTCTTAGAGCCATGTACAGTATGAGGAGGATTATGCTAAATTTCCTATTGGGAGAAATAAAGAGTGTAAGTCTGTTAATGTATAGTAAATGGTTTAATATTTCACAACTCACTGATAAATAAAAGTTGTTTTTGCGCCATATTCCTTTTTTGCTATGACATGATATACTGCTGGGGTGACATTGCTCCTTAGTACATTAGTATAGATGGAATATGGAGAGAGGAGCGGTTACTGATATATTGAATTTTTGCAAGTTAGTATGGAAAGACAAAGCACAAAGCAGTAGGGCTTCACGGCGGGAACATACTCCAAGCGCTGAATAGGATGTACTGTGCTGGGGGATGATTTTTACAGTACAATACTATAGATGGCATGTGCATGAAGAAGACGGGTTACTGATGAACTGGGTTTGCAAGGTGCTATGGGCTGAAAAAATTTAACAGCAGCAAAATAAACAAAGGGCTAGAGTAAGCCCTACTGCTCAGATGAGGGAAGCCTGTACCTTGTATAGACAGTGCAGATTGTATGGAAGCCCACAGCTTGCTTGTACACTTTCCATCTCCATTACATGATATGCCCCACCACCATTCATATGGTATGCCTTGGTATCTGTTACTAGAAACAGATTTCCCCTAACAACAGTTAGAGGACATCATATTTTGTTGAAGGGAGTCACCTAGGGACCAAGACTTTAGAGCTGCTTTTCTGGGGTAAGGAGTCATTTTTGGTAAATAAAGTGTTATACAACAATGTTAGGAATCACATAGTCCATCAAATAAAGGGAGGTAGTTTGAAATGACAATGACCATTAAAAAAAAAAAAGATAAAAAATGTATGATTTCATAAAACGATGATAGTATTGGTTTTAGAAACAAAATATAACCTTCAATACAGGACATCCATTTCAACTTATCTCGCCAATCTCTATGGTTACTACATGAAATCATTGCTAAGTGCGTAAATGACATCTAACGACTCTTGGATAAAGGAATAATGACTCCTATTAGTGGATGCCCTTTCTGTTCAAACAAACAAAACCACGAGGTCATCAAACAAGGTGTATGTGCACCAAAATAGCAATTACAAAAAGTCTAATCATAATTTAATTTTTAAAAATTATAAGCAGTAAACTAGAAACCTTTGCACCCTGCACCATGGCTTTGCCTCTTCATAAAAGGCACTGGCGGTGATAGTTTTAATTGCCAACCCCTGGACCTAAAATGAGTACTTTGTCAGGGCATAGCTAAGAAAACACAAAAAGCAACAACAACAACAAAACGGGACTGGCTCTGGGACCTGCCAGAAGGTCCTGAGTTTCGATGACGCCATGACTGAGGGGGAAATGCCTGTCCCAGCTAATGGATTGCACGCTCAGTCAATCAGTGACTGCAGCGGTGTCCCTTCCCAGTCCCTGAATAGCTAAGCGGGCAGTCCATCAACCGGGCTGCGATGTTGGCAGTGCAGGAGATTCTGGAGCTCGGCCAGGGTCCCAGAGCAGCAATCCAGCGCTGGAAAAGCATTGGGAGAGGTGAGTTGTGATAGTTTATTTATGTTACCCACTGCCCCTGATATATGGGAAAAATGGCGGGACTTCTACTTGAAAGCTAGATTTTAAATAAACAATGGGCATTGTTTTTCTGCATTCTGAATAAAAAGCGTTCCTTGCTATTCGTTTATTATAGTGTGATGGTTTCCCTGCTTATGTCCTTTGACTTGGTATCTATCGGCTACCTGCCCTGACCTGCCTGCCTGTTCCCGACCATGCTTGTGCCTCACGTTTCTGTACCTCGCCACCTACACAAGCAAGTCATGCCAGGGGTAGTGAACTGGGGTTTGCCTGCTGCAGCAAGCCTGTCTTGCCTTTGTGGCAGGTTCTGGTGAAGACCAGTGACACCGCTGCCTGGTGTGGCTTACCACCATGAATTTTGGAGGTTAAGTGGATTCACTATACTGCGAGCCATTACAGAGATCACAACAGGACTATTGAAAGGGAGGACATACAAGATAAAATAAAAATGTGACTAACAACAGATATGTAAAAAAAAAAAAAACTAAAGAGGGAAAAGAAATAAAAAGGGGGTCATTTTACCTACAAGCTCCACAGAAAGGTGTCTCTTGTGTTTGCCAGTGTGAATAGAAATAATGACACATTCTGAGACATTGCTAGAAATCTGTTTCCTAGCAATTTCTCATGCAAGCTAGAAGTAGTAGAGGGAAAGAAGAACTGTTGCAATTGCTAAATTTGAGTAAATCTCCCAAATTGCCTCATCATTCAGAGTTACTAATCAATACTCAAACCTGGCTTATTTTCTGGAGCTGGAGGAGGGCACCAATTAATCTCTGATCAAGATGTAGGAAAGAATGTAAGTAAAAAAAAAAATATTGATGAGATGTCTTCAGCAATTGACTTATCAACCTTGCTGGCAGAATTAGACGCTGAGTCTTGACAAATGTCTGATACTTTTCATCAATTACCTTCAATTCCTGATTCATCATTATAAGACATTCTCTCTGAAGTTCAGCTCCGTAAAGCTCATGATAACCCCTATTCAACACAGTCAGTGTGGTAGTGATTTTTTCATCATTTTAGTCTTCCAAAGGCCACAGCCATATAATGTACTGAAAAACTTTATGGTTGTTTTTGTGGGATTTGTTTGAATTTATTTAAAATGTGCCAATATGACTTCTGTGGGTCAATGCAATCTCTGTAATGCTCATAGGTTCTATAGGTTTTTGTTAAAAGTTATATCATTTGCCATCAGCAGAGCTGAATAAAGATTTGTTTTTTTGTAAGCTGTGGTTTTCAATAATACTATGGAATTTTTTTTTTTTTAATTGTTTTAATTTTTGGATTAAATTGATATTGTTGCTTGCCTTTCCATATAAGGAGTCCTGAGAACCCTTCTTAAGCTTATATTCTGGACATTTCATATCTTACCAGATACAGGATTTCTTGGTGGTCTCTTCCCTCAAAAATGCATGTTATTATTGGTGGACAGTGGTGGCTTCAAGTCCACCATGCTCCATATCCACACCTACATTGGTGTCATAGGCCCCACCCCCTCAGTGATGTTATCATCACTTAGGGGGAGATTTATGAAATATATGAATATATGAAATTTATGAATATACACCTGGTGTAAACTACTCACAGCAACCAATCACAGCTCCTCTTTTATTCTACCAGAGCTGAAAACTGAGCTGTGATTGGTTGCTGTGGGCAGTTTACACCAGGTGTATATTTACACCCTTTCATAAATCTCCCCCTTAGACTCCACCCCTCAGCGCCATCACCGGAATTGCTGACCTAGAGGCATAGGCCCCCCCCCCCACTGTGATGGCCAGATCAGAAGGGGGCAGGGCCTAGGCTTTAAATCGAACCATGCTGAGGTTAGACACCAATGTTGGTAGGGGTATGATGGCCGTGAAGCCCCATCCCTACGACACTGTCCACCAACAATAACATTCATGTTTGAGAGGAGAGACCACCAAGAAATCCTTCATCTGGTAAGATATGAAATGTCCAGAATATAAGCTTAAGAAGGATGCTGAGTACTCCTTATATGGAAAGGCAAGCGATAATATCACTTTAAGCAACAAAGGATTGTTTTGGAATATTGCATCATCAAGTGGTCAAATAATCAGGATTGGAATTATCTCTGATCCTGGCTTCTACAGCTAACATCAAGACTGGACTTCCAAGCTTATTCTATACATTTTTCTGCAACTTCTGCCATATGTAATTATGAAAGATATTATGAAGGGGTTAAGATTTAAGCAAGCTTCATATATGAAAGATGGTGATGTACACAACAGGCGGGGACATCATAAGGAACTAGAATTTTGTCTGAGCACCTTGGAACACAGTGCCCCTGAAATTTCCACTTCTCTTAAATGTCTGTCAGATAAAATTCTAACCTAGTGCAAAAAGCAACTGATTCGGAAATTGCTCATGATGTTCTTTTTAGGATGCCTTCCGTTCAGCAGCAAAGTTGCTTATATCTTGTCTAATAGCAACCACATTTCCCAAACTTTAAGAAAAAAAGTTAACAGTTTTTTTTCTCTATTGAGAAAGCACAAAGAATACTTTACCACTCATTTCCCCAAGGATCAAAGCCATGCTCTTTTCTTGCTAAGCTCTTAATAACTATGGGCAGAGATTACATACTTCAAAAAGCAAGTGAACTTTCTTTGCCGGTAACAAAATTACTATTTTTTCTGGACTCTGGTCCTGAAAATTTGAAAAAAATAGATCCCCTTTAACTCTTTTTTGGTTGAAAAGGAGTAAGTAATATAGTGTGACCTATAGTTTGTCTAGCACAGGGGAGAATCTTAATGCCTATAGTGAAGCAATGAACGGATCCTAATTGTAGATATACTAATTTGAAACATGCTTACACATGGTTTGATGGAAATAAAAGATTGCTGAAGACGGTATATCGAAATCCTTGTCACTAGGCTTATGTTGGATATGCCTCGAATGCTTTAAGTTTAGAAAGAGGCACCAGACAAAGCTTTCTGCTGTATCCATTATTAGTGGCTTTGAATTGTCCTTAACCCCTTAACTTCCTTAAATGACCAAAGATTGTTAAAGGGAACCTGTCACCACGGCAGCTGGAGCAGGCCCCGAACGACCCCCCCCCCCCCCAGTAAAGCCCCCGATACTGACACTCTTCTGCCGGTCCCGCTCCCAAAGCCAGTCCTGCCGGAGAGAAAATCGTCACCCAACAATCTGCTCAAAATGTAAATGAGAAGAGTTGAGTCCGACGTCCATAGGAAATCACTGCAGCACGGGTGCCAGGGTAGCAGGTTCCCTTTAATGCATGAATGTCCAGGTCACACAGAAGTAGTGTTCTCCTCATCGCCTTCCAAGAGCTATAACACTTAAATTTTTTCACCTACAGGGCTGGTTTAGGGCAATTTTTTTGTGCTATGAACTATAGTTTTTATTGGTATCATATTGGTGTAAATAGGATTTTTGATCTTTTTATTAATTTTTTTTCCATGATATATAGTAAAAAATCAGCAATTCTGGTGTTTTATTTTTCCTTTTTTCATTTACGCCATTTACTATGCCGGAACAATATTGGTATATTTTAAAAAATCGGACAATTCCACATGTCACTATACCAAAATATGTTTATTTTATTTTGTACATATATTTATATTTGTAAAATGTGAAAGGTAGTCATTTAAACCTTTTTCTTCACACTTTTTAAATCCCTCTATGGGACTAATATAAGCAATCATTAGAGCCCTTATACTGATCAGTAAGATAAGCGCTCTTCATATAGAGTCTTCCGGAGGCAGACTGTATGAGGAGATTGCTGATCTGACAAGACAGAGGTAAGTATTCTTCCTCCATCTGTCAGGAAAAGTGATCAGGACCCCCACAATCACGCTGCAGGGGTTCTGATCAGTCAGTCACAGGTACTTTTCCTGTCACTGACACCCTTTATTGTTCCTGCGTTTAAGTAGTTAATAGCGGGCAGTAGCATGTTCGCTGCTGCCTGTCATTACGTCTCATTGGCAGTAGGAACGGATATTGCTGTATGGCTAACATAAAAGGATTAAAAGAAGGATACCAGACCACCGGATAGATGTGAACCCACATATAAATTTTCCAATACTTGTCCCTAACTCAATTTTTTGAGAGACAGTCAATTATCTCTAATTCAATTTTCTGAGAGACAGTCATTTGCGGCATGGAAAAAACTAGGATTAGCAATAGCTGACTTTAAAAGCTACCATTATGCTTCACAGTTTCAGGTGCGATTACGATAGTTTAAGACACACTTTTTAACCAAAATGTCTCTTTATCTCAAAGTGTTCAATATGTATTCTGTTTTAAAGGCTGAAAATGACTTGAAAATGATTTCTTAAATCCAGTATATTAAAAAACACATTTTAACACCTTTGCACCAGTATGTTATGGTGCTGTTACAGGTATATGGAGCAGGCTTGATAGCTATAATACTATACTATAGTACACTGATCTCTGTGGGCATTTACGATACCTATGGCTAGAATTAATGATGACGTTTACTAATTCCAACCATAGGTAGTGTTAAACAATAGCCGTTCATGTACATGAATGGCTATGTACATGTGAATATAGCCTAAACCTGTTAAGGCTAAGTTCACACAATGTAATTTTTCTATTAATCGCGGCCGTTGTTGCCAATTTGCAACAACGGCTGTGATTAATAGAAAATTTATGTTGCTCTGCAGTCAATGGAATCCCGGACAGAGTGTATACACATACTATACACTTTGGCCGGCATCCCTAGCGGCCATAGGAAAAAACTGACATGTCAGTTTTGTGCAGCCGCTATTCATTGAATAGCGACCGCACAGAACTGTCAGTTCACACAATGGAAAGTGCCACTCTGGCAGCACTTTCCATTGTGTGCTATGGTGAATTGGGTTGCGGGCACACATGGATGCGCCTGCATCCCAATTCAGCACAAATGAACGGTTCATCTGACTGGTACTGCAGTACTGGCTTAGATGATCTTCACTGACACCAGCAGTTCTGTGACCCAGCCTTAACATTATTTCTTCTCTACATTTTTCTTCAACTACATCAAAAATGGCTGCTTTGGCGGAAGTAAGAATGGTTTATTAGTTATTGTAACAGTGCATTTTCTGTTTAGTTTTTTTTTTTATATTAATATAAGTATTTGTTTTTAAAAACGTTTAAAGGAGTATTCCATAGCTTTAATTAATTTCATTTTAAAGGCAAACTATCAGCAGGTAAGACAAATCAAACCTGCTGATAGCCCTCTATTGCACAGGAGATGCTGAAGAGGAAGATATGTGTTTTACTTTTATCCTATGCAACGTTTTGGTGCAGTTAGCAGTTTGCTCTGTGGTTCGGTAAGACCATTAGGAGCACTGCCCGTCCCCATAGGACCGATGCGCTCCCGGCCAGACAGCTCCTTTTTAATTATAGTCAATGGAGTGGGCGGCCCAGGGGCGGACCAAATTGGCACTATGGGGGCAGGTAGTGCTTCTAATGGGTGCCCCAGTCTTACCGGATTTTGGAGCAAACTACTAAGTGTCCCGGAGCAGCACCGAGGATGAAGGTAAGAGACAGTGCAGTAGGGGGTTAGCAGCAGGTTAGATTTAATAATACAGACACATAAAAAGATGCCCAAGGTAAATAGTCCTCAATGCACCAATAAATTCAAACACCACAAAAAAGAGAATCCAATGAAGGATCAAAAAAATGCAGGACATTCACAAATGAATATTATCATAATCTTTATTTAAAAAATTCATATTTGGTAAAATTCATTAAAATGAAGGGAGTGAAGCAGAACCAAACAAATGGGAAAACAAACAATGAGGGGACATGTAAATATACTTTATAGGATCATATATTGCACGTGCATACAAAGTGCTAATGAGAATATAGAGAATTGTTGAAATACAGGCAGCCTCCACTAGATGGCAAACTAAAATAAATGTAAATAACAATGAATGAAAAATATATACCCAGGCAAAGCCCTGGGAAATACCGAGGATACTGAGTAAGTACCACACGCAAGGTGAAGTCACCAGAACATATTAAATAATTATGGGCCAAGGAGGATGCCTATATTCAATCGAGTCCCACTCACCTAATGAATTTTACCAAATATGAATTATTTAAATAAAGATTATGATAATATTCATTTGTGATTTTCCTGCATTTTTTTGATCCTTCATTGGATTCTCTTTTTTTTTTAGCAGGTTAGATTTGTCTAACTTGCTGATAGTTCCCCTTTAACTCCAAAATACACCTTTAACTATGACTAGACTTTAGCTGGGATTGAGATGAATATCCACATAGAAACCCAATTTTTTTTAAGTGTATACAGTATACATCTGTGTGTGCTATACAAATATAAAAGCATTATAAAAAGCATATACTATAGCCTGTCATGAAGAATCAAAATATGTGGTAGATTTTGGCAAATTTTATGGAAGGAGGTGAAAATTACTTTGATACTACTAGAACATAATATAGTTTACAATGTAAAGCCAGGTAAAGCCAGGAAAAAAATTCACTTGCCAAGGTTAAAAAATTAAAAGAATTAGGACTAACTCAGGCATAGACAATAAATAAAAAAAACCTCTGAAGATATATTTCAGGAGAGGAAGCTGTCACTAAAACACATACGATAATTTTTACCTGTCAGATTCTAAGCGATATGCCAACAGGCAATATTTCAATTGGAGAACAAAATGCCTAGCAGGTTCTCTTCACTGCTGTGTTTTAGAAGATTGCTGTATACCGAATAAGAGATGAACTAGTAAGAAGTCACTGGAGATCATTTATAATGTGCACAAGACACAGTGATAATCATTGTACTAGCCATTCATCTATCTACCGACAACATTTACGTATTCACATTTGTCATTTTAAAAATTGATTTGCATATAGTTTGAGTTTGACTCACAGTGTACAATTACATTCACTCATTTTAAAAGGGTTATTCCGCATTAAAAAAAAAAAAAAAGCTGCTTTTAACGTGAAAATTGGTGCTTCTGTGTTTCCCTGAAAATAAGATGGTCAGGTGTGCAGGTCAGGCGTGCGGTGGTGGCATCGGGTCAGGTGTGTGCGTCGTTGCCATCGGGTCAGACATGAGGCGGCATGGGGTCAGGCGTCCTGCTGGGGCAAAGGGTCGGGCATGCAGTGGTGGCTAAGGCATGCAGCGGCGGCGTGACGTTTGGTAGCATGCATCGGGACGTGCGTCGGATGTGGGGACCATGGACCAGGCTGCCTGAAGTTCCGGTTTTGGAGGTCCACGAGGGGATTAGGTGAATACTGGGTGGCGGCGGGGGAGGGGGGAATAGGTGGCCTTAGTTTCGGGGGGTGCGTTACTTTCAGGAGTTAGGTAGTCCACAAGAAAACTATGAGAGCTTTTAAAACACATACACTGTAAGGCTATGTTCTGGCGCTGTATGAGACCGGCCGTCTCATGACCCGTCCGAGTCACGGAATGGCCGGTCTCATTAAAGATCATCCCGTCCGGTACTGCAGTACCGGCCAGATGATCTTTAGCACCGCTAAGTTCTGATGCGGGCGCATGCGTGCGTGCCCGCATCAGAACTCCCCATTGCACCCAATGGAGTGTGCGGCCGGAGCCGCTCCCTCCATAGTGTGCACTGACATGGTTTTCTTCGGCCGCTTTTCAATGACTAGCAACCGCAGAAAACTGACATGTCACTTGTTTGCGGCACCACTAGAGATCCCCGGCAGAGAGTATACTATGTGTATACACTCTGGCTGGGATTCCATAGACGGCAAGGTAACATATATTTTTGAGTTAATCACGGCCATTTTTGCAATCAGCAAAAATGGCTGTACTTTTACGAAAATGTATGTTGTGTGAACATGGCCTAATACAGTATTATTGGGGTTTACTGTACAAATAATCCATGATTGATTGTATGTTCAAGGTCCTTAGGGGGACTAAAAATGTATGTTAAAAAAAAAACAATAAATTCCTAAAAATATGCACAAAAAAATGACCAAATTACAAAAACATTATTGGAACTATGAACACTATCAGAGAATAAAATACCCAATGCCATAGCCATAATTGTTGTTTATTAGTAACCTCACCTCCCAAAAATATAGGTAAAGAGTGATCAAAATTATTACTGCTATAGCTCACAATGCAAAAAGAGCCTTCACACAGCTCCTTAGTTGAAAATAAAAGCTATAGTATTGAGAGTAGGGCAATACAAAGCAATTTTTTTTTTAAGTTAAAAAAACTTAAAAAAAAACTATATACATTTATTATTGCACTTATCCTCAGAATAAAGATAACATATTTTTAGTCCAAAGTAAATGTTGAAACCCTTAAAATGGCAGAATTATTCAAAACATCAATACAATATATGATAGAATGAAGGGTGCCTTTAAAATATAGAATTTGTCCTGCAGAATAGAAGTCTCCATTTGGCTCTGTCAACAGAAACATAAAGTTATAGCTCTTAGCAAAGAAATATCGTCAAAAAAATTGTTGTGGTTGTAAGTTCAGGTCGATAAGGGGTTAAGTTCAGGTCGATGTTCTACCCTATAAGTGACAACATATCAATATGGTATCAAAACCTGTTTCTAGCCCGGACAATCTCTTAATAGTATCACCACCTTTGCACTTCCAGTTTACTCCTGCTAGTTCAATAAACCGGAGTCCCCATGGATATTTCTGGTGATGTGACTTAAAGAATAGGGTAAGCTACATGTTTTAGTCCATTTCTTCTTGTATTTTTAATACATTCATTTTAATTTTCCTCCTACTATTTCCTGCAGGGACAATAACAAGTCTACATTAATAGTCATTCATTTTTTTAATCATTTTCTATTGTTGGAATTACAATGTAATATCCTTTTCATTGCTTATAACTGTGCTTAGGAGGAAAGCTGTCATTCAGCAGCAGGAGGGCAAGGAAAGCCTACAGCTCATGAACATGCTGGACTTCTTGGTCACAGTGCTTGCAGTGCACTGCACTTATTAAACTGTGACTTTCACCTAATTACTGAATGTTTCCATATACCAGACATTGCTGAAATCAGCATGTGAAAAGGCGCCCTCTTTTTCTTTCTAAAAAAACGTTTGTTATTGCCGCATTTTAATTGACCTCAATGGAATGCATTGAAGTCAATGGAAAGATGGAGGTTCGATGCACACAGTTCGATGCAGATGTTGTCTGCGTAGACGTCAAAATAACGATCATGGCAATTTTTTTCCAGAAGTCTTTTGCAAGGAACTGACCTTAAAAAGCGACCTTATTTTTTTGTTGTTCACACACAGTTTTTCTTTTTTCACCGTCCTTTCACAGACTTTACTATTATATTCAATGGCCAGCTGTCATTGTAATGATGGGCGGCCAAACCGTAAAATAACGGACGTAAAAATGATAGATGTAATTTTAAAAATAAATAAACGGAAAGTAAAAATGTTATGGGAACACAGCCTGTATTTCATTAGTTTATACTGCCTTCTGATAGGGTAAGATACTGTAAATGTGGTTACAGCTATGGTGGTAATAACTTTATATTGGTTGGTCTTTAGCCTTTTGTCCCAGAGAAATAATCCGGATCTGTATCAATGACATAAAAAAAAAACAACAAAAAAACATAAACCCTGAATGGTTTCTGTTATAGAATCAAACTCAAACTAGTTGTTATACATCATAAGGCTATGTTCACACTACGTTATATTTAATTAAAGAACAGACACTGATTGCAATGGAATCAGCGTCCCTTCTTTTCAGCATGGGCGGAATGTCATTGAAGTCAATGCAATGCTGCCTGCTGTGTTCAAACATTGTTAAGTTAATGCCTGTAGTGAATGGTTAATTGATTGGGAGCACACCCAACGGTGCCTGCAAGTCTATTGTAAAAAAGAACGTTCCTACAGCTGATACAGAGGTATCTGCTGCAGAAATGTCCTGAATGCAGCCCTGCGGCCAGCAGTTTAACAGCGTCCGTTGCGATTTAACAGATGCTGTTAGACGTTGTGTGAACATAGCCTAAAGTTGACTACCCAAAAAATCTAAATAGGAACAAATCTAAAATGAGAATTGCCATTCCATTTGGAACAAGTAAAAAGCGAACGCCCACTGCACACACCAATGGTTCAGCCTGTGAAACTTGGGCCATGGAAAGCACATTAGAATTCTTTTCTATCCCTGACTGCTGTTGCAATAGGAAGAGAAAATCCATGTGAGTCTTGTAATAGTGTATCCGATGGAACGGTTCGGCTGGCCTCCCGAAGACGACATTATTGTCACAAGATGGTGGACGGGGGTCAACGCAAATGCACCAACACTTCTGGGTCTAGCGTGGGTGGGGGGAAACACTGGGAAGGGGGCCATTCACATACATAACACACATTACAAAGTTGTATAACTTTGTAATGTGTGTTATTTTGTGAATAAATGTTTACCGCCGCACTACCCCTTTAAAGGACAGAGCCCAAAATGACCTTATGGACCGGGCCAATTTTCATTTTTGCATTTTCATTTTTTCCTCCTCACCTTCTAAGAGCTCTAACTCTTTTATTTTTCCATCTATTGGGCCATGTGAGGGCTTTTTTCTGAAACAGGTGAACTTTGTGATGGCATCTTTCAATCTTAGATAAAATATATGACAAAACTAGGGATGAGCGAACTTTTGAAAAGTTTGGTTCGGTTCGATCCGGCGAAGTTCGGATTCGTACGAACTGAACCTAAAACGAACCTTGCTATAACAGCTGAATAATTGCAGCTTCAAGAGACTGATACAGTATAGTTTCGTTTAGTTGCAGTTGCTATTACAATAAAAAAAAGAGGAAAAAAATTAAAGGGCAAAAATAGTGAAAAGAAATTAGCCAAGGTGTAAGTGATTACATGTGACATAGGCAAAGTTCCTTGGACCCAGTAGGGTGGAAAACAGACAATTGACGGAGGAGGAGGAGGCAGTAGCACTTGATTTCACCCAGCCCAGTATGGTTGAAAAAAGGCTATTGGAGGAGGCGGCACCACTTGATTGCACCCAGCCCAGCATGATTAAGAACAGACTATTTGAGGAGGAGGAGGCAGTACCTGATTATTGCACCCAGGCCAGTATGATTGAGAACAGACTATTCATGGAGGAGGAGAAGGAGAATGTTCAGCCTTGGAGTGGTGGCCTGGGAATCCTCGCTGATTATGTTGTTCACCGCACTTTCAAGAACACGGACGAGTGGGATGATGTCGTTGATGCCTGCTCACAGGGTTGCGTCCTCAAAAGGGATCAACAATTAGCACGCCATGTTAGAAAAACATGAGGTTTATCACATGTGCCATACAAGGTGTATGACGCATCCCTCCCTTCTGCACTGCAGAGAAAAGGTTCCTTCCTTTGTGGGCTACAACACTTCTCACTGTTAGTTGACCTTGGGTCAGCCATTCATATATCTTCTTCTCCTCCCTGATGGTCCGGAGGAGCTCCTGCCTACTGTGGCTCCGTTTACCCAGGCTCACAAAATAGATGACAGCCTGAGAGCGCCAGGCCTGACATCGTTGGTAAGACACCGGGGCAGGTTGGACTGCAGTCAAAGCGGTGGATGGTTGCAAGCTGGTGAAGGCAGAACTTTTGCAGAACAGGCCCCCTAAAGCACCAGGGAGGTGACAGTGGAAAGAAAAGGCTAACTTTCTGGTGGTCTTCTGGGGGAATGTTAACCCAATGGGCAGTAACAGACATGTACTGCTCTTGCCCATAATTAAAGGACCAGACATCAGAACAGGGGTGCACGGTCTTGGACACCAAGAATCCCAATGAGTCGCCAACATTTTCCTACACAACTGTGCAGTGATGGGACAGCCGATGGGACTTTTTTTGTTTCTCGGACAGTGATGGGACTTTTTTTTGGACTTTTTTTTTTAAACTTTTTGTTGTTGCGGCTAAACGGGGTTCTCCTATTTTTTTAACCTGATTCTAAAGATATGAACTGATTTTCCCTCAATAAATTCGATAAGCTTGAACACTGAAGTTGCTTTTATGTGTCTTGGTTAATACTCACAGACAGCTGTCTGATTAGGCAGCACCCAGGTATATCTGAGGAGACTAATTTAAGGTCTCACTCTAACAGGGGTGACGTCACACATCTTCATATTCACAGAAAACCAGGATACAAGGAATTATAGGAGTAATAATACCTTGTTTCCTGGTCTATTCTGTGAAAAAAGTACAATTTTGCGTCGCCGTTGTTATTTTTACCAAATTCGTAACAACTTTTTCCAAAGTTCGTAACGAATCTGGTTCATAACGGTTCGGTTTGCTCATCCCTAGATAAAACCTACAAAATATAATTTATGGGAAAAAAAAAATTGCAATTCTGCAAATGTCGGGCTGTTCCGTGTTTACATAATGCACTTTACAGTAAAACTGACATGATATATTTATTCTTTAAGGTTACAAACCCACTTGCCGGATCTGCAGCGAGTCTCCTTGCTGCGTTTTTGCAGGGAGACTCGCTGCAGATCCCGGCCCTATACTTTCAATAGCAGAGAAACTCGCAGCAGGGATGTATATCCCTGCTGCGATTTTGTCTGCAGCCCGCCCCATTAACCCCCCGGCTGCCGGACATTATACATTACCCAGTCCCCGTTCCTGCTTGCTTCGGGGCTCCCGGTGTCTTCACGGCCCGCCCGGCCAATCAGTGCGCTGCGGCGGGGCAGCGCACTGCTCGGCCAGGCGGAACGTGCCGGGAGCCGCTGAAGCAAGCAGGAGCCGGGATCAGGTAATGTATATCGCCCCCAGCCCCCGGCCGCACGATCGCCCCCAGCCCTGCAGCCCCCGACCGCATGATCGCCCCCAGCCCCGCAGCCCCCGGCCGCATGATCGCCCCCAGCCCCCGGCCGCACGATCGCCCCCAGCCCCGCAGCCCCCGGCCGCACGATCGCCCCCAGCCCCCGGCCGCACGATCGCCCGCAGCCCCCGGCCGCACGATCGCCCCCAGCCCCGCAGCCCCCGGCCGCACGATCGCCCCGCAGCCCCCGGCCGCACGATCGCCTGCAGCCCCCAACCGCACGATCGCCCCCAGCGGGCGATCGTGCAGCCGGGGGCTGCGGGGCTGGGGGCTGCGGGCAATCATGCGGCCGGGGGCTGCAGGCGATCGTGCGGCCGGGGGCTAGGGGCGATCGTGCGGCCGGGGGCTACGGGGCTGTGGGCGATCGTGCGGCCGGGGGCTGCGGGGCTGGGGGCGATCGTGCGGCCGGGGTCTGCGGGGCTGGGGGCGATCGTGCGGCCGGGTGCTGCGGGGCTGGGGGCGATCGTGCGGCCGGGGCTGCGGGGCTGGGGGTGATCGTGCGGCCGGGGGCTGCAGGGCTGGGGGCGATCGGGCGGCCGGGGGCTGGGGGCGATCGTGCGGCCGGGGGCTGCGGGGCTGGGGGCGATCGTGCGGCCGGGGGCTGCGGGCGATCGTGCGGCCGGGGGCTGGGGGCGATCGTGCGGCTGGGAGCTGCGGGGCTTGGGGCGATCGTGCGGCCGGGGGCTGGGGGCGATCATGCGGCCGGGGGCTGCGGGGCTGGGGGTGATCGTGCGGCCGGGGGCTGGGGGCGATCGGGGCTGCAGGGGGGCGGGCAGGATATACATTACCTGATCCTGGCTCCTGCTTGCTTCAGCGGCTCCCGGCACGTTCCGCCCGGCCAATCAGTGCGCTGCCCCGATTGGCCGGGCGGGCCGTGAAGACACCGGGAGCCCCGAAGCAAGCAGGAACGGGGACCGGGTAATGTATAATGTCCGGCGGCCGGGGGGTTAATGGGGCGGGCTGCAGACAAAATCGCAGCAGGAATGTACATCCCTGCTGCGAGTTTCTCTGCTATTGAAAGTATAGGGCCGGGATCTGCAGCGAGTCTCCCTGCAAAAACGCAGCAAGGAGACTCGCTGCAGATCCGGCAAGTGGGTTTGTAACATAAAACAGTCTTAATAGAGCAATATGCAGTTTACATAGCTTTTCTAATGTTTTACTATTTTTATTAAAGGTAAATTTTTTTTTTTTTCAAATAGGTATGGTTAAAATGGCCCTATTGTGACTCTTATAGCGCTCTTATTTTTTCACCTACAGGGCTGTATGAAACACAGCAATCACTGAGCTCAGGGAGACCAGCGACAAAAAAATCAAATGGAGTACTTACTGAAGAATGCATTGCCCCCTATAAATTTAAATATGCCAAAGAGGGTTCTGTGGAGCCTCAGTAGGGAATCTCAAAACACAGGAATAGCCAGATATCCCTCCAGGGGAGGAAAGCCTATTGCCAGGGGGGTGACTCCCAGGGGGGAGATCATCAAACCACCCTGATACGTAGCCCCTTTAGTCCCACTCGGTTGCGAGTATTGAAACATAAGTAGGGAAATACCAGGGTGGCCCCTGGGTATGCAACAGCATATTTCCTTTTGTCGTAATGGTAAGTATAATCTCTATATTCTTTAGAACAGAGAAATGGTATATCTCTCTCCTACATGGGAGCCTATGGGTGAGGCATGGAAGTTTATGGTGTACATATTTTGAGGGCTAAGTTCAGTGCATATGCCTGGGGATTCCCTCAGTGTATATGATGATTCTAGCCAACAGGCATGATAAGAATAAAGCCATTTAGATTAGGCTTATTTTCTGCTGATCTTTCTGCTTATGGGGCAAGCAATCCCTGCAGCATCAGGGAAGGTTATTACTAGACAGAGTTTCCTCTGATCCTCTGCTACTGTGTATCACCGTAGTGTCAGTCCTATTTCTCAGTGCTAAATCCGTAAAAAGAAATGTGATCTTTCTTGGTGATCTCTCTGTCTTTGATAGTCAGTTTCGGGTCTCTTTAGCAGGTAAAAGCCTACATGTACATGTTCTTTGTTATAAAGGAATCCAAAGCTCTCATCTAGCAAATCATAATAAGAGTTTTTACTGACTGTCTTGCTATAGAAGCATGTTCCTTATTATCCATGGTGAGCGCCACAAAATTAGCGCTATTAGAAGGAATAAGCACAGAATAATCATGTTACTGTTAACTAATATACTAATATACTGTACACCTCACATGTCAAATTAACTATAACAGACAATTCACATTATTCTTTTTTCTTTATCCTCCATAATAATAAAATAATTCATATGCACATGGCGGATACATGGCAGATTTCTTTTCTAAAATAGTTGGAAGCCTCATTTAGGAAACCATACTTCTATAAATGCACGCTTCTATGTTGTTATCTCAATGAATAATAATCAATGTAATCTAACTATAGATATTGAGGATATGTAAAAAATGTAAATAAAATAAAATACAACCAAGAAAGCCATAACAAGTTCCTAACAGAGGGAAGTATTAGTTGAATGTTAACTCCTTAATAGTGATGAGCGAGTACTAAAATGCTCGGGTGCTCGTTACTAGAGACGAGTATTTCCCGATACTCGAGTGCTTGTTTCGAGTAACAAACCCCATTGAAGTCAATGGGAGACTCGAGTATTTTTGCAGGAGACTCAAGTTCGGTAGAGGGAAGGTAGTGTGAAAACCTGTCAACCTCAGAAATTGATGGAAACACAATAGAAATGGACAGGAAACAGCAGGGGCAGCATGTATGTATGCCTCTGAGGCTGCCTAATGGCACCATTATGCCTAATTCTGTGCAACAGCCTGGGTAAAACAGAGGGACAGCAATGCATTCTGGAACATGTAGTACTGAGTACATCTGCTCAACCAGGAAATACAGAAACACAAAACAGAACAAAAAAAAAAACACAAAAATATTAAATTAATAAAAAGTACAATATATCTATACATGGTGTCTCAGTAAGGGGTGGTGTGGTACATCATAGTGCAAAAGTTTGGGGGGGGGGAAAGCACACATCCTTCTAAACTATCAAAGTGGTAAAAGTGAACACAAACTGTGCAATCAAACAACAACAACCAATGAAAAGTGAGATAAGTGCAGAACTTTAAACTTTTACAATGTGAACTATGAACTGAAAACTATGAACCCATCAATAGTGACATCCCATTCCCTAGTTGACTAATGTGACAAGTCACAATTCTAAGTGCTAACTGGTTTAAGTGCTAACAAACAAGCATGAGCACAGCTAGATAGATTTCTCTCTCATTCTGTGCAAACTTACAATATGTATATATCCCAACAAATTAAACTGAAGGGTAACCATCATTTCCAAATTTCTGACATTCACCAAACTTGTTAGGGTCCAAGTGCTGACCCTAACCCTACTTGCTTAAAGGAAGGGGCAGAGGGCCCTCAGCAGAGTGAGGCATCTGTTCCTTCCTGATCATCACTTCCCGGATAGACAAACAGAAACAAAAAGGTGACAACCTGACCACCTCTGCCCTATTTTGGCAACTGTTGGGGGTAAGGAGGCTGACATGTCAATATGAAAGTTATAGTCACGTCAATCGTTCTGTGAAGTGATAGTTACCCTCCCCTTTAAGGCACAAACAGCAACTATTAACTGTGGCGGTGTGTATCCTAAACGTCATTTTTGTCAACTCCATTTCCTCACTCTCCTCCTCCTCCTCCTGAGTTACATCCATGACAGCAACCTCACTGTCTGACAACCGGGTCTCATCGTCATCATCGGACACCTCTTCCAACCCCACTTACAAGTCCCCACTCTCATCACCCACTGACTGCGTGAGCTGCATAGTTTGGGCATCAGGACAGATCGACTGCTCCGGTTGCTCTGGCTCAGGGAAGGGTCCAGAAAAGAGTTCCAGGGAGCATGGTGGTGGATCTGAATCCCTTCTTTCCCTGGAGGGGCCAGGCTGTGGGGAAGGAGGCTGAGCTAATGGCTGGACCTAGATACACGCTGTGAAACCCCCTCACAAGGAGCAGTGAAGTTTTTTAAAGATGTACTACAAATCCCAGCAATACAGTGTAGTACCCACTAGTTTAAGGGGGGCTGTACGGTACTATCTGGTACTGGCTGGACCTAGATACACGCTGTGATACCCCCTTACAATGAGCAGTGAAGTTTTATAAAGGTGTACTGCAAATCCCAGCAATACAGTGTAGTACAGCAGGACCACCAGCCCCAAAATCAAAAAAGAGTACACTGAGCACTTCTTAGGGGTCTGTATGCAACACCTAATGTCCCCTTTTTTGCCAGCAGCCGATCACCACAGTGTGCTGCTGAAATCGTGGTAGCAGCACTGCAAGTCCCAGCCAGCAGTCTGTAGTAATGCTATTAGGGTATAAACCCACACACTGTATATGCAGCGTATTTACTGCTGCGATACGCAGCAAACTTGCAGCAAACTCACAGCAGATTAGATCTAAATAACTAAACACAGCATCAAATCTGTACCAACAAATCTGCTGTGTATTTGTTGCGTATCTGCTGTGTATACGGTGTGTGGGTTTATACCCTTAAACAACGATTTGAAGCCCTGAAAAGGGCTGTTTGTTTGTATTGCTAGTATATACCCTGCCTACTGGAACGCTAAATCCTACACTGACGCTCTCACTGAGAAGCATCAGCTCTGTCCCTAATCTCTCACAGCACACGTCTGAAGCGAGTACTGCCGGCTGCGCGTTTTATATGGCAGGGTCATCTGATCTGGCCAACCAATCGCTGCTATCGACATGTATGGGTCCCACGTGATCGCAGGATGTAACAAAGAGTCTCCTGCATGTTTATTGGCTGAGAAATAGCGCCCAAACTTACAGTAAACGGATGATGAGATTTTCTCGAGTATCGCAAGAGTCTGAGTAACGAGTATCATCGAGTACCCTAATACTCGATCGAGTACCAAGCTCGGAAGAGCATGCTCACTCATCACTACTTAAGGACCCATGTCATACCGGTAGGTCATGGGATCCTGTCACTTAAAGACCCATGACCTACCGGTACGCCAGTGGGTCCGGCGGCGCTTGGAAGTAAGCTCAGGAGCCGAGCTCACTTCATAGCATGTGGGGACTGGCTGCTATCAGCAGTCAGGTCCTCACGGTTAATACAAAGGTGAAATGGAGTAGTGTCAGCTCACCAAGTGCAGTGCATGCGTGCTGCTGGATATCCCCGGGTATTGGAGCGCGTTGCGCAGGTGTGGGCTGTCTCCCGTTAGTAAATGTTTTATCAGTTTGTTTGTTATTTTAAGAAGTACATCTAATAAAGTTACAAGATTTTATGGAGCCGAGAGACACTATTTTCTTTGGACCTCATGGTTAATGACAGTCAGGTCCTCACGGTTAATGACAGGCCACTCGATTGGCGCGGTGGTCCACCATTAACCCCTGCAGTGCCGTGGCACTTATGTCAGTGAGAGGAGCTGTCACTTGCAGACTCTATGCAATGATCGCAGACTACACTGGTCAATGCAAGGATATAGCATAGCAATGATCAGTGTATATAATGTAATGTAAAAATGTTAAAGTCCCCAACAGGGACATAAAAATTGTAGGGTAGCAAAATTAAAACGTTTTTAAAACATGCTATAGCCCCAATATAAAATGAAACCCCCCAACTTTCCCATTTTATAAATAAAACACATAAGAAAATACACATATTATATGCCGTAGCATGTGTAATTGTCCAAACTATTAAAATAAACCAATCATGTCCCTGCTTAGTGAACAGCGTAAACAAATAGCAGTACCAAAAAAAGCCAAGATTAATGATTTTTATTAGTTTTTATTTTTTAAAAAAATATAATAAAAATGAATAAATACATCTCATCTACACAAATATGGTACTAATAAAAACTAGAGATCACTGCGCAAAAAATGACACCCCACTCAGCCCCACAAATGAAAAACTAAAAGCGCCACCATAGAGTTACCATAGGGCCATTGTAATCACAACTATTTGGGAAAAAAAAGTTTTATTGTTAATAAAAATAGTAGAACATTAGAAAAGCGAAATAAACTGCATATTGCTGTATTCAGATCGACCTATAGAATAAAGATATCCTGTAAATTTTACCATGAAGTGCATTATGTAAACAAGAACCCCCCCAAAATTAGCAGAATTGTGTTTTTTTCCCAATTTCACAGCATAAATAATATTTTGGGGGTTCTGTCATACATGGTATGGTAGACTGAAAGATACCATTACAAAGGACATCTGTTCCTGAAAAAACAAGCCCTCACATGGCCCAGTAAAAATTAAAGAGTTATAAACTAATATCGGCGCGGTTCTTAAGGTAATTTTGGGCTCTGTCCTTAAGGGGTTAATTACCATCATGTAAGTTGGAAGTTCTTACTGTCTATTAAAGGACAACTCCGTTGTTACAAAAAAGAAAAGAAAAAAAAAAAGAAATACAGACACACACATTTTATACTCACTATCCCTCCGGTGATGATGGCCGCTTGAATCTCCTGCCGGCCTTGTCCCCATCAGCTCCAGCTGGCATCTTTGAATCTCTCTTACTTCCAGGTTCCAGTAAAGTGAATGGGAGAGAAAAGGCTGCTGGTGTACATTGGCTGGAGCACCATAACCATACACAGGTCTAACATGAAGCCCCGTCCCTATGTCCCACACCAGATTTACTAAGATTTTTTCCATTATATACTACTGCCCGCAGGCATAAATCATGATAAATCAGGCACGGGAGAAGGTCATATCTTCCTCTGTCTTGCCATGCCCCCTTGCCTGCCCATCAGGCAAGCGGGCCATTTATTGAGAAAATGGTGCAGTTTTTTGCACAAATATCTTTGCTTGGCGAAAATCTGCACATTTTTCCCAAAGTACACCAGATGTAAGCTTGATACATTCCCCCAGAAAGTTCTTGGGGGGATTTATGAAGACAAGCGTACAAGTATGTCGGTTTTATATAAGGCCCCGCCTTACGCGAGCAGACGTAAATCATGATAAATGAGGCGCGGGTGGAGGCCATGCCCCCTTCCCACATGTCAAATAGCTGTGCATCATAGGAACATTCCTGATTGTTGTTACTACTTTCTATGTCTATACCTACTTTTTGACAATCCTGTACATAAAAACAACAAAACTAAGATACATTTATTAAGACTAATAATACAACTATCCTTTTTGCAGAGATGTACTTATTGTACTTGAATTATTTCTTATGGCTGTAGAGAAATAGGCACAAGGAGAATTATTTTTTTTTTTTAATAAAGGTTGAGTCTCATCCAAGAATAATACAAATTTGAAGGGGTATTCCACAGATTATTTTTTTTCTTACTGTGCTTAGGATGCATTAAGATAAAAAAAAGAAAAGCCTTCACTTACTCTCCTCACCCCGTTACCACCTCTTTCTTGTTGTTGGTTCTGCGTTTGGATGTGCCTATGCATTTGGTTATTTCCAATAGCTGCACATTTATAGACAACAAGAGCAGTTTGTGTTAAACAGTTTTTATACCTGAGGCTCAATAACTCCTAAACCAATTTTGGGCAGGAAGCCACAAGAAATGCATTAACCCCTTAGGGACCAAGCCTGTTTGGGCCTTAATGACCAGGCTCATTTTTCAAAATCTGACCTGTCTCACTTTATGCGCTTATAGCTCAGTGATGCTTTAATGTATGCTAGCGATTCTGAGATAGTTTTTTCGTAACATGTGGTACTTTATGTTAGTGGCAAAATTTGGTCACTGTCTTGTGTGTTTTTTGTGAAAAACATCAAAATATAATGAAAAATGTGAAAATTTTGCACTTTACGAACTTTGAAATTCTTTGCTTCTAAAAAAAAAGGCACATGACAAAAATTAATTAGTAAGTCACATTATCAATATGTCCTCTTTATTCTGGCTTCATTTCGTAAACATATTTCACTTTTTTAGGGTGTTACGGGGCTTAGAAATGTATCAGCAAATTATCAAATTTTCATGAAATTTCCAAAACTGATTTTTTTAGGGACCAGTTCTTTTTTTAAGTTGATTTAGGAGGCTTGTATATTGGAAACCCCCATAAGTGACCCTATTTTGGAAACTAGACACCATAAAGAATTAATCTAGGGGTATAATGAGCATTTTAACCCTACAGGGGCTGGAGGAAAGTATTCACAATTAGGCCGGAAAAAAATGGAAAATAGAAATTTTCCAATAATATATTTGTTAAGATTAAAGTATCTCATTTTCATAATAAACATGAGAGAAAATGCACCACAAATTTTGTAACGCAGGTTCTCCTGAGTACAATGGTACCCCATATGTGGGCGTAAACCACGGTATGGGCACACAGCAGGAAGGAAGAAGGAAGGGAGTGCCTATTAGCATTTCCAGTTCAGATTTTGCTGAAGAAGTTTCTGAGCGCCAGGTGCGTTTGCAGAGCCCCTGTAGTGTCAGCAGAATAGAACTCCCCCAAAAGTCACACCATTTTGGAAAGTACGCCCCTCAAAGAATACATCTTGGGGTGTGGTGACCATTTTGACCCCACAGGTATTAGAGGAAAGTATTCAAAAGAAGACAGTAAAAATGAAAAAATAGAATTTTTCCAATAATATGTTTGTTTAGTTTGAAATTTCTCAATTTCACGAGGAACAGGGGAGAAAACTCACCCCAACATATGTAACGCAGGTTCTCCTGAGTAGAATGGTACCCCATATGTGGGCATAAACCACTGTGTGGGCACACAACGGGGCTCAGAATGGAAGGAGCGCCAATTAGCATTTCCAGTTCAGATTTTTTTTTAAGAAGTTTCTGAGCGCCAGGTCCATTTGCAGAGTCCCTGTAGTGTCAGCAGAATAGAACCCCCAAAAGTCACTCCTTTTTGGAAAGTGCACCCCTCAAAGAATTCATCTTGGGGTTTGGTGACCATTTTGACCCCACAGGTATTAGAGGAAGGTATTCAAAAGAAGACAGTAAAAATGAAAAAATAGAATTTTTCCAATAACATGTTTGTTTAGTTAGAAATTTCTCAATTTCACGAGGAACAGGGGAGAAAAATCACCCCAATATATGTAACGCAGGTTCTCCGGAGTAGAACGGTACCCCATATGTGGGCATAAACCACTGTTTGGGCACACAGCGGGCCTCAGAAGGAAGGGAGCGCCAATTAGCATTTTCAATGTATGATTTTTCTGAAGAAGTTTCTGAGCGCCAGGTGCGTTTGCAGTGCCCCTGTAATGTCTACAGAATAGAAACCCCCCCCCCAAAAAAAAGTAACCCCATTTTGGAAAGTACACCCCTCAAGGAATTCATCTTGGGGTGTGGTGAGCATTTTGACCCCACAGGTATTGGAGGAAAGTATTCAAAAAAAGTATTCAAGACCGTAAAAATGAAAAAAATTGAATTTTTCAAATAACATGTTTGTTTAGTTGGAAATTTCTCAATTTCACTAGAATCAGGGGAGAAAAAGCACCCCAAAATTTGTAACGGAGGTTCTCCTGAGTACAATGGTACCCCATATGTGGGCATAAATCACTGTATTGGCATACAGCAGGGCTCAGAAGAGAAGGAGTGTCATTTTAGTTACAGGCAATATGTGGGTGTTTACTGGTTATCTGGGGTGGTAATAGACAATCTTGGGGTGTTTACTGGCTATCTGAGGTGGCAATCGGCAATCTGGTGGGGTTATGGGCAATCTGGGGTGGTTACGAGCAGTCTGTGCCAATATGGGGTGGTTACGGTCAATCTGGGGTGGTCACGGGCAATCTGGGGTGGTCACGGGCAATCTGGGGGTGTTTACTGGCTGTATGGGGTAGTTATGGGCAATCTTGGGGTGTTTACTGGCTATCTAGGGGTGGTTACTGGCTATCTGGGGTGGTGATGGGCAATCTAGGGGTTTTCATTGGCTATCTGGGGTGGTGACGGGCAATCTGGTGGTGTTCACTATCTGGGGTTGCAACGGGCAATCTGGGGTGGTGACGGGAAATCTGGGGTGGTGACGGGCAATCTGGGGTGGTTACGAGCAATCTGGGGTGGTTGCGAGCAATCTGTGGTCGTTACAGGCAATTTGGGGTAGTTACAGGCAGTCTGTGGCAATCTGGGGTGGTTACGGGCTGTCTGGAATGGTTATGGGCTATCAGAGGGGGATACAGGCAATCTGGGGAGATTACGGGCGATTACGGGCAATCTGGGGTAGTGACAGGCAATCTGGTATAGTAACGGGCAATCTGGGGTGGTGACGGGCAATCTGGGGTGGTTATGGGCTGTCTGGAATGGTTATGGGCTGTGTGGGATGGTTATGGGCTGTCTGGGATGGTTATGGGCTATCTGGGGTGGATACGGGCAATCTGGGGTGGATACGGACAATCTGGGGAGATTACAGACAATCTTGGGTGGTTACAGGCAATCTGGGGTGGTTACGGGCAATCTCGGGTGGTGACGGGCAATCTGGGGTGGTTACGGGTAGTCTTGGGTGGTTACAGGTAATCTGGGGTGGTTACAAGTAATCCAGGGTGGTTAAAGGTAATCCAGGGCACTTGAATTTGGTGACAGGCGTAAAAAAGTGCCGGCACCATTTGGAACAAGCGATCAGTGGTATATAGTATATACCGCTGATCACTTGCACTGGGACCACACCGGGTGGTCACCGATCATTGCCCCATGCTCTCCGCCACCTCTGGTGGTGGAGAGAATGAAGCTTTGATCATTTTTAGGAATCCATCACTGTGAACAGAGTCTGATCAGTTGGATCAGATGGCCGCCCAGGGAGGGGAGGGTCAGTGGCCAGGTCACTAGGGTAAATTCTGGGGACAGGGGGGGGGGACATGTTCTCATCTCCTCTCACTGTGGATTTACGGTGAGAAGAGATGAAAGCGTTCAGCTGCGCTGGCAATGTCTGTTACCGGTGGCCGCCGTTATACTGATAATAACGGCGATCGCAGGTGAGGGGACTTGCCGGGACTGACCCCACACTCTGCCCCAACCCCTAAGCTACCTCCGGTACCTGAGAGGAGGGGGCTGCAGGCATTACCGGCGCCGCTGCACTATTCTGCACCATCGCCATAAAGAGCTGATGGCAGCAGAATAGAGCCCATTAGTGATCGCCGTAAAAATCCGTATCGGCGGTCACTAATAACATAATACATGTATTCTCTGGGTCGCTACGGTTACGGCGATACCACATTTGTATAGTTTTTTTTAACTATTACCGCTTTGGCGCAATAGAAACCATCTTCCTAGCAAAAACCCACAAAAACTGTCGCCGCATTGCAAGATCCATAGCGTTCTCATCTTTTGCGCGACAGAGCTGGTTTTGGCCTTATTTTTTGCGGGAAGATCTGTAGTTTCTATTGATACCAAGTTTTATATGTATATGACTTTTTGATCTCTTTTATGATGTATTTTCTAAAGTGGATTGATAAAATACAGCTATTCTGGTACTGGTTTTTTAATTTTTTTTTTACAGCGTGTGTCGTGCGATATAATTATTGATATAGTTTTATAGATTGGGTCGTTACGGACGTTACTGTACACTAGTGTAAAATACTTAGATCACTGATACAATACACTGCAGTACCTGATGTACTGCAATGTATTGTATCATGCCTCATGCTGACAGGCAATAGCCACGGCCACCCCTGTCAGCATCAGGCATCTCCATGGTGACCCCGGGGACCTTCATTAGGACCCAGGGATCACCATGGAGACATCGGGACCCCGGACGGCGCCGCGGGACATCGCGATCATGTAAGTGGACCTGCGGCGCCGTCCGGGATCCACTGGGACCCATTAGATGCCGTTGTCATGGTTTGACAGTGGCATTTAACGGGTTAAACTGCCCGGAGCAGAGAATCCTCCGCTCCGGGCAGTTACAGGAGAGTGTCAGCGGTCACACTGACCGCTGATCACCTGTCCTGCAGCCGCCACTGGGCGGTAATTTATTCCGATGCGACCGCCGTTAAAAGGCGTACGTATTGGAATAAAGCCCATTAGTGGCTGCCGTGAAAAGGCAGCATGGCGGTCACTAAGGAGTTAAGCATAGAAAGTAGTATAAATATTCTTTTCAGTAAGTGTGTACCTCTGGAAGTACAGCCATAACTTTCTAATTCCAATGCATTGTTCTGTCAGGTCTCATTCTGTAATTTAAGGATTAACGTTAAGCAGGAAATGATGGGTTTCATCTATACAGTATCTATAAATACATTTGTGGTATTTGCTTTACTTTACCTCCCTGGTGTTCTATTCAGCTAGGTTTGAAAGAGCCATATTTTTAACATTAAATAAAATCAAAGTCAGCTTGCTTGCAAAAAACATATATGCTATAATGATATATTGGAGCACGGTCACCGTGTGTGTGTGTGTGTGTGCACTGGACAGGGGGGGTCATTTAAGCTAGTCTTCACCCACTAGTTCATGGGCAATTGTAATTAGAGATGGTACCTGCAGAGGAGGAAACTGGTGAAAAATGATATATAATGGATAGAAATAGTGCTCCTCCACCTGTACACCTATGAAAGGGTGTTAAAATGTTAGCAACCATTTAAGTGTTTAATGTTTGTGTCACTGTTCACTATTTATTATAATTACAATTACCATTATGTACAATTTGCAGTATATTAAGCAGATAATGATAAACCAGATATCAAGCTATAATAACTAACAATCTGAGAAGGTACAATATTATTATATTGCTTAATGATGGCTCCTCACACAAAATGAAAAAAATTAAAATATGCAAAAGCATGTTTATAAAAGTTAAAAAGTAGAAATGAGCGAAGCAAGATTTGCTGCGAATCGCGCTGTCAATTTGCTTCATTTTGAGAATTGATTTCATAGCGATTTGTTAACAAAATTTGCTAAACATGGCGGGAGAAAGGGATTAACTATGATCCCTTGCACCCGTCCAATCAGCTGCAAGCCTCACCGTGATGTCAGCGCCTCCTCCTCCCCCTCTGTATAAGGTGATTTGTTTCCTGGAGGCGGCCAGTCTTTGTGTGTGCAGTGGAGAGTAGGTTGCAGCAGGCAGTTAGAGCAGAAAGAGAATAACAGAGAGATAGGAACAGAGAGGAGAGGAGGGTGGATTGTGGGTAGATTGCAGGTAGGTTTTGATGAGAGCTGTGCAGCCAGTGTTCATTATACAAATAAACTGGATGCTGCTTTTGCATTGTGGCAAGTGACTGGTTGTGAATAAGAAGTGACTGGCTGCTGGTGCTGCAGTATAGCATATCAGTCACTGGTGGTGCATAATAATTGATGTGACCCTTGTTTCTGCATTATAGCTAGTCACCGTGTTCTGGGTACACATTATACCAAGGTGTATAGACAGTTTACATCGCAATAAAAAAAATTCTTTAGTTCACTTTACTAACAAAGAAAATATGTCCAAGCATTTCAAAAAAGGTGACCCTTTTCAGAGTAAGGACAAGGTGGCACAGGAGGTTGTCTCAGTCAAACACAGATTCATCGGAGGGGTGATTGAGTGTCTGAGACCCAATTCCAGTTGCCAGTGCCGTCAGCAAGAAAGCTCCTGCTGAGTCTAGCAGAATCGAAAGACCCTGAGACACTGGATGTTCCATCTAAAGATTCTGAGTCAGAAGGGAAAAGGGTAAAAAAAAATAGCAACAGCTAAAAGATGTTGGCAAGGCCCTGGAACACAACAGTTACCACAAGGCTGTAACGGTCAAGAAGAGGATACCAGTGTGCCTGCTCGGAAGAAATTACTACTGCGATCAATGGTGTGTCAGCTTTTCCTTCTTGGTGGCGGAAAAGACCATTCTGTCAGCTGTAAAATATGAGACCAAAAAGTAGGTCAGGGTTTTGGTCCAAAGGCAGGCAGAACTTTTATGCGTCAGCATATGGATTGCCACCACTCCATTGATTGGAAGAATCTGGATCCCCAGGGTACCTGCCAGTCTCCGTCAAAGTAAAGTCCCCAATAAAATACTCACCCACCATTTAAGTGTATCCCAATTGACTCCGTTTTCATTTCCATTTTTTGACAGTTGGGTGGCCCATTCAGCTCAACTGTCGAATTACAGTAACAGCACTCTGACTCTCATTGACCCTGCCACAAAATGCAAATGAAAACCTAGTCAATTAGGATACACTTAAATAGACCAGAAAACCCCACTCCCAAAAGCATGGACCATGTGATGGAGAATGGAATAGAGAAAAGGCAAGATTCAAGAAGGCTTTACACGGTTTATAATAAATAAAAGAGTGGCAAAGTTTCCAACAAACTTAAGATGGAGAAGATTTTCCCAATGTGCTGTATTTTCTTTAAAAAAAAAAAAGCATGCATATCAACACTGAGTTATGGATTCAACAAAGTGCAAGATGCAACCCATGCATGCATCTCTTGGGGTGCTTAAGCTGTCTTCAGCTTAAATGAACAGGGAAGGGGGATATCCCTGATGGGGTATGGGAGTGACTTTCCAAACCCCGCTTTGCTCACTCCCAAAAGACCTTACCCTAATGGTGCATTCAAATGCCGCTCCAGGGCTGCTGTGTAAAACCATCAGCAGATCTTTATGCCAGTCAGTACTATGTAGACTCTGGGAAATGCACAGCTGCATTGTTAAACTAGGTAGTTCTGCACTGAGCTTCGTATTATATGACTGCCCCATAGTACTTAAAGATGGCTGAAATACAGCTTAGCATCTGCTGAGAACTTTAGGCAACAGAAACCAAAAAGCAACCATTTACAGATGAATATACTATAAATAAAACAAGGTAACCTGTCTCTCAGCAAGAGAGAGCTCCTGGTAGTAGCTTTAGAGGTTTCTTTTATTACGTTAAGAGGACATCAACCTCTGTGACATATACACCATGAAGAACCCTTCCAATAGTTTTTAACCACTCAAGAAATCACAAGAGCCATTAAAACATCACACAACTAATACCCTATCAGGAACCATTGTGCGATTTCTAAGTACCCTTCTGATATCTTAAAAACCCCAAGAACAGTTACTGTCTCGTCCCCACGCGTTTCCTGAAAAATGGGACACCAATGGTAAGATTCTATGGCAGAAGTGCCAGGGTTGAAACCCCACGGCAATGGTAACAAGTAGGGAAATGTCCTGTTTGTGACCCATAGTCATGGGGATGTGTGTCTGGATAATCCTGTTTCTCGGGCATGGGTGGCATATTGTACTTTGCCAAGGCATTAAGCTGGTGTGGAATTTTGCAAAATTCAGATACACTATATCCACAGCCACCCTCCTTACTTACCTCTTCATAACAACATATTAGGTTGGTTTGAGCACTTCTATCTTTAGTAAAACCATGCTGGCTATCACTTATAATACTAATATCCCCTACATATTTCTGTATGTAGTCCCTTACAAGCCCCTCAAATAGCTTCCCAACAACGAACGTTAACCTTACGGGTCAATAGTTACCTAGGGAAGTCCTAGCGCCCTTTTTGAACATTATTTTATTAATTAATTAGTTATTCATCCCGCACAGTGAATTAAAATTAAATTTAATTTAATACCTGTATTTCGTTAATCCGCCTCTTAAAAAAGTGAAAGACAAAATTAAAAAGCCATACGTATTCCAAAACGGTACCAATACAAAGTACAACTTGTCCTGCAAAAAATAATCCATGTTGATGGTAAAACAAAAAAAAAGACCAGAGCATTAAGGCCCAGAATGTATGATGGTGGAATGGGTTAAATGTACTCTACCTATGTGGAAGAATGCCTTGGAAGAATTAGGCTATGTTCACACTACGTATGAGACATGCCGTTCCGTGACCCGGCCGGGTCACGGAATAGCCGGTCTCTGCCCGGGTCATTCCGGCCGGTACTTAAAGTGACACTGTTACCACCTTTTTGCATTCTGACATCTCTACATAGATGTAAAGGGTAAATTTAGCGGGTTTCATACCTTATTTTATATCCTACGTCTGGGTGCTTGTTCAAGTAAAAAGTCATCTTTTATCAACTGCAGATTGTGTTAAGTCACTTAACCCCACCCCCGACGTAAAGGGGGTGGGGTCTAGACCTTTTGGCCAGCCTGTTCCAATGGGCGGCGAGGGGCCGGGGCCAACTGTGGCATTGTGGGCGGGGCTAAGTGGTGCTAATGCTGCAAGGCCCTGCCCACTTAACACAATTTGCAGTTGATAAAAGGACACTTTTTACTTGAACAAACACCATGACGTATGATATGAAATAAGGTATGAAAAACGCTACATTTACCCTTTACACCTTTGTAGAGATGTCAGAATGCACAAAGGGGGTGACAGTGTCACTTTAAGTACCGGCCGGATGATCTTTATGGCCGTAGTGTTCTGATGCGGGCGCATCAGCGCGCACCGGCATCAGAACCTCCCACAGCACACAATGAAGCAAGCGGCCCGAGCCGCTCGCTTCATTGTGTGAACTGACAGGGTTTCCTACAGGGTTTCATTGAATTGCGGCCGCAGAAAACCGACATTTCAGTTATTTACGGGTCCGCAGGGGATCCCGGACGGAGCGTATACGATGTGTATACGCTCTAGCCGGGATCCCATAAAAATGTAGGCAATGTTCCGATGGCAACAATGTTCCGATGGCAACAATGTTCCAATGTTCCGATGGCAACAACGGCCGTATTTTTACATAGTATGAACATAGCCTAAAGATCTAAACAATCTAACACAACAGGTAAGCGGTGTTCAGTTAAAATGAAAATTAATAAAGTACAAAACAACCAGGTTAGTACAAGTTTGAATGAAAAGCACACTAACTAAATAAAAACTTTTATGTAAAAAAACTTTTATGTAGAGATATTATAATCTGTAACACTTTGCCAGGTGGTTTAACTTTTTTTCTCACACTATTATACCTGCAGATTTTGTTCCATAGTTTCTGTTACTGTTTTAGTCACATTTTTGGTCAGTCAGGAACCTATGGACATTTTTTTTTTGTCACCAGTCACAAAAGCTACAAAATCATATGTCGGCATTTCCTGATTTGCCTTGCTTTCCTGTTTTCTTGCCTTCATGCTCTGTTCTTGAATATTTTGTGGAGTTAAACCTGTAGATTTCAGTACACAAGGATCAGACATTTCTGTTTTAAGCCAACAATTTGACAAGCTCCCTGAGAGTTCCCAGAGCATTTGCTTTTCAGGCATCCACTTCTACAATTGTATTTCCAATGTTATTGACCCCCCTCATCTCCCACTAGACGTAAGGCAACTGGCAGGTTGGGTGGTATTGATGCTAAGACATCACCTATTAATTTTTTTTTTTTGCAAATGACCTAATACCGCTCTAATATATTTTATCTTCAGATTTAACAAGGTTATCTTGTCAATCTTAAAATCTCAAAAAGTAATGCCAATGCTCCTCCCAGCATCCATGGCAAACAGCGGACAGGGAAAGCATGGCTAGCTTTGTGTTTCCCCTGCAGTGGCCACTACAGGAGAAATGTAGTATTACATGATGGCTATTCAGATCAGTATCCATCCACGTAATATACAGATGACAGTCATTCACTTGGGGTTCCAAGCAAGGAACTCCCTACGGTGGTGTTTATATGTCATAATCAGACATTTGGAACAGTGTTATCTTAATAAAACAATCTCTTAAGACTTTTGTTACAAGACAAAAATCACCAGTGATAATATAGTTACATAGTTATCGTTTAACAAAAAACATCTAATGTTATATATATATATATATATATATATATATATATATATATATATACACACACAGTATACGCAGAGTTACTGTACTGTCTTGCTTTGATAAGCAGCATGCAAATTAAATAGCATATTGTCTTTGTAGGAGAAGACAAGCATTGCACGTACATATAAATTCTTATTACGTTTCATATGTCTTATTATTGAAATTAAATGTTTTCATTAAGGCTTTAATGTGCATTTTGCATGCTGGCAAACACACTGAATCTTATGAAGTCCTTGCTGCAGACAATTATAGTAGACTGCAATTTTACCATTAAAGACAGCAGTTTTTATTCTTCACAGCACTTCTGAAATCACATACTGTGCAAGCAGATGATTAGCCATACATGTTCAGTATACAGGCTACATACATAATTAACACTGAAATCAAGCAAGGCACTCAATATATTTATTTGGCATTGTTTTGTTCGATCCAATAAGACTTCATTTTAACACTAGGTATTTACATAAACATTGAAATTATTCCATTATTTTCCAGCAACGACCATAAATAAATTTTTGCAATACATTAACAATACAGCATACATTATCAATCAAATTGTGCAAGGATTAAGAAAGCCCCATTGTCCCAAAGTTATAATATATTACTTGTTAAACATTGTTCAAATATAGCTTATATAGCATACTGTATTACATAAAATGCATGACAAAGATCCAAGTGCATTCCAACCAAGAAAACAGGGAACCAGCAAAGAGTTACTGGGACCTGTTGTATGAATATCTATCTCACAATGTGAAGGCTGTAGCTCAACCTTTTGTATTACGCAGTTAGGCTGCTCCATCTGAGACCTAAAGAATCACATACATCTCAAAAGCAGGAGTAATTGTTAAGATAGTGACATAGGTTATGCAGCCAGGTAATGAGAATGATATTTTATATGACAGGACTTCCATATACATTCTTCATGATGACCTGCATTCTACTAGTTTCCGAAAGCTTTTCCTGAAATTGTCATCTAAAAATGCATACAGGAATGGATTGAGGCAGCTATTGGCATAACTCAAGCTGGTGATAAACAGAGAAATCCCAATTACTAGTGGAGTCTGTGGGATGTCTGTGGTTAAGGCCACCACAGTGCTGAGATGATAAGGAGTCCAGCAAAGCAAGCATACTGCTAAAATGATGGCCACCATGAACGTCACTTTTTTCTTAGCTTTATCTAAGGCTTTTGCATTGGTATTCAGTCGCATTCTTCTCAATTTGTAAAGCATCATGGTATACAAGATACATATAGTTGACACAGGTATGGCGAACCCCATAATGAGGGTATAGATCCTACTCATCTGCCACCACAAACCTTCAGGATTTGGGAAAACAAAAATACACTGAGTTCGACCATGTTCTTCGTGAATCTTGGCAAATATAACAAAAGGCAGAATTATGATGGTTACAAAAGTCCATACACAAAGGCTGACGATTTTGGCAGCTCGATAGGTCCGGAAGGAAAGTTTCTTCGATTCTACAGTTGCAACTACCACAAGATATCTGTCAATGCTCATTACAGTGAGAAAGTAAAGGCTGGAAAAGGTGTTATATTCATCAATGGAGATGATCAATTTGCACATAAACTCTCCGAAGGGCCACTGCAGCAATAAGTAGTCAACTATATTAATGGGTAAGACCAGTGTGAAGAGTTCATCTGCTATAGCCAAGTTCAGGATGAACATGTTGGTGACAGATTTCATTTTTGGAGCTTTGAGGATGACGTATATGACAGCAGTGTTCCCAGTCAATCCAACTGCACAGATAATAGAGTAGATGATGGGTAATGCCAGATAGAAGTTAGGAATGACCTGTGATATTGATCCATTCAGCCACTCTGACCTTCTTGATAAATTTGTGAAATAATCCCCTGATACGTTTTCCATCTTCCAAACAGAAAAGAGACATGTTACTGAATACATTCCCCATGCCTTCTGTACAAATAATAGTAGATCTTATTACTTGGTGCCTGCAAAGATTACATCTGACCTTGCTCTTCCATGTCCTATATTATTACATATCCTACATAACTCATATTATACTGATAGTTACCAGAATGTAACATCATGTGCCTATATAAAATTAATATAATCATATGCTACATAGAACAGACTACAGCTATAAAGTCAGGGATGTTTATTTTTAGAACTAAATGACAAAAATCTCCAAGAAATCTCATTAAATATTGATCTTAGCTAAACATTCTTCCAATTTCCTGCAGAGACAATTAAGCCAATGGAGAACATGTTCTTACCTTAGTGCTTGTCTTAGGAGTCACTTCTTTGTGTTTTCCTCAGGTTACAGAAGCCTTTTGGCTGCATTAGGTAGAATGGAACTGAAGCGGAGTGCAGAGAGATGCTTGAAGCTGAATTTCTGATCTGCTCTTGAGCTCTCTGCTTCTTTCCATAGCAATCCAGTGGTGAAGAACAGCTCCCTCCCTCCTTTCCCTTCCCCTCTTTTTCCAATCTTTTTTAGTCGGTGCTAATAAAAAAGCCCCAATCCCATTACATAGCAGCACTGATGTGTGGTTTATTTCCCCCGGAACAGTACTTAGAGGTGTCAAAACATTGGTCCAATTCTATTATATTTACCCATTAGAAAATGGTCAATTTTGCTAATCTAGAACAGTGCTAAATTCCGAACCAATGAAGGGAAGTATTAATTAATAATGGGACAAAATTATTTCCTGCAGCAGCATACGGCTCCACACAAGCCGCACATGTCCCAAGAAACTGTTAAACATTAATAAGTTCAGACAATTCCAGTTAATGTTACATAATTGAAGGATGACATTGCCATTTAATAAGCTAATTTGTCATACAGTACTTCTATAAAATGCACATGGAAATTTAGTAGTGGAGGAAATTTACTTTTATTTGTAATCTGGTGGTTTATTGCATTATTAACGACCAAGTTTTAAACTTGAAAAACACAGAGGTCGGACTGGGAATACAGCACATTCATGACTGCCGGCACCAATGTAATAATAGAATCACACTGCAGATAACACTGTCAGGTTACTTTAGTAATATCATAAAACTGCAAAAAAAGTAATAGTGGGAAAAGTTAGTATACAAAGCAGGAGAAAGGAAAGTATGGCAGAAACTCAATCTGCAACACAAACTGGTATTTTAGTGGCTACAATTAAACAGTAAATAATAAAGTGAGCAAGGTTAAGAGATGAAGATGAAGAAGGCTGAGAGATGAAGATAAAGAAGGCTGAGAGATGAATATGAAGAAGGCTGAGAGATGAAGATGAAGAAGGCTGAAAGATGAAGATGAAGAAGGCTAAGAGATGAAGAGGAAGAAGATGGTTGAGAGATGAAGATAAAGAAGGCAGAGAGATGAAGAAGGCTGAAAGATGAAGATGAAGAAGGCTGAGAGATGAAGAGGAAAAAGAAGGTTGAGAGATGAAGATGAAGAAGGCAGAGAGATGAAGATGAAGAAGGCAGAGAGATGAAGATGAAGAAGGCAGAGAGATGAAGATGAAGATGTCCTGCGATAAAGAGCCAATAAGTGAGAGTGGGGGGGGGGGGGGTTTGCTGATTGTAAAACCTTACAACCAAAGATTCGTTCATCTGATAGGCAAAGTGAACTTTAGAGCACAGTTTTGGATATACATTAAGCTACAAGGTCTGGAATTTTCAGGACTGAGCCATTTTGCCGTCAAGATGATTTGCCGTCAACCTAGAATTGTTCTGCCAAGCCACAGAACCTGATCTAGACTCCAGAAAGAAAGTTCAGGAGATACACAGACTGCAAGCCTGAAACAGGTTAAATTCCATTAAAAATCTCAGCTCAGAATAGTGTAATATAAGGACAGTTTTATCGGGTGTGAAAATACATACTCTGATGGCAACAACCTCTCCAGGCCTGTGGAGGCAGGGCAATTTTGGATGTATATATAGAGGGATGGGACACAAACAAAAATAATTTACTTAGACATTCCCTAGTGAGTAGCTCATTTGCAAAAATGTTTTATCCCTGTATAAGGCTTTAAACCACTGATGTGATGTATATGTCCTCCCCAAAGCTACAAAAAGCAGATACCTTCTTATTATTGAATCTCTGGCTGCCAGCCCTAGATTGTTTTTAGTTCCTACAAGTACTAGTTTCCTTTCATCAAAAATCCTTGGCTTGTGCATTTCTGTGCAGATTATAGTGTACACTCTGTTTATTACTATGAGTAAACTATGGCTTGTATCTCTCTAGTAGCTTTTCTTATCGATTTCCCAATTGTTCAGTTCTTGTTTCTTCTTTGTTACCCTGTTTTTTAGTACTTTGAAATGGATGCTGTTTAAAGCTGGGTTCACACTACCCTTTTGCAATCTGTTTTTTGCAAAAAAAAACAAACGAAAAACTGTGTGCATCCGTTTTTGAGGGACACAAAAATGAGGTTGACCACATTTTTGTGTCCGTCACAAAAAAACGGATCTGTTTTGATCCGTTTTTTATTTTTATTTTATTTTTTATAATGGAAGTCAATGGAAAAACGGATCAAAACTGATGCACAAAACTTCATCCGTTTTTTTTTCTATCCACTTCTCACACGTTTCTGTGATCGAGTTTTCTGCTCTACCTTGCTTCTCTGGGTCCTAGTGCCTTCTTGTTGTTTCTGCTTTTGTTTCTCTAAAAATGAGTCTAGGGTGTTCATAAGAAAATTTCAAGAACAGAGAGGTTAAGTACTCTGATGTTAGGTTAGAAGGCAATGTAAAGGGAAAGTTAGCTAGGGTTAGTCCTTCGTATTCTTTTCTGCTTCATCTTGTTCTTTATTATTCCTCACTGATACCATCACAATTCGTTTGGGATATCATTCATTTATTGATGTATATGTTCATCTATTAGTGATTTGCTCTTTTCATTTTCTTACCCCACAGTATTGATAAATGCTGTGTATTTGTTTCTTGTGACTGCCTGCTTGTCATACTATTCTGCTCTATTGTGAGTCCTCAGGGTTTGTAAATACTGACAGCTGCAGGACCCATTTCTGCCATCTAGTGACCAGCCAGCATTATTACACACAAAGGGGGATATTTACCAAAGGGTGTAAAATTTAGACTGGTGCAAACTGCCCACAGCAACCAATCACAGCTCAGCTTTCAGGAAAGAGGAGCTGTGATTGGTTGCTGTGGCCAGTTTGCACCACTCTAATTTTACACCCTTTGATAAATATCCCCCAAATGTTTTTTTTCTTTCTGAACATAAAGAAGGTTTTGCTAAGAAGAAGCATAGTTTTGGAGTTGTAAAATAGTGACATACCTTTTTTGACACTGATTGTAAAAAATAAAAGTAAAAATGGAAAAGCATGAAAAGTAGGAAAAATAGTTGAAGAGTTCGACTGTTCCTGATGATATTTTTAGTCTTAATTGGATATTTTTCTTATAAGCAAAACAAATGAAAGAGATAGTTTGAAATCGTTCTTTGGCTTAACCCCTTAAGGACCGCGGGCGTAAGTGTACGCCCCCAAAACCTGTGCCTTAACGCAAACGGGCGTACATTTACGCCCGCGGTTTCCCCCGATCGCTGCGTGTACACACGCAGCGATCGGGGAAGATGGCCTGCTATAATGTATAGCAGGCCATCCCTGCTTGTCGGCACGGGGGGTGATTAACCCCTCCCGTGCTGACGATCGCCGCTATTGGCTGATCAATTCAGATCAGCATATGTCGGCGGAAAGCAATGGCGGTCAGTGCTGTCCGAGGACGACACCGACCGCCATTACTGTTAAAAAGTAACGGTGGCGACGGTGCCACGTCTCGATCACGGCGATATAAGTACCCCATGAAAGGGTTAAATACCTGCTGTGGACACCTCAGCGAGGTAGCTGAGGTGTCCACAGCAGGTATTGACCCATACTCACCGGATCCAGCGTCCCGATCGCGTCTTCCGGGTTCCGAACGCGTCTTCCGGGTTCCGAACGCGTCCTCGTCTTCGTCGGCGTCTTCGTCTTTTTCCGGCGGTCCCCATCGGTAATCATCGGCTCCAGTGTCGTCAAACTTCGGCTTTTTCCGGAATTGGCGTTCTACTGCCCCCTAGCGGCTGATAAGTGTATATAATATACATATCAGTAGCTATAGGGTTGAAGAAAGATTTTTTTTTTCCCAAATTTTTTTTTCTATTTTCCGCACCCTATCGCCGCTGAGTGCTGATCAGCATCGCACGTAAGTGCGCCGCTGATCAGCAACTCCTACTTTTTGGCGTAGAGTGTTTTTTTCCTATATCCTACAGCCACGGTCTGCTTATAAGTGCCGCACATAAGTGCGGCATTTATCAGCAACTCCTTTCTTGGCGTAGTTTTTTTTTACACTACACCACTACATACCCCATATACCAATCCCCGTATAAAGATGGCCCCCAGGGTGTTTTCGGTGTCGGACGCATACGCTATTATTGCCTCCGACACCGAAACAGCCAGTGAGGATGAATGGGGGGGTCCTTCGTTCCTTCATTCATCCTCATCATCCAATGACGTATCTGGGGGTAGCGTAGCGTACGCTGCCCCCCAGACACGTCTTTTCCGCCAGTACCATCCCAATAAGAGATCACGGTATGGCGTGAAATTCTACAAACTCTGTGAGAGTACCTCAGGATACACTTACAGATTTAGGGTACGTGCACACTGCGGAATGGAGAAGGATAACCCTTTGTGCATTCCGCAGCTGGCACCCACCGGCAGACTGATGCGGGCGTGCGTCTCCACCCGTGTCATAGACTCCATGTTATGCTTGGGCGGATTCCATCGTCCGTCCAAAGGATGAACACATTTGACGGAGAGCGGAATCCGCCCGTGCATAGAATGGAGTCTATGATACGGACGGAGACGCGCGCCCGCATCAGTCTGCCGGTGGGTGCCAGCTGCGGAATGCACAAAGGGTTATCCTTCGCCATTCCGCAGTGTGCACGTGCACTTAGAGTGTATGATGGAAAGGACACCCGAATCCAGCCCCCAGATGCCCCCCCATCCTCGGAGTTAGTGGGGAGATTGTTCGGGAACTGATCTTCCCACTGCTGGATAAAGGTTACCACCTGTACGGGGATAACTTTTAAACCAGCACCCCCTCTTCCGGTCCCTCGCTGCCCTGTAGCTTGCGGCACGATCCCAACATATCAGAAGTAGTAATAGCGCCCTAATATTTAGCAGCCATGGAGCGGACCCAGCGCTTCTGGATATGAAGGACCCCGTATCGCACCAGGACAACATTTTCCAGGTGACGTCCCCCACACTGGAAAACAGGAGACCCCAGAAGAAGTGCAGAGTGTGGTGTAACAGGGGGATCAGGAAGGACAACATTTTCCAGTGTGATGCCTGTCCTGATCACCCCGGCCTCTGCATACTGGATCGCTTCAAGGCGTACCACACGTCATTGGAGTTCTACATTATCTAAATTCTGTCCCTTATTCCTATTTCAGGGGTCACCTTGATCCAGGGATTATTCTGATCGCCATTATGGAGTCGGGAAGGAATTTTTTCCCTGTGATGAGGCTACTGTCGTCTGCCTTACGAGGGTTTTTTGCCTTCCTCTGGATCAACACAGGTTGAGTTTGATGGACACCTGTCATTTTCAACCTTATAAACTAATAATTGGCCTAATACCCCCAAATAAATTAGAATTGTCCCTTTTTCCCCAGCTAAATAGGTATGGCCGCCATTCCCATTAGAGGATGCCATGATGCAATTACAAAGCCTCAGTGCGGCCAGGACAGTAGAAACCCCCGACAAGTGACCCCATTCTGGAAACTACACCCCATAAGGAATCTAACAAGGGGGGCAGCGGGGATATGGCCCCCTGGTGACGGCCACATTTGGGACGTGAAAATGAAAAAAATTGTATTTTTTATTTTCACGGCACATGTTCTACATATGTGCCTGTTACCAGTGGGGTCCATATGCTCACTGCACCCCTTGTTAGATTCCTTATGGGGTGTAGTTTCCAGAATGGGGTCACTTGTGGGGGGTTTCTACTGTCCTGGCAGCACAGGAGCTTTGTAATTGCGACATGGCCTCCATCCTCCATTCCAGCCTCTAAATGGCACTCTGTCCCTTTGGTGGCTTGCCCTGTGCCTATATGGCACATTATGTCCACATGTGGGGTATTTTCGTACTCAGGGGAAATTACCCTAAACGCTTTGCGTTTATTTATTTTTTTAACCCCTTGTGGAAATGGAAAAAAATCAAGGCTAGACCAACATTTGGTGTAATTTGTTTTAAATTTTTACTCTAAATCATTAACCCCTAGACGACCCTGGATGTAGGGTTACGTCATGGAAGTCTGTCCCCAGACGACCCATGACGTAACCTTACGTCCTGGGTGTTTTTCCCGCTATGAAGCGCGCTCCGGAGCGGAGCGCGCTTCATAGCAGGTGGGGGCCGGCTGCAATCAGCAGCCGGGACCTCACCGGTAATGACACGCTGCAGCGATCGCGCTGCCGCGTGTCATTAACCCCTTAAACCCGCGGCGCGACCGCGGCGTTTAAGTGTAAGTGACAGGGGGAGTCCCCTGTCACTTACCGATCGGGACCCCCGCAGTGTGACTGCGGGGGTCCCGATCGTTGAAACGGACTGCCGGAGGTCTCTTACCTGCCTCCGTACGGTCCGATCGGCGATCTGCTGCACTAAGCCTGCACAGGCAGGCTCAATGAGCAGATCGCCGATAACACTGATCAATGCTATGCCTATGGCATAGCATTCATCAGTGTAGAAATCAAAGTACTGTATGTAGAAGTCCCCCAAAGGGACTTCAAAAGTGTAAAAAAAAAAAGTTCAAAACTCTAACACACTACCCCAAAACCCCTCCCCCAATAAAAGTCTAAATCACCCCCCTTTCCCATTATATAAATAAAACATATAAAAATGAATAAATAGATAAACATATAATATACCATAGCATACGTAATTGTCCGATCTATTAAAATATATAAAAGCGTCATTGCGACCGGTAAACGGCGTACACGAAAAGAGGGGAGAAAGTGCGCAGATTACCGATTTTATGTTACATTATATATTAAAAAAAATCAATAAAAAGTGATCAAAACGTCCGATCTTCACAAATATGGTATTAATAAAAACTAGAGATCATGGCGGAAAAAATGACACCCCATACAGCCCCGTACGTGAAAAAATAAAACCGTTATAAGCGTCACAATAGGCCCATTTTATTAATATTTAATTGCCAAAAAAAAGGATTTCATAAAAAAAATATATATATAACATTAGAGAATCTGTGTAACCTGCATATGGTTGTGTTCGGACTGACCTATAGAATAATAGTGTCATGTCGCTGTTACCATATAGTGCATTACGTAGACACAGGAACCCCCCAAACGTTACCATATTGCATTCTTTCTTACGATTTCATCTATTTATATCTTCATAAATAATATATTTGGAATTCCATCATACATGTTATGGTAAAATGAATGACGCCATTACAAAGTACAACTATTCCTGTAAAAAACAAGCACTTACATGGCTTGTAGATAGAAAACTGAGAGTGCTAGAGCTCTTAGAAGGGGAGGAGGGAAAAACGAAAGCACTAAGATCAAAATTTGCGCGGTCCACTGGGTCATTTTGGGCCTGGTCCTCAAAGGGTTAATCTTGTCTTGATTTTTTTCATTTTCACAAGGGGCTAAAAAATAAAAAAAACAAAATTTGTAGAGCAATTTCCCCTGAGTACGGAAATACCCCACATGTGGACATAAAGCGCCATGCAGGTGCAGGGTAAGTCTCCAAAGGGAAGGAGTGCCATTTGGTTTTTTGAGGCTGGATTTGGCTGAAATGAATTTCGAGGGGCCATGTTGCATTTAAAAGGCCCCTGTGTTGCCAAGACAGTTGAAACCCCCACAAGTGACCCCATTATGGAAACTACACCCCTCAAGGAATGTAACAAGGGGTGTAGTGAGCATATGGACCCCACTGGTGACGGGCACAAATATGGAACAATGTGGCGTGAAAATGAAATATTACATTTTTTACACTATAATGTTGGTCTAGCCTTGAATTTATTATTTTCACAAGGGGTTGAAAGAGAAAAAAACACAAAAAATGTTTAGAGCAATTTCCCCCGAGTCCGTAAATACCCCACATGTGGACATAAAGCGCCATGTGGGTGCAGGGCAAGCCTCTCAAGGGAAGGAGCGCCATTTGGATTTTGGAGGTTGGATTTGGCTAGAATGGATGATGAACGCCATGTCGCATTTACAGAGCCCTTGTGCTGCCAGGACAGTGGAAACCCAACACAAGTGACCCCATTCTGGAAACTACACACCTTAAGGAATCTAACAAGGGGTACAATGAGGATATGGACCCCTTGATGACGGGCCGTGAAAAAATGAAATTTTTCACTTTCACCTCACATTGTTCCACATTTGTGCCCGTCACCAGTGGGGTCCATATGCTCACTGCACCCCTTGTTAGATTCCTTGAGGGGTGTAGTTTCCAGAATGGGGTCACTTGTGGGGGGTTTCCAGTGTTTTGGCAGCACGAGGGCTCTGTAAATGCGACGTGGCCCTTGAAATCCATTCCAGTGAAATCCAGCTTCCGAAAGCCAATTGGCGCTCCTTCCCTTTGGAGGCTCGTCCTGTGCCCGCTTGGCACTTTATGTCCACATGTGGGGTATTTCCGTACTCGGGAGAAACTGCCCTACATGTTTTGTGTTTTTTTTTTCCTTTTATCCCTTTGTGAAAATGAAATATTGAAGTCTAGAACAACGTTTTAGTGTAAAAAATACTTTTGTCTTTTTTCACGCCATATTGTTGGGAAAATCTGTGAAGCACTTGTGGGGTCCAGATGCTCACCGCACCCCTAGTTACATTCCTTGAGGGGTGTAGTTTTCTGAATGGTGTCCCTTTAGTGGTGTTTTTTAGGTTTTGGCACCCCAGAGCCTCTGCCAAGCTGAAGTGATACGTTTAGAAATGACCAAATATAACGGAGCCATTGAAATGCACTAGGCGCTCCCTTATATCTGAGGCTTGTGGTTGCGTCAAATAGCGCAATAGGGTCACATATGGGGTATTTCTATAAACTGCAGAAACGGGGCAATAAATATTGGGGTGCATTTCTCTGGTAATAAGTTTATAATTATGAAAAATATTGGATTACAATAAAATCTCTGCACAGAAAATTTAAATTTTCAAATTTCTTACACACTTAGCTTTTATTTCTGTGACTCCCCTAAAGGGTTAAAAAACTTTCTGGATCTGCTTTTGCAGAGTTTGGGGGGTGCAGTTTCTGAAATGGGGTGCTTTGTGGGGCTTTCTAACATACAGGCCCCTCAAATACACTTTAAACCTGAACAGGTCCCTAAAAATATCTGATTTTGAAATTTTACTGAAAATTTGGAAATTTGCTGCTAATGTTTTACGCTTACTATTGTCTAAAAAAAATGAAATATAGTTTAATAAATGCTGCCTACATAAAGTAGACATGTTGCTAATGCTATTTAATATATAATTTATGTGGCATAACCATTTTCTGTATAAGCAGAAAAGGTTTAAAGTTGGAAAAATGCATTTTTTCAAATTTTTTCACATTATTTGGTTTTTTTTCATAAAGATTTGTTATGAGTATCGACTCCAATTTACAAGAAATGTGAAGTACAATATGTCACAAGAAAACAATCTCAGAATCAGCTGGATAGGTAAAAGCATCCCGAAGTTATTAATGAATAAAGTGACACAGGTCATATTCATAAAATTTGCTCCGGTCCTTAAGGCCATTTTAGGCCCGGTCCTTAAGGGGTTAAAGGAATATATTAAGGGGTTTATTCCCATCTCAACTACTTTGGGTAAACTTTTAGGGCTCGCCAAGTTTGCTAATACATTAACTTAGCAAAGTTGCCTCCATATATATTTTTAAGTGGTAGCACTAACAAAAGGTAAAAAAAAAAATGTACAGGTGCAAACAGGTGTTGTCCCGACCAGAGATCATGCATTGTAATCCAAGAAACAGTCTGCAGCGCTCATTCCAGTTTGGAAGTATATTTCATCAAACGAATAGGTGCAACACAGCAAATATAATATACATATACACACCAGCCACATCACTGCTTTTAGCACCTTGTTAGCTCTGTGCATCAAGGATCCCTCCTACCTGCCAAATGCCTTCTTATCTTATGGTACTGTACGCAAATCAGGCATCAGCACAGTGCCAGCCTGCTCTGTCTAGAGCCCCTATTCCATGGGCCGTCTGACAGGAGCAAACAAGCGCTATTAATGCTCATTTGCTCCTCGTTCCCCGCTCGCTGCTACCGCTATTTCACGTGGCAGCAGCGAGCTGGTGAGTCAGGGGGGGGGGGGGCGCGCGGAGCTGCGGGGGGGGGGCTGCCCGGGGGATCGCTGATCATCTGGGCAGCCCATAGGATACAGCAGCGTCTGCTGCCGACGCTCCTATTCCACGTAGCGACGGCAGCAGATTGTTGCTGTATCAGTCGTTTGTCTTTCAACATGTTTGAAAGACAAACGACGCAACAATCAGCCGACATGAACGATGTTGGCTGATCATTGCTGTCAATTCTACGGGACGATTATCGGCCGTAACGGCCGATATCGGTCGAATACAGCCGATAATCGTTCCGTGAAATAGGCCCTAAAGCAATGTCCTTTCTCTATCGCTATTGTATGACAAATAGTGTGCGGTGTGGATTGTCAGGATCTGGGTAACAATATAGATAGTCAGAGTGTTACCACAGTGTTTTTTTCAGACAAAAACCAACTAACATGACAACCGTAGTTGACTGTTTTGCAAAAGGTAAGTATACAAGTATTCAAAACGTAGTTAGCTCTGACCTGTGAAAGTCCTATAGGGCAGTGTAAATGGTCAGTATGCAGCCCTATTGAGTCCCTGCCTATAGTTTGATTGGACCGGCATCCCCTTAGCCAGGCGGGACTGACCCTACATCTATGAGTTAACAGTGGCAATAAAAGCATAAACTGTCAGTTTAGGGTACTAGGCTTGGGTGTGATAGTCAGCCTAGACCATAGAATATTTTTTGTGATGCAGATACAAGTCCCAAAGCAATAAGTTAGAACTGTAGTTAATGTTCATCCAAAATGCAGTCAATGCAATGACGTATGGACTGCCGATTGACCCTATGCTGTCATCCGACGCGTTTATCCCAGTCTGTGACGCTGGGTTCCTCAGGGATTGGATGGGTCAACTGTATTTGATGTGCAGCTAGTCAATTGGTCACTGATATGCAATATCACACCCAAGCCTAGTACCCCAAACTGACAGTTTAGACTTTTATCGCCACTGTTACCTCATAGATGTAGGGTCAGTCCCGCTTGGCTAAAGGGACGCTGGTCCAATCAAGCTATAGGCAGGGACTCAATAGGGCTGCATACTGACCATTTACACTGCCTTATAGGACTTTCACAGGTCAGAGCTAACTACGTTTTGAATACTTGTATACTTACCTTTGGCACAATTTTTACACTATATTTAAAAAATGTTATGTTTCATCTTTTTATAACAGTCAACCACAGTCATCATGTTAGTTGTTTTATGGTAGGACATAGCAGACAGGAGGAGGGCTTTGAAGTAGATGTCCTATTATTGAAGTAATGAAAAGGAAGTTCAGGGGTATTGCTGACAAACAACCCAGTGCTGGCACTGCACCCTAAAATGGGGAGAATCAGAAACAACTGTGCACCATAAGAATAATAAAAAAGGAGCTAAGTTATACACTCCACATAAAAATTAGGGTTCGTAAACAAACAAACCAACCAATTTTGGCTGCTTAGTATTACAATTGCACACAAATAAGGAGTCCATAGGGTATCAGTTACGTGGTCAATTGAAATGCACAATGCTGGCTTCTAGCTTACTAGACATAATAATAAATCAGATGGTCTGTCCTGCACCATAACTAACATAAATGATAAAGATGAGGTATTAGTTTCTATTTTGATCTGCAAGCTTGCTACCCTGATCAAGGATCCTTACTGTCTTGTGAGTACCTACATAAGCAATACAAGTGGAAAATTGGATCAAATTTACTTAAACAGAAAAGAGGTAATATTTATTGATACAAGGTCATGTTATAAACCAATTCCCAGCAGGATGCAGACAAGCTGAGGGAAGGTTGTTGGATTAATAGATTTTCTTCCTGGCTTGGGGGAATTCACAATTGTCGCCGCAAGCATACCTTGTTATAGACATTGTTAAGGAAAGAAGACAAGATATTGCTCTATTTTCTATAATAGTAGTTAGTAACGCCATCTGGTGCAGGTGCTTTGAATGGTTTAACAGAACAAATTGCCTTCTTAGTTTCAGCCATTGTGGAGAAGGGACAGATTGTACCTGGAAGCCAGTGATAATAGCCAGGTCTAGGGGAGATAAAAATAGTCATTTCTTGCTGGGAAGGCAATGAGTTTCTCCCAACTGTTGCGATTGGTGGTGCACTGAACAGCCAGACCTCGATATGTCACAAGTTTTTTTTTAAGTGACATGGACATGTTAAGCCATAAGCATTACTGTTCAGAAAGTGTGATAGAAACAGTGATGGAATATGCTATGGAGACACGTGGAGGTACCATTACAACAATAACTTACAGTCAAAGTATGGTATGGGGAAGAGGGAAGGGAGAAAAAATAGTAAAGCATAATAGTGCTAAGTTCTGCAGGTAAATAGTAATGGATAACCCATCTGGCTTCCTCCATAACAGGCCTGGATGTTGTGAGGAGGCTGAGGAGAAGTCTTTCTGCAGGAGGTTTCGGGAATGACTTTAATCTACAGTGCCTCCTGTAATTCTTCTGGATTTTTTTTGCCTTTGTTGCAACTGTTTTTGGCCTCTGTTGTTGCTTTTTCGGGTTTGCTCCTGTGTGTTTACATAAAGAACTTCCTGTTGACATCATTCTTGAATTGCAGGGGTCAGCAGTGCTGATGTCACCAGGGGTGGATTAACTTTACCATAGGCCACGGGCTGTTCAATAAGCCTGGGCCCCCCAACCCACTTTAACTATGGTGGTACTAGCGTGGTGTTCATAGTACAGGATATACTGTATAATGTCATGATGCCCTAATTTGTGCAAAATCGAAATAAAAAAGCTGCAATTTGTTTTTTTTCCGTGACTCATGGCAGAACTGTAGCCAGGGACAATACACCACTGAAGGTATAAGTCTGTTAGGGTGGCCATGGGTCCCACAGGAGTTCAGGGCCCCGGGCTACTGCCCAAAACGGACCTGTTTAATCCACTACTGGACATCACATTGATCTTTGAAAGTTTCCTGCTCTACACCATTCTCTCTGAATGTACTCCGCCTACTCTACCCTACTTTGTGTATTTTTCCCCTTCAAATAATATAGAGAAAGACTATGTTACCGCAAGTGCCTGTCAGCAGTAAGGTAGCTTAGTGTTCTAGGGTACTAGGTTCAAATATCAAGGCCATCATCTGTAAAAACATGTATTTTTTCTCTATATAGGTGCATGTATATGCAAGCACTGTAACCACCACTGTAACTCACTTATATTATTAAATAAATTATTATCCAGAGGACTGCATCATCTACTCGTTTGAGTACTACAACCCCTACCATGTACATGTTAGGAGTTGTAGTCCTGGTATAAATACACACTATACATTGTAATAGATTGTAGGTAACATGCAGTTCTAAATCACAGGGTTAAGACTATTGTACCGGCTTCTTATAAGCATTAGTGACCTTTGGAGTCAACAGCATCAGTAACCCCCCCCCCTGCTATTTATAGTTGTGTACAGTATAACTAGTACACTGTATAAATCTTTCCCTAGCAAACTGCCAGCCTGTTCAGTGCTTAGGGAAACCATTCTTTTGCTGTTTCTGTAATGTCTGCTCACATACTGTAACATCTTGCAAGCACAGTACATCAGTAATCACTTCTCCCCCACTTACCATCTATAGGAATATATAGTGATGAGCAAGCATGCTCGCTTGAGCTTGGTATTCGATCGAGTATTAGGGTACCCGATGGTTCTCGTTACTCGGACGAACATCTTGCGATACTCGAGAGAATGGCATCATCCATTTCCTGTTTTGGAACGATTTCTCAGCCAATCAACATGCAGGAGACTCTCTGGTACATTCTGCGATCACATGGGACCCATACAGTACATGTCGATAGCAGCAATTGGTTGGCCAGATCAGATGACCCTGGCATTTTGTGTCGGCGCGGCACTAGGGAGGAAATTTGCGTTTTAGTAGCAGGGATACTATATACAGAACCCAACAGCTGTTTTAAGGGCTTAAAATCTTAATTTTTTTGGAGCAGAGGAGCAGACTGTTGTGGCAAATGAGGAGGGTACCCATGCTCAATCCTTAGCTGTTGAGTGTGTATGGCCTGAACTGTCCACCCGGGGAAAGCAGCTCAACATGACAATTTTTCGTATATCCTCTCCTCCTCCTCTTCCTTCTTCAATTCTCAGCCAATAGCCAATTCTTGTTCTGCCATGCAGTGTCTGGCATAATTTTTGGGAGGCTCACCTGGTACCGCTTCTACTTTGGTCACTCTGTCCTCACTGCCATGCTGTGTCTGGCATAATTTTTGGGAGGTTCACTTGCTACCTCACTTTTAATGGTTCTCTGTGTCCTCACGTGGAGAGAACATACAAACTTCATGCAGATGTTGTCCTTGGTGGGATTTGAACCCAGGACCCCAGCACTGCAAGGTTACAGTGCTAACCACTGAGCCATTCAAATTCAAATTGAAATTTAAACTGAAATTCAAACTCAAAATCAAAATCGAACTCAAAATCAAATCAGCGGTGGAGAGAAGTGGTGAGTCACATAATACAGGAAAAATTACCCCAACTGCAAAAGTAGTCAAGGGGGTGTCGTGATCACGTGGAGAGAACATACAAATTTCATGCAGATGTTGTCCTCTGTGGGATTTGAACCCCGGACCCCTTCGCTGCAAGGTTACAGTGCTAACCACTGAGCCACTGAAATTCAAACTCAAGTTTAAACTCAAATTTAAACTTAAATTCAAACTCAAACTCAAACTTAAAATCAATTCAGTGATGTGGTGAGTGACATAATACAGGGAAAATTACCCTAATTGCTAAAGTAGTCAGGGGGTGTCAGACCCCAGCTCAGGTCAGTCTAGTAACTTAAAAAGACAAGTTATTAAGGGGGGAGGAGGGGAGCAGTCAGCTTGTCAGGAACTGACAGGGGAACACTGTCCAAGGCTTTTGACCTTCAAAGTGACCTTCAGGCCTTTGACCTTGGTCGCATGTGCCTTGCCCATCTTAGTCTGGGTCAGCACTATTGTCTTGAGGTTGACCACCAGGCTGTTGCCCAGAATTTGGTGTAATGGTGCGATTAGGCAGCCTCAGAGGCATCCATACATGTTGCCCCTGCTGTTTCCTGTCCATTTCCACGGTGTTCCGTTATGTCAGGTTAAGTTTTTGGGTGGTTCATATGCTACCTCTGTTTTAATAGTTCCCTGTGTTCTCACCGCCATGCTTTGTTAGGCTAAATTTTGGGGTGGTTCATATGCTACCTATGTTTTAACGGTTCACTGTGTTCTTACTGCCATGCTGTGTCAGGCTAAATTTTGGGGTGGTTCATATGCTACCTCTGTTTTAATGGTTCCCTGTGTTCTCACTGCCATGCTGTGTGAGGCTAAATTTTGAGGTGGTTCATATGCTACCTCTGTTTAAATGGTTCCCTGTGTTCTCAATGCCATGCTGTGTCAGGCAAAATTTTAGGGTGGTTCATATGCTACTTCAGTTTTAATGGTTCACTGCCATGCTGTTGCCCAGAATTTGGCATAAGGGTGCGATTAGGCAGCCTCATAGGCATCCATACATGCTGCCCCCTGCGGTTTCCTGTCCATTTCCGTGGTGTTTCCATCATTTTCTGAGGTTGATAGGTTTTCCCACAAGCTTCCCTGTGCCCAGCTTGGGTCCCCTGCAAAAATGCTCACGTTTCGCATTGACTTCAATGGGGTTCGTTACTCAAAACAAGCACCCGAGTATCTGGAAATATTCTTCTCGCGTGACGAGCACCCAAGCATTTTAGTACTCGCTCATCACTAGTAGTATACTGTTCAGCTGTTTAGTACACTTTCACAATCACTGTGGCATAGTAAAGATGAGAATGTGATGACTTGAGTATAATGTATGAGAAATAGCTTTGCACCATGGAGGGGGCTCTAAGGGACTCAATTACAGCAGTGAAAGAACTGAAATCATGTGAAATTATGGGTTAATTTAATATATTTTTAATAGGAATAGTTTAAGATATTTGTCATTGATTGCAGCACAGCTGCATTTAGTTATAGGGTAAGTATAAAGAGAGAAGTTTTAATGACATATTGGCATGCGGGTTGTTTTAGAATTTCATTGACTATTACTGTTGCTTTAAAAAATATTGTCTTATGATATGAACAAAGAAATCTTTGAATAAAAAATGTATATCTATTAATCGTGTGTCAACGATATGGGGGATGAGGGTCTTTGTATTTATTTACAAGAGCCCTGTGTTTAACATAATGTACAGCAATTTCCTTGCCCTTCAGCAGTCACAACCTAACATCTATCTTGGGATTTAGGGCAGGCCAAGTAGTGTGGTCAACAAAGATGCTATAAAGAAATAGCTTCAAAGACAAATATTGCAATTATTCCAGTAAGTCTAATAACACTGTAAAAGTCTACTTCTCTCAGTTGAAGAGTGGATACAGCTATATCCAATGGACAAAATTTGTAAGCTCTCTTGACTCCAGACTGAAGGCCCCATTCCACGGGCTGTATAGAGGAGCAAACGAGCGCTCGCAGCGCTTGTTAGCTCCTCGTTCCCAGCTCGCTGCCACCTCTATTTAGCGCTGAGTGAGGGAGGGGCAGGGGGGCTGCCTGGGTGATCAATGATTGTCCGGGCAGCCCATAGGATACAGCGGCATGTTGAAAAACAAGCGACTGCAACGATCAGCCGACATGAACGATTTCGGCTGATCGTTGCACTCTATTCCACAGGACGATTATCGTCTGTTGCAGCCGATATCGGCCGAATACGGATGATAATCGTTCCGTGAAATAGGGCCTTAATGCATTGTAACAAATTATCAGATAACATCTGTGCTGTTCTGCTGATTTGTTAAGCTCATAGTGGATTGGAGGTCTGGACTGAATGTGTCAAATGCACTTTGAGGCTGAAAGTAGAAATAGTTAGGTACAGGTTGGATCATTGACGTAGCTACCACAAAGGCAGACCATGCCACTGCTACGGGGCATGTGCACTAAGGGGGCCTGCAGGCCTGAACTGGAACTCTCACAGTTAAATGCTGCAGAGTTCTGACTGACAGAGCAATAACTCAAAAATCAACCGGCGACAGCAGTTCAAAGTGAAAAAACGTGATGCTTTTATTCACATCCTACTTCCGCAACGTTTCGGCTGGTTCTCAGCCTTTCTCAAGCGTAGGTTGCGGAAGTAGGATGTGAATAAAAGCATCACGTTTTTTCACTTTGAAGTGCTGTCTCCGGTTGATTTTTGAGCAGTTGCATCTGGACGGAGGGGTCCTGTCTGGTGAGACGAGCACTCTATATTTATTGTTTCTACCTAGGACTTTGGCCTGTGCTGTTCCCTTGAACTGTTATTACATACGATTACCCCGGAGCGAGCACGGTAGTTTTTTCTTTTTCTTTTTTCCACATTTTTTGCCAGTTATGGTGAAGGTTGTGGATTGATCTATTGTGAATTTATTGAGCTTGTGATTCTTTTGTACCAACATGGATGTCACATCTGAAGTATTTGCCCATTCTAGTCAGGATGTTGAGAGGATCCTGGGTAGACTACGCTGTGATGCTACGTTTTTGAGTGCGGTGGACATTGATAATGTCAAGAGAAGATGGGAGAGTATGTCTAAAAGAACCATCTCATTGGAGTTACACCTGCAACTATCTTGGAATACTACAAGGCGGGAAGGATACCGAGGATGATGAGATCACAGCTTACTCCTAATTTATTTTCCAACAATACTGCTTATTGTACCAGTTTTGCACATATTTCCAACCAATATGCAAGGGAAATTATGCTACTGAATTTAGACTTTTTACAAGATGAAATTGATGCTTCTAGAATCCAACTTGATGAAATGGATACTAATTTGAGTGGAGTTTTGTCAGTGGAGGATCTACAACATTACAAGGACTGTGCTGAGCAGACTCTAAATGTATTTAAGGATAAACTAGATAAAGTGAAAAGGCAGAAATGGAATAGAGACTTGGAGGATTATAAATCTGGAAAAATATACACTTGGCAGAAAGATAGCAATAGTGGTCAAAAACATGGAGGATTTAATAGGGGTTCGCAAAAAAGGAAGAGGAAATCTAATAACTCTACTGCCAATGATGATAACGATGATGCAACCAATGTTTTTTTTAGATGCACAGGATGCCCCAGACGGGGCGGAAGGAAACACAGACGCCGCTTCAAAAGAGCACCGTGGCAACTTACCAAAGAGGGATCGTCCAATGTCTCGACCATCCAAGAAAGATCCGCCCAAAGCACAAAGGAAGGACTTTCAGAGGGATCCGATTCCAACCCGGAGTCACCCTCCCCCAGACTCGTGGTAAATATTTCCTCGTATAATCTCTCTGATATTGAGCTGTCTGTACTGAACAAAGGCCTGTCATTTTGTCCCCATAATGATGTTGATTGGCTTCAGGTTGATTTAGATTTACATGAATTATATTGTTTGTTGAAACTGAAGGTGTGGTTCTCAGAGAAGGATAGGAATATGCCTTTTGACACTCCCAGAGTTCCCAATAAAAGTGAGCTATGTTTGGGTGAGACAGGGTTACGTAATAAGAGTAACTTTACTCCCCCTGTACAGAATCCCGCAATATAAACATTTGCCATTAATGTGGGGAAACAGGTGGAGATGCTGAAAAAATCCCTAGGTAGGGACAAGTTTAACAATCTCCCAGGCAGGGAAAGAGCGGCCCTCAGAGGGCTCCAGAACAACAGGACCATCACCATCAAGCCCGCAGACAAAGGCGGAGCCTTGGTGGTGATGGACACAAAAGACTACCTCGATGAGATTGCTGGCCAATTAGTGGATACTGAGGTGTATGCACCACTTGATGGGGACCCTAAGTTCAGAATTAAGAGAGTAATTGACGGGATTGTAGATGAAGCATACATGCTCAACATCATAGACGAGAAATTAAAGGATTTCCTAAAGGTAGAACACCCTGTGACACCTATACTATATTGTTTGCCCAAGATCCACAAACGCCTGAACAAAGCTCCGGGACGTCCTATAGTCTCAGGGAGGAATTCTATCTTTGCCCCGGCAGCCATATACCTAGACAAAGTACTGAGAGGTTTTGCCAACTGTGCTCGGTCCTACATCAGAGATACGCAGGATTTCATTGACAAATTAAAAGACATGGAGATTAGAGATACAGACATCTTAGTTTCCTTTGATGTTACATCCTTATATACCTCCATTAACCACGAAAAGGGTTTGACGGTTGTTAGAGAGGCCCTAGAATACTCTGACACCACATGCCATGACATTCCTCTTGAACCTCCTGAGAATTATACTCACAGAGAACTACTTTCTGTTTCAGGACACTTTCTATGCCCAGAGACGTGGTACCGCAATGGGCAGTAATGTGGCGCCTACATATGCGAATATGTATATGGCGGATTTTGAGAGCAGATATGTCTATGTATCCCACCACTTCAGTTCTGTCCTGAGGTGGTGGAGGTACATAGACGACATTTTTTTGATTTGGCGGGACACGGTGGTAGCCTTAAATGAATTCTTCACATATTTGAACTTGGTAGATGACAACATCAAATTCACTGTGGTCAAATCCAGGGAAGGTATTCAATTCTTGGACACATGGGTCTATAAAAATCAAAATAGACTCCAGACTGACCTATATGTAAAACCTACGGATAGGAACAACCTTCTACTATACACCAGTCATCATCCTAGACCCATGGTGCGTTCGCTGCCCCATAGCCAACTGTTACGGGTAGCTCGAATAGTTCAGGACCCAGAGCGACTACCTGAGAGACTAGATGAGATGTGCAGAAAGTTTTCAGCTAGAAGATATCCACATACACTCATTTCCCAACAGAGACAGAAAGCACTAACCCCACATCATAAAGAACCAGCTACCAACACCCCCCGAGTGACCATGGTGACCACTTACTCATTTTCTAGCAACTGACTAGCCAACATAATCAGGAAGGAGTGGCAGATTCTGGGGAGGGCATACCCACAGATTACTGAATTTTTGAACGTCCCTAGGATGGCTTATAGATGTCCACCGAACCTAAAAGACATACTGGTCAAAGCCGATGTGGGCCCAGGTAACCGCACAACACAGTCATACATTGGTAAACCTAGGGGTGGGTGTTATCCGTGTCTAGGGTGCACCAATTGTCCACTTATGCTTAAGGGGTCTTGTTTTAAACATCCTAAAATGCACAAAACTTACAGGATTCACGAACATCTCACATGTACAACTGAGTTTGTTATATATGTACTAACATGCCCGTGTGGATTACTATATGTGGGCGAAACGACCATGCAATGCAAAGCCAGGATTAACAAACATAGGTCCACTATCCGGACAGGACGCATGGACTTGCCGGTCTCTAGGCACTTCCTGGAGGCCCGGCATCAGCTTAATGAACTAAGATTTGCCATCATTGACAGGGTCCCACGCAACAGACGGGGTGATGACAGGGAAGCTACACTGAAGAGGAGAGAGCTCAAGTGGATACATGAGCTCGACAGTGTATCACCAAGAGGTTTGAATCTAGATTTTAGATTATAATATCTCTCAACACTTGAGACTATGAAGTATAGGATCTCTTACAACCTACCATCTTTTCTTATGGCTGAGTCATGTGACAGGGCTCAGAAATGTGTTGCATCACCACAGTTTTCTCTCAAGGTGACTTGATGGGCGAGTTTACATAGTGTCGTTATTTGACTGACATGATTATCTATTTACTAATACTCACCCCTTTCTCTTTTCTGTTCCATTTTGTAGAAATTGTTTGAACAAGATCTTCATGGACTTACAAACATGGATACGACCAACATGATCCTGAATACGACATGGCTATGAATTTTGACACATATTTACATTATTTCTATTTTTCTGTATGTATCCTGGGTTTTCTGTCTTTATATTTCATTGCTTTTTAAGCCACCAATAAACACGGTTGGATGGTACAGTACATATTTTTTTGGGTGTTTATCTTGAGCTGGAAATATGAGAAGAATTCCCTTTAAGAAGGGGCAGAGTTTTTGATGGCATAGCTTATAGCCTAACAATAGAACACTGGAGCTTAGTATGAATTACAGTTTTCTTTTTTTATAGGCAACATAGTCTGCCGGTTGGAAGCACACTGCAGAATTTGGAGGCAGTTCTGTCACGTCATCTTGCTAGGAGAGACTAGGCCTTGTGCGGAGTTCCCCTTTACAGGATGCTGCGATTGAAGGTGGTCTGCCAACATGTAAATGTGGGGACCTACGGATACGTGAGGATGACGGATACTGCCCCCTAGCAGGTGCTATTCCATGGGACGCAGTTCCCACCAAATGACCTTAGGGGTGCTGTCTCCTTTAACTGTTTGATGTACCTTATTTCCAGAGGGGCGCTGTCCCCTTTAATTGTTCGATGCATTGTGACGCAGTTCCCTCCGTTGACCTCTAGGGGTGCTATCCCCTCTAATGGTGTAGGGCTTTTAGGCTTGCCTATCAGTGTTTGTGCCCAATATATAACTTATGTACATCCCCTCCTTTCCATCTAGCTCACGCCAGTTCATGAGATCTCTATAGATACTGTCTTTCACATATTTCCAGCACTAGATGAACACCCGATGTTTTCCAAGATGGCGCCCGGGATGCTCGAACATCATGGCGCATGCGCCGATCTCACGCAGGCTAGCGTGATGACGTGGTAGTATGACGCGTGCGCTGTGACGTTCCTAGGCAGCGTTTTGCTAGACTCCAACACGCCATGATACAGGAACATGTGGGTAAGGTATCCGATTGTTTTTATATTACACCTGTATATACACTTTATGAGTTATCCCTATATGATGTATACATTGGACACTGGAAGGGTCAGTAGTTGCCCGATTATGATACACAATATATGTCACTATTTAACACAGATACATTAGAGTTTTTTACTTATGGAGGACTATATAACACTATGAATATATTGATTTTCTGTATTACTGTACACTTAATTATGCCAATAATTGCTGCATATTTGATTGCTTTCCTAATTGCTATGTAATTGCTGTGTAACACATTTAAGAGTGGTTTGGACACTGTGTAAGTCACGCTTGAGAAAGGCTGAGAACCAGCTGAAACGTTGCGGAAGTAGGATGTGAATAAAAGCATCACGTTTTTTCACTTTGAAGTGCTGTCTCCGGTTGATTTTTGAGCAGTTGCATCTGGACGGAGGGGTCCTGTCTGGGGAGACGAGCACTCTATATTTATTGTTTCTACCTAGGACTTTGGCCTGTGCTGTTCCCTTGAACTGTTATGACAGAGCAATAAGTCATTGGCTTCCTGCCTTGCCAGTCTCTGTTGAATAAATGCCTTCTGTTAAGAAGAAATGCCAGCTGGACTGCACCAGGCCAAATGAGTATGTGTATGGGAATGGTGGGATTCATGGTGCCCGTGTATTTTATCGCTATAGGGTCCCAGGAATCCTAGCTATGCCCCTGCTTGGATAGAAGCTTTGCTTTACTAATTGCAGACACTGCTCCTCAAATAGTGAGGAATTCAAAGACAAAGTACAGTATATTGGAAATGTTTCATTATACAAACGATCAAGCTTCATTTATGTAAAACTAAACAACCCCCCCACCCCCAATTTAAAGTACATTGAATGTATACACACAAAGGAAAGAATGACGACAATTCCTCTCTCTAAAGACTCCTCTGCTTATAAAGAAATAAAGAAATATTTAACGAATTCATCATCTGCATGTGACTGCATGGGAAATAATTCTCCCCCTTCTCCCAAACCTTCCTCTGGATGTTAGGGAATTAGCTGCAGAAGAAGCTTCATCCCTCAGCTCATTCAAATCCCCCCCCCCCCCCCATTTGATAAGTCACACCAAGCTGAAAATGGAGTCACATTAACAATAATATGTGCAGGACTCCAACAAAACCTTGGCAAGACTATGCAGAAATCCTTCACAACTTAGAAATACTGTGGACAAATCTTTTTGTTGCTGCTGTTTAAGGCTATGTTCACAGTGCATATGAGTCCGGACGTAGTGCGAACTGCGAATATACGCACGTAGTTTTGAGGTTGATGCGTTCACTTGAATGTATACGATATACGCCCCCACAATGCACACTACGTATGAGCTTACGGCCGGATCGTATGTGGCACCGTGAAAAATGAACAAGACCATTGTTTGAGGACGGAAATGGTGAAACTCACGGCCGTGGATTTCCATGCGGTCCCGTACGAAGTACTTATTTCAGCCAAATTGAACTTGATTTTTCAATCCAAAAGGTTCTGTGTGGTTTATTGGGCTGGGCGAAGATTTCCAAGTAAATGACCTGTTTCAGATTGCTTTGAAACAAGCTAGGGAAGCATAACTGTACTACGGGCGTGTGTTAGCGGTTCGTACGCATCCGGCCGCATGTCGATTTTTCCCATGCACGTAGTTTCAGCCGCACATGTACGGCGGCATACGAAATGCGGCCGGACTCATACGCAGTGTAAACATAGCCTAAAAGTGTACCTTTCATTTCGAATGAGTTATAAAAAAAATTAATGGTTTTGATAGATTAACCCTTCAGCGTGCTGATACACTGATTTTAGTGCTTTCCTGATGTTATTGAAAGCTTACAGATCTTTACAAAATCCACAGCTACTAATCAGTCTCTGCATTTCAGAAGGTTGGACCAGAGATGGTCTGTTTGCCAGCTTTCCCTTACTTCTCTGGCCAATCACAGAACAGCAAATACCACTCTCTGTTCCATGGCATGGCATAGTGCTGGTGAAGGTGCACTGAACAGACTGAAGTTATGCTGGGCTGATGTCTTTTACCGTATAGTACTACAGATGGCATGTGTGGAGAGAAGGTGTTACTAATGCATTGCACTACAAGGTGCTAAGTGATTAAAAGCAAAAGAAATAGCAGCAGCACAACATGAAAAATGTTATACTAAGCCCTTTGCTACTGCTTACAAGTTAGAGGGAGGGGGAGATTATACTGCAACATTTGATAGTATACATTTATATACTATTTACACAAAGGGAAGACACCCTCAGCTTTGTGAGTAGGGAAATATGAAGTTGGAGTCTTCAGTTATCTTTCAGGAACAATGGGGATCACTTTCCACAGGCAGACCGGTTCAGTTTTAAAGGACAACTCCGGCGGGACCCCCCCCCCCCAAAAAAAAAAAAAACACAGACACACACAGACACCATACTCACCATCCCTCCGGTGACGATCGCCACTCCATTCGCCTGCCGTCCGCCTCACCGTCACCTGCCTCCGCCGTCCAGCGATGTCTCTTGCTTCCGGGTCCATGAGAGAGAAAAGGCTGCCAGTGCGCTTGCGCACCGGCAGCCTTTTCATTGGCTGGAGCGCATCACATGGCTTCCAGCAAGCTCAGCCAATCAGGGCTGAGCAAGCTGGAAGCCATGTGATGCGCTCCAGCCAGTGAAAAGGCTGCTGGTGCGCATGTGCACCAGCAGCCTTTTCTCTCCCATTCACTCTCAATGAAGACGCCGAAGAGGAAGAAGACCCGGACCGCCCCCCAGCTCTGACGTCACCCGACACCAGAGAAGAGGACTGTGACGACCGTAATAGGTAATGTATACATTCTTTAACTTCCGGGGTGGGGGGTCGGGGGTCGGAAAGTGGGGGAAGGGGGCCAGACCGGGTATTTAACCACATTACAAAGTTATATAACTTTGTAATGTGTGTTAAATAAACCAAAAAATTTTTTCGCCGGAGTTGTCCTTTAAGGCTCATAGCTCATCTCTTTTCTGCTGACAACATTCCCTTTGATTCTGTTAGTGTATGCAGGTATCTTCTTCTTTGTTTCTGCCACACTCTGTACTCTAGCAGGTTAACAGTTAACCTGACCTGCATATGCTCTCCTGGTTACATACAGCTGCTCATTATTGCTTATCGGGTTCTGATGAAATCAGCCTCTTCTCTCAGTCTTTCAGTCCCAGTGTAGTTCAGCAGTATTCTTACTCTGTCCAGCTTCTGTCCTATGTATTCTTCTTCATGTTTAGACCTGTTTATGGCCCAAGATACCAAGTTGCCTTCTGGTTCCAGCCTTGCTATGCCACCTATAGTCCTGTGTCTTCAAATATCAGCCCTGTGTCATTATTCTTGTTTCCATCTGGTAATGTTAGTTCTACACCTGCTAGTTCCATTCCACCCATGCCTCAGTCTGGCTCCAAACCACTCTCAACTAGAAGAATCCACGCACCCCTGACCTGTCACTTTATTTTATGTTTAAACAAGTTGATTCTTACTACTTGTACATTATTGCTCCAATAATTATAGGCAAACATTACAGTAATAAGCTACAATGCTCCTATAAGACATGAAAGCCTCAGGACAGAACTCACCTTTCACCAGATGCCTGTGCATGTCCGTCCCCTCAGACTACAAGGATTTATCGCTTAATAATATACAATGTACACACAAGAAAGTAATACAAGAAGATTACGTCAACATGACACTGGTACAACCTGTGGGTGTACTGAAGCATTTACTACATGGTGGACTTCTTATCTGGTCTGTATATTTAGTTTTTCATTTTTTCGAATGACTACACATAGCATTCTTAATGGAAAACTCCAATACAGCTAGGATGACTGTGCCACCTGATATGTTATCAGATCTCAATGAATAGCCAGCTGTTAAATAAAGGTATGCAGAATGTTATTGATTCATATAAGACTGAGATCAAAGAATTTACCAATATCTTGGTAGATACTGTAAGATACCAAATATTATAACATGCCGCATCAGTTGCTATCTTTTACGGAAATCCCTAATATCTAAACATATTTGTCAGTGGTCATAGGGATAAGAAATAGACTGCTTATATGCAGATGCCCAGACAGTTGTCACGGTTTGATGGTTTTAATTGACATTCACTGCATGGCTGCACTCAACTTGACCAACTGTATTCAGAGAGGTAATTGGTTTCCTAGGGACACATCACTGATTCTTGTTACAAGACCTGGACAGAACTGGACAAGGCATCAGTGTGTGATGATAGCTCATTTCACAACTATCTCGTAGTAAAGTGACAAGTTCATTATGCATTAAAAATGCAAAACAGAGAGCTAACAGCTGTGTATGGTTTGTATAAAATATTGATATATTGATGATGTACAAGTGCATCTCAATGAATTCGAATATCTGCAAAATGTATTTTTATTCAGTAATTCAAAAAGTTAAACACCTATATTATATAATTATTACAAACAGAGGGAATTTTTTTCTGGTGTTTAGTTCTGTTAATGTTGATAATTGTGGCTTACAGCCAAGGAAAACCCCAAATTCTTTACCTCAGAAAATTAGTATATTATATCTGTTGGGCGTGGGCGAGATGGTTTAATGGGAAATATGGTCTAACAGTCTCCTGACTCCAACTGGACATTATGGTTTTGGACGATTAGGAGCATGATACATATTGTTGTGCATTGGCACTGATGATTTGGTCGAGAGCTGTCAGAAATTTCTGTGAGTGTTTGAACTTTGGAATTGATATCTGTGGATATTGGACAGATGGTTCCTAGACACGACGAGACAGACTGACTTATAGCTCTTCTATTTGGCCTCACTTTGTTTGGAGAATCCTTTATTGGAAATATTGGTACTTGATGTACTTTTAATGCATACTTAATAAACTTGTAGTTTTTATTTTAAGTCACAGAACAGGTCGTATGAATCTGTCCGTAGATTGTACGGCACCGTACATGTGCGGCTGAAACTACGGGCGTGGGAAAAATCGACATGCGGCCGGATGCGTACGAACTGCGAACATACGCCCGTAGTACAATTATGCTTCCCTAGCTTGATTCGAAGCGATCTGAGGCAGGTCATTTACTTGGAAATCTTCGCCCAGCCCCGTAAACCACACAGAACCTTTTGGATCGAAAAATCAAGTTCAATTTGGCTGAAATAAGTACTTCGTACGGGACCGCATGGAAATCCACGGCCGTGAGTTTCAACATTTCCGTCCTCAAACAATGGTCTTGTTAAATTTTCACGACGCCGTATACGATCCGGCCGTAAGCGCATACATAGTGTGCACTGTGCGGGCGTATATCGTATACTTTCAAGCGAACGCATCAACCTCAAAACTATGTGCGTATATTCGCTGTTCGCACTGTTCGTGACACATGGAATGCAACATTTGTAGCCCATGTCCTGGATATGTCTGTGTGTGGCGGCTCTTCAAGCACTCACTCCAGCAGCAGTCCACTCCTTGTAAATCTCCCGCAAATTTTTGAATGGCCTTTTCTTAGTAATCCTATGAAGGCTGCTGTTATTCTGATTGCTCGCGGACCTTTTTCTACCACACTTGTTTGTTCCACTCCACTTTCCATCAATATGCTTCCAGAACTCTGGAACAGACAGATTTTTAGCAATGACCTTTTGGGGCTTATTCTCCTTGAGGAGTGTGTAAATGACAGCCTTCTAGACATCTGTCAGCCGTCTTCCCTCACAATTATGTTTCCTACTGAACCAGACTAAGGGCCCTATTCTACCGGACGCATAATCGTTCGCATAATCGTTAACAATTAACAATCTTAAACGACCGCTATTGCGAAATACCTGAAAACGTTCACTCATTTCCATGGAACGATAATCGTTAATTATGATCGTATTTGCGATAGTTTTTTCTTCGCTATTTCTTCGCTATTGCGTTCTTATCTACTGCAAACGACCAAACGTCTTATTCAATGCGAACGATTTGCGAACGTTTTGCGAATGAGCAACGGTAAAAATAAGTCCAGGTCTTATAAAGCGATCAACGATTTCTCGTTCGGTCGTAAATCGTTAACTGCTATTCATACGGACAATTATCGTTTAGATTCGAACAATTTAACGATAATCTGAACAATAATTGTCCGGTGCATTAGGGCCCTAAGGACATTTTAAAATGTTTAGGAAGCCTTTACAGGAGTTTTGAGTTAATTATTCTAGTTTTCTGAGATAATGAATTTTTGGGTTTCCTTGTTTGTAAGCCATAATCATTAACATTACCAGCAATAAACACTAAAAAAAGTTCACTTTATCTGTAATGACTCTATACAAATAAATTGGGAAAAAAAAAAAAAATATATATATATATATATTTCCCTTACGTCCCATTGGCATCACAACATATGGGGTAAATTCGCCCCTGCGAGCCCCTGGGACGAAGGAATATTTAATGAAAAAATAACAATTAAATTTTAATCCCCTCCTCCATGAGGTATAAATAGGCTCCACCTCCCCCTAGACCTCAGTCTTTTTTTACTTCGTTGCTGTTAGCCCTAGGGGACTTTGTCCCTCCTCCGGTTTTATGCTTTGTTAACCTGTTGCATTCAGGTTTTCCCTACAGGTAATGATTGCTGGGATGCCGCTGGAGCCGGTGTCCAGGTAGTATCCTGATATTTGCTTCTGCAGGTCTTAGCTTTTAAGTTTTTCTTACCTAGTGCTTCTTGGAACGCACTCTGCGTGTCACCCGAGCCGCTGGATTTTCTTCCAGTCGCGTTCGACTGTGGAACGCATCGGCGCTGCGTGCGTCTCAGCACTGCGGCGTCGGCGTCATGTCACTTCCGGGGGCCGGCAGCGGCGCACTCTCTGCATGCCGGATTAGCTGTGTGTCCAAGGCAGAAGGTAAGCTCTTGCTACCTCTAGGTCTGGCTGTCTTCCTCTGGAAGGATTTTCTGTGGCTCATTTGGATCTAATAGAAAACATCTGAGTGCAAAGTGCTGTGATCTCTCTTCTATATACTTAAAAGTAAGTGTTGCTGCCACCTAGTGTCTCTTTCCGATATCACTCTAGCCAGGCTAGTGGTTTATATGTATTGTAATACATTGATTATTTGCAGATGTCTGAAATGGAGACCAGTCCTGCTGCTGGCAAAAGACCTTCTAAGGAAGCACTTCATGTGCCGAGTGTGAGACTCCACTACCTGACGGCTATGGATACCGTAGGAGGATCATTTTTTCCAGATAAGATTCATCCTTTCTTTCATAAAAATATTTATGAATGCCTAAAAATATTTATAATGCCTAAGTACGCTGTCCTTCATGCAGACCTAAACCTATGAGGAGCCTGATGTTCAGGATGTAGTTGTATGGGTCAAGGACTATGTGCAAAAGACTTTAGCGGCTAATGAGAATCGCCGCCCGTGTCCTAAGTTAAAGACCAAATGGAGTATTTTTCTCTCTACTCCCAGCCTTTGAGTATATTACTTTATGGCTGTAGGATTATGGTCATTTTCAGTTTTACTGTGATTGATGAAGTTAACTCATCATCTTCTTCTGAAACCTCTTCTACTTCTGAAGATGAGAAAGAATTATTCAGGGGGTATTTCACAGCTGATAGAATTCACAAGCTCTGCTAAGCTGTGCAAGCTGAAATACACCCTGAGGAAATAGAGGATAGGATTGGTCCTCCTCAAAAAAGCCTAGGGCTTTTTCTGTGGGTAAGACTTCAGTGTCTATGTTACAGGCGGAATGGAAGGAACCGGAAAAGGCTCCGGGTTTGAGCAAGAGGTTTAAGACCTTATATGTTCTCAAGGAAGAACAATGTAAGGACTGGATTGAGCCTCCAAAGGTGGACCCGGCCATAGCCAAACTGTCAAAATGTACTGTGCTGCCTGCGGAGGACGGATCCAATCTTAAGGATCCGATGGATAGAAGGGTGGAGGTAGCCCTCAAGAGATCATATACGGCAGCGGCAGCCCAAGGGGCAGTCTCCATTTCTTCTTTTGAGGTTTCTAGAAGCCTAAGAAGATGGCTGACCAAGGTCCAGGAAAATTGGAAGGTAGAGCTAGCAGGGACAAGGTCCTTCGCTCCTTAAAAAAGGTCATTATGGCCATTGACTTCCTCTGCGATGATGCATCTCAGGGAACCAGGTTAGCGTAAAAAAACTAGTACGCTCTCAACCGCTGCCGAAGGGCGCTATGGTTAAAACCCTGGGTTGGAGATGCTAACTCCAAAATTCAGCTCTGTAATATGGAGTTCCAGCCAGGTAGGCTGTTGGCTCTGAGCTGGATAAATTAATGGAGGAATTGTCTGACAAGGAGGGGAAGTCCCTACCATTGTCCTATAAGAGCGGTGATTCCTTTCGCAGAGCAAAATCTCCTCAGCGAGGCAAAGGGAGATACCAGTACAGAGGTCGAGGAAGAAACTATTCCAGAAGAGGTTCCGGGAAGCAGCAGAATAAGGACACCAACAAGAAACCAGACTTCTGACGCAGAAGCTGTCCAGTGGGAACACGTCTGAGTTTGTTTCTCCCTGCCTGGGAAGAATTAAGAAAAGATCACTGGGTGTTAAATATTATTCAAAATGGTTATGTCCTTCATTTATCATCTCTTCCTCCTCCAAGATTTCTTCTGTCAAGAAATCTTAAGCCAGAAAGACACTTAGTCCTAGAGACAGAAATTCTTCGCCTCCTTTCCATTGAGGCTCTAGAGGATGTTCCTCTATCTGAGATCGGTCAGGGAGTTTTACTCCCCAGTGTTACTAGTGCTGAAGCCATCCGGAAATTGGAGGCTTATTATAGATTTGCGATATCTCAACAGATGCATCGTAAAGAAGACGTTCCACATGGAGAACATAAGATCGGTAAAATCTATCCTCCAGGAGGGAGATTTTATGGTCACCATAGATCTACCGGATGCATATCTTCATGTACCGATTCTGAAGGCTCACAGGAGAGCCTTCGCCATCCAAATCCAGGGGAAGGTAAGACACTTACAATTCAAAGTCCTTCCACCCGGAATACCTCCGCACCCTTTGTTTTCACAAAGGTAGTGTCACCATGATGGTTCGCTTCCGTTTACAGGGGATAAAGTTATCCCTTACCTGGATGATTGGTTGATTATGACTCAGACTCAGGATCTTCTGAGAGTTCAGTTGAACTATGTCCAGGACATACTTCAACAATTAGGTTGGCTTATCAACATAGAGAAATCAGACTTAATTCCTAATTCCTCCTCGTCAGGTATCCATAAGAACATAAATGCGCTTTTTAGGGCTCCTTGCCTCAGCTGCGGACGCGGTGCCATGGGCGTTATGGCACATGAGATTTCTTCAGAGAGAAGCACTAACAGTATGGAACCGAGGACTGAAGGACTTGGATGCGATGCATGTTCTATCGACTCAAACAAGACATTCTCTAATGTGGTGGAGACAAGTCAAACATGGAGTTTATTTTCAGAACCACACTGGATAACCATCACGACGGATGCTTCAGGAACCGGTTGGGGAGCTCATCTGACAGTCATCACGACTGCAGGATCTTGGAGTCAACAGGAATCCGCTCTGCCCTCCAACGTGAGGGAGCTTAGAGCGATTTACCTAGCTCTTCTTCATTTTTCTCCTCCTATTTTACAGAGAGCAGTCAGAATCCGGATGAACGACATGACCTGTGTGGCGTACCTAAACAGGGAGGTACCAGATCCCCTTCTCTCCTCAGGGAAGTAGAGAAGATTTTTCTGTTGGGCAGAAACCAGAATAACCAGACTCTCTGCGATTCATATCAGGGGTGTCGACAATATATTGGCGGATTGACTGAGTCGAGGCCTGACATTACCGGGGGAATGGTCTCTCTCAAGGAGAGTGTTCATTCAGTTAACCCAGAGGTGGGGGCTTCCTCAGAGAGACCTCATGGCATCAGCAAGCAATGCCAAACTGAGGAATTTCTGTTCCCTTTACAGGGCAGACAATCCCACGGTAGTGGACTCAATGACAATACCATGGACATACCAGCTGGCGTATATCTTTCCTCCCATAGCCATGATTCCCAGAGTTTGATGAAGATCAGTTGTCAGTGATAATAATAACTTCCTTCTGGCCGAAGAGGGCATGGTTCACCCTGCCCATGAATATGAGCAGAGGGGAATTTTGGAGATTACCTCTGCATCCGGATCTAATATTCCAGGGTCAACATCTGTGCAGGAATCTTTCCAGCCTCAGCTTGACAGCTCGGAGACTGAGAGGACCGTATTGGACTCTAGTTTTTCTGAGAAGGTATAGTATACCCTTTCTCACGCTCGTAGTTGCACTACAAATAAATCTTATGCACGGATTTGGAAGATTTTCAAGATTGGTGTGCAAGCAAGAGTATTGATGGACTTAAACCTTCTACTCCACAGTCATTGGAGTTTTTACAGGAAGGCTTCTATAAAGGATTAAAACCTAGTTCCATCAAGGTGCAGATAGCAGCCCTCTCTGCACACCTAAACTCACGTTTCTTTCAGATCTTGGAGGTAAAGAATTTTGTTAAGGCTAGACTAGGCCTAACCTGGTAAAGCAGGTAGACCCATGGGACTTATCCTTTGTGTTGAGACGCCTGTGTCTTCCTCCCTTTAAGCCTTGGGAGGAAGTAGACTTCAAGTTAACATTGAAAGTTTCTCTTTTACTAGCCATTACCTCTGCTAAGAGAGTTGGAGAACTTCAAGCCCTTGGCTCCGCACCTCCATACGTGACTTTTTCACAAGACAAAGTTATCCTTAGGTTCCTTCCAGGATTCCTGCCTATGGTGGCTTCATTTGCCAACATCAACCAGCCAATAGTATTGCCTGTATTTTCTCCTACTGGATCATCTAAAGAAGACTTGGATCTTTCTTTATTGGACGTATCCAGAGCTATCAAGATCTATCTACATAGAGTAGGTGATTTTCGTAAAGACGAGAATTTCTTTATCCCTTTCGCAGGAAAGAACAAGGGGAGAAAGGCTTCAAAACCTTTAATATCCAGATGGATCTGTGACTCCATTGCCTTATGTTACTCTTCTGCTGATCTGGATCCACCAGAATTTACCAGGGCTCACTCTACTAGAGCTGTGGCCTCCACTTGGGCAGAGCGTGCCGCTGTGCCACTTGAGGACATATGCCAGGCAGCTACCTGGTCGTCTTTGACAACCTTTGTGAGATATTTCAGGCTGGATACTTCTTTCTTGTCAAGAACAACCTTTGCAAGATCTGTTCTTAATGCGGACGTAATAAATAACCCGCCCATTGGGGATAATGCTTGCTAATTCCCCATATGTTGTGATGCCAATGGGACGTAAGGGAAGCTAAAATTATTATGTTAATTTGTTTTCCCTAAGACCCATTGGCATCACAAGACTCCCTCCCTGTGTTTTATGTTTCTTTATAATTAGACTGAGGTCTAGGGGGAGGTGGAGCCTATTTATACCTCATGGAGGAGGGGATTAAAATTTAATTGTTATTTTTTCATTAAATATTCCTTCGTCCCAGGGGCTCGCAGGGGCGAATTTACCCCATATGTTGTGATGCCAATGGGTCTTAGGGAAAACAAATTAACATAATAATTTTAGCATATATATATATATATATATATATATATATATATATATATATATAATTATATTCTCATTTATTGAGATGCACTTGTACATTGATACATCTTTTGTTATAAATCTGTATAGAAAGAAAGAATAAGGACAGAGCCAATTTGTTCAAAAATAAGGGACCAATCCAGTTATGACATGGGTGCAATTTTAACACTAGAAAAAAAAGAAAATTATCTAGTGTTTTTTTTTTTTTTGTTTTAGGAAAAAAGTCTTACCACCTGTTACAGAGCTGAAAGAGCAGAAAGAGGACTGCCTCATTATTTGTGTAGATGCATATTGTTTTTAAAGGGGTATTCCACCCAAGATATAAAAAATGAAATGCTCCTAAACCTAGCTGGTTTTATTTCCAAAGTCCCCCTGAGTATTTTGAGTCATCTGTTGTCTTTCTAGCTGCCGCCTTTCCTGAATTGCAAGATTTACTAAAAGCTGGTCTACATCCAAGATGGCTCCAGCCAGGAAACTACTTTTCTTATTATGCAGTGCTTCTCCCTGATTGGTCCGTTTGTACCCGCCCCCTCTGCTTTCTTTCCTGCCCACTGCTGGTCATTACTACATTGCACAGGACTGTGTTTACCGTGCAACAGAACACACACTGTGATCATGGGAGGGGTCTACAGAGAAATCATTGGAGGGGGTCCACACAGTCATCACAGAGTTTTACTATCTGCCCTAGAGACTTACGGCTCTATTACATGCAACGATTATTGGCCATATTCGGTCGATAATCTTCCCGTATAATACAAAACAGCGATCAGCTGACATGGACGTTGTCGGCTGATCATAACAGTTGTTTGTCTTTCAACATCTTAAAAAATAAATGACTTAGATAGCAATGATCTGCTGACGTCGCTCCATGGAATAGGAGCGGCGGCAGCAGACCGACACTATCCCCTATGGGCTTCCCCGACAATCCAGCGATCACCCGGGCAGCCTCCCCCGCACCTCCCCGCGGCCGCCCCCGGACTCACCCGCTCGCTGCCGTAGTGTGACAACTGACAGCGCTCGTTTGCTCCTCCAGTCACCCCGTGTAATAGGGGCTTTAGAAAGGCTTTGTAACCCTTAGAAAAACTAAGGAAAGCTTTGTAGTCTTTAAGAAGCAGTTTGGACCTCTGCAGTGAGTGATGTATAAGAGGACAGATGATTTTTATACACAATATACTACATCACTCAGTAGTGCTTTATAGGTTTGTGTAGTCTACCGTTTTACATTGGAGCTGTCATCACTTCCACTTCCCATTATTATTATTATTATTATTTTGTATTGTTGCCCTGGACAGACATGCCTTAACCTAGCTTATGACAAGGTTGGCACATTCAAAGTCACTGGGCTCTTCAGTATAACCTATACTATGAGGGATATTTGTCGGTAAAGATTGATGTTTGCAATGAGTGTGGTTGAAGCAGCTGAACTCAACAATTATATATACTGTATATACAAATTATTTTTTCAGGAGCTGCCCATGCATCAATGTTCTTACATATTGGAATGTAAGTTATTATGTTGGAATAAAAACATACATTTCACTTGGGTTTAACAGGTCCGCATGAAGTGTAAATTGTTACAGTGAGATTTGAATTAAGCCTAGGAAAAAACATTCAAGCTTCATTTCCATGCAGTTTGTACAGACTTTAACACTGGGTCAACTGCTGGGAAGCTGAGCCATTCATCTAAACGCAGAGGCAAAATGAGGCGAATGGAAAACCGGCTTTATCATAAAGAGGCCATTAGGCAGGACAATTACCTGCAATATTCCTCTACTTTATAAGGACAAGGTGACATTTTAGGTATTACTTCTTACTGCTGCAATAATTGTGCAGAAATTCTAAAATTGTTTGTGCTAAAAAAGAGGAAGTGGTCAAAATAGCTAAGGCTTTATCCTGCGTCTGTGTATGTGTCAAGCTGGGAGAAAATAATATATACAGAGCACCAAAGATAACCAGGATGAGTAGCCAAATGGTAAGAGATAATGCAAGATGGATAAGAGGGCCGTGCTGGTGTCCCATTCTGTACTGCAGAGCCTACCCGTTGGTTGCATCATCCCCAGCAGTTAGCAGCCTGTATGTCTAAATAGCAGCAAAGCAACCAGTGACAAGGAGCCAAGCACACAGCAGAGGGCACCTATTGTACCAACAGTAGGTTGAACTAGCGACTGTGTTATTCCAGTTAACTTGAGAGATGTGCTGTTCTGATCATTGAAACTGAGTTCAAGGAATAGGATTTAGCAAAACCATCAGTGTTAACAGAGTCAGAGACCGGTCATGCTATTAGATTTGTTATGTCTATAATTCTGTATTGTTCTACTGTTGAGAGAATACACTTCACTAAATAAACATGAAAATTAAAATCCACACTGACCTGAACAGTCATCACTCAATACACTTATTACATGGAGAACAATTCTCTCCATGTCATGTTTTATCATGTACACTTATTACATGTTCATGGCATTGCTGTGATTTTGAAAGACATCATTCTCAAAGAAGAAACACTGCAAAACAGGGGCAGTTAAAACACTTTGCATCCACTACCAGGGGCGTAACTACCACGACTACCCATAGCGACTGCTGTGGGGCCCACAGCATCAGGGACCCACTCTTGCAATACACTGGTCCCCCTGAGCCATCATCATTTGCAGCACCCATTGACCGAGCGGGCCTTCATGGTGCTACACATGTCCCTTTAACTGCAAGTACTTGCAGTTAAATGTTAAAGGTTATGACTAGATATGAGCGAGTACTAAAATGCACGGGTGCTCGATACTCGAGACAAATATTTCCCGATATTTGGGTGCTCGTTTCGATTAACGAACCCCATTAAAGTCAATGGGAAACTCGAGAATTTTTGCAGCTCTGCACAGGGAAATGATGGAAATAACACGGAAATTGATAGGAAACAGCAGGAGCAGCATGCATGAATGCCTCTGGGGCTTGCTAATCGCAACATTGTGCCAAATTCTGGTCAACAGCCGGGTGGTGGCCCTCAATACAATTTTGCTGACCCAGACCAAGATGGGCAAGGCACAAGTGCTGGCACAAGTTAGGAAATCACCCAACTAGGTGCAACGAAGCATGGCAGTGACAACAGAGTGACCAAGTTAGACTTAGGTAGCAGCTGAACCACCCAAAAATTTAGCCTGACACAGCATGGCGGTGAGAACACAATGAACAACTTAGATGAGGTAGCAGATTTGGGGGTAGTCGTATAAAGTATGTGTGTAACTAGTGCTTTTTTTTTTTAAGGCACCACATGCACAGGATGCAGCACAGTGAGGACAGGTATAGCTGAACTACAGATCCCAGACAGCCAATAGAATGTCAGCGACAGGACAAATTGACTACTGACAGCTGCACTACAAGCCCAAACCAGCAGCCAAGAGTAGCAAAAAAAAAAAAAAAAAAAGATATCGCTGCTATCGACATGTAGGGTTCCCAGATGATGCTATGAGCTCCCAAAGACTCTCCTGCATGATGATTGGCTGAAAAAAAGCCGCCAAAAATGCAGAAAGAGAAAAATGCCATTGTCTCGAATATCGCGAGACGCTTGTCCAAGTGACGAGCACCATCAAGTACTCGGATCTACTGTAACAGGTCTTAAGATATTAAATAATATTAACCTCTTATCACCACAGCCGGCTCTATAGATGCTACTTTTTTCTCCTTCCTCATCTTCACTGCTCATCCCAGCAGGGCAGCAGAGAGAAAAGGATGGAACGGGGGAAGTGTAGGCAAAGCTCAGTGTGTGCAAAGATCCCGGATTGCGTGAATGCAATCTGAGCCTGTGTTTCCCCTCCAGAGGGCCCATGTAGTTCTTAAAGAATGATACCCAGTCTAATACAAGAGATCCGCAATATCCTCAGCACCTGACCTAATTTAACTAGCTGAGGTCGTGGTTGGTATCCAATAGAATGGCTTTAAAATTCAGGAGCGTTTTTTTGGTCATATAGGAAATGGAAGAGATAATAAATAAATCTAATCTATATAAATAAATCTCTACAGTTAGTTTGACCTTGTTCACATTTGCATTGTGGTTTCTGTTTATAATGAAGGCCAAACTGGATTCACTGCATGATGGACAGTGATGATGGAGAATGAACACGGTTGTGCTCGATTTTTTATTTATTTTTTTCTATTTGCAGAATAAGGTTCTGAAACCAGAAATGAACATTCAGCCTTACTCATTCTAGTTTAATTATTTGATTAAATTGTTCTTCTGATATTGATCAGATTGCTATATTTCGTTCAGGTGTTAAATGTCTCATATCAAAACACTTAGCTCTGGATTTTTATACAATCACCACAGGTCTTAGATCAATTATCTACACGTTATTTTAAGCAACTTGATTAATACCTATTTCAGTGATGGAAATGTCAGCGTGATAAATGACTGTGCTGTAGATCAATGTTATCTACTCCACTTCTATGAAAAAATCAGGCAATGTAAAATCCATAAAACTGGGTGCTGCACATTACGGGAAGTGGTCAAAAACACCATCGAACTCTATACAGTGTAATAGCATAGGAAATACTGGTATAAAAATGTTTTTTTTACAATGCTAGCATCTTTACTACAAATGAGCATTTGTTAAAAATTTTTATCACTAACATTTAGGGTTCACATTTAATTTTAAGCATACGTCTAAAGTGTACCCCCTCCTAGCTGATGCATGCGAGCAGGGCCCTCACTCCTCATGTATGGATAATTATATGTATCTCTGTAATGTCTATTTTTGTCTATGTATGTACCCCCAGAATTGTAAAGTGCTGCAGAATCTGTTGACGCTATATAAATAATTTTTTTAAATCATTATTACGGTGTGATGATGTCCAGCTGTATACCTCCAATAAAAGGCTGAAGCATCTCACTAATGCAATGCAATTTTGATTTGTTATGCTGATAGCATTCCCAGGACTTTCCACACCATCTGTGGCACAGAAAGAGTCATTTCAGGGCTCAGTACTTCAGCACTGCAACACCATCAGCAGGTTGAGTAGAGAACATTGCCCCATGGATTAGTTTATATATGTTTTAGCATATGTACAAATGCATTTGCCTTTGGCGACTTTGACAAAGCCACTGTTTCTGGTGAAACATGTCAGGAGGCATGGAAAGCTTTAAAATCGCTCTCACTGTAGCTCTTAAGGCCAGTTCACAAGGAGTAAAACTGGTGGAATTCTGCGGCGTAACTCTCCGCCAGCCTCCGTGTCATACAGGCAGTCTATGGGAGGGCTTGCGCCTCCTCTTTCTACGTGAAAGAATTGACACGTCAATTCTTCCGAGCAGAGAGGGGAGGCATGCATGCCATCCCATAGACTGCATGAATGACACGGAGCCTGGCGGGATTCCGTGGTGGAGAGTTCCACCACAGAATTCCACCAGTTTTACTCCGTGTGAGCTGGCCTCTTAGAGGTAGACCATTTAGAGATATATAGGACATATAGGTGTTTCTTGAGCTTAATCGCCTATTTGCCACTACCACTACCTCAAGTCTATTCAAGTCAGTCAAGTTACAGTCAAGCATTTAGAGACTTCATCTTAAGTATTATCTCACTAGCGGGAGGTTGTGATCTAACAAAAGTTTATTCTGCCAGCGGAAAGCTGTGATTTCTTAAAGTATTACTATTGTCATGCACAAGGGATTCGGTATTTCTGTATTGTCTGTGCCTTATTGATTCAAGAGAGAATATTATTGTAAATTATGTATTTAGGAAAAAATCCTCTTCAGGAAAGTTTAACTGGTTATGTTAGCTGCTGGACTCCACTGCTGGTGTCGGTAAATCCAGGGATGGGCGCATACCACAGCTGGCCACCATGACAAGTGCCTAAGCGGTACAACTACATCTTGCTGCAAGCTAAACATAACCTAGCTCCCCTGGGTTACCACAATTATATTTAACACTTTTTTTTTTTAATACGGGGCGTTAAAGTTAAATAATTTTTTTTACATCTTTAATGTCTCTGAATCTCTTTGAGGCCTTTAGAAAGTCCTTGAATGGCATGATAAAGGATCAACACGCAGCAATTGCATCATAAGGTGAATTGCACACATGAAAAGACTGCCATGCCCACTATTATCCGAGGGTTAAATGGTCAAAATCAGAGGTAATTACAATGCCACTGTCTCATGATAAGTGTTGGCTGTTAAAAGTAGTGTATGGAATACAGTATGTATAGTTGGAGCACGTATGCCACACGTTGAGTTCTAGAACAATGTTCTACATTTTTTTCTCTTGTTTTTTCCAAAAGCCAGTCTATATCCAAGATTGTGTCAGCCAGGAAACTGTATCTCCCAACTGCCAAGTATCCGCCTCATCTTGTAGTATCTGTTCTTCGCTGTCTCAATCTACTTCTGCTTTACATTGTAAAAAAATATCTGATGTGGTGTCAGTGGTGGGCTGGGTTGCAAATGAGGTGTTACAGTTTGCCTGGAAACAGAACAGACAGAGATCATGTGACTTTGGTCTTAGAAGGGAGGGGGTGTAGAGAGGAGCCGAGACAGAGTGGACCAGGAAGTGAACATTTTCTGAAGCTTCAGGGAGTAAGTTAGAATGTGCTGCAGACAAACAGCCCAATTCATGTAATAGAAACCTATTACAAACAAGCTTAGATTATGGTTGGGGATTGAACAGGATTAAATATTTCTTAAGTTAACTTATTTTTTATCATAGGTTACAATAGAATAAGTTATTACTAGTGATGAGCAAACATGCTCGTCCAAACTTGGTACTCGTTCGAGTATTAGGGTACTCGAGGGTACTCGTTACTCGGACAAGCATCTCACAATACTCCGTACATCCGTTTCCTGTAAGTTTGGACGCTTTTTCTCAGCCAATAAACATGCAGGAGACTCTTTGGTACATCCTGCGATCACGTGGGACCCATACATGTCGGTACAAATCTTTTTTAAATTGTATTACTACAGACTGCTGGCTGGGACTTGCAGTGCAGCAACCACGATTTCAGCAGCACACTGTGGTGTTCGGCTGCTGGCAGAAAGGGGACATTAGGTGTTGCATACAGACCCCTAAGGAGTGCTCAGTACTATTTTATTGAGCCCTCTACTATATTTTCTGATTTCTATATTTCTTACACAAGGCATATATAAGTTCACTACTGCTTCCACAGTGTAAAGGGGGTGTCACAGAGTGTATATAGGTGCAGCCACCAACAGATTGTATCTCACAGCCCCCCAAAAACTATTGGGACCACTAGTATATTTCCAGATTTCTGTATTTCTTACTTAAGCCATATTTAAGTTCACTACTGCTTGCAGAGTGTAAAGGGGGTGTCACAGAGTGTATTGGTGCAGCCACCACTAGATTGTATCTCACAGCCCCCCAAAAACTATTGGGACCATTAGCATATTTCCAGATTTCTGTCTTTCTTACTCAAGGCATATTTAAGTTCACTACTGCTTGCAGAGTGTAGAGGGGGTATCACAGACTGAGTATACTGTAGGTGCAGCCACCAACAGATTGTAGTCCACAGCCCCCCAAAAACTAGTGGGACCTCTAGTATATTTTTTTATTTCTGTATTTCTTTTTATTTCGTATTTCTGTGTCCTCACCGCCATGCTGTGTCAGGCAAAGTTTTTAGGTGGTTCATCATATGCTACCTCTGTTTTAATGGTTCCCTGTGTTCTCACTGCCATGCTGTGTCAGAGTTTTTGGGTGGTTCATATGCCTACCTCTGTTTTAACTAGGCTGTTGCCCAGAATTAGGCATAATGCTGCAATTAGGCAGCCTCAGAGGCATCCATACATGCTGCCCCTGCTGTTTCCTGTGCATTTCTGTTGTGTTTCCATCATTTTCTGAGGTTGACAGGTTTTCACACGACCTTCCCTGTACCGAACATAAGTCCCCTGGAAAAATGCTCAGGTTTCCCATTGACTTCAATGGGGTTCGTTACTTGAAACGAGCACTCGAGTATCAGGAGATATTCGTCTCGAGTAACGAGCACCCGAGCATTTTAGTACTCGCTCATGACTACTTATTAAAATGAAAACTAGAGCATTTCAGTGCTCACCCATTATATGACACTATATCCCTCAAAAAGATTAACATTGACACATGATCCCATAAAATGCAATTCTGCTCTATTACATTCAATGGAAGCAAGCTGCAAAAGTACATCCAAACAGGAAATGTACTGTTTCCGAAAGAAAGCAGCCTTATTTGTATAAGCCTGCATAATTCCTTCAACTGAAAGTCAATATTTTGAAGGTGTCCTCTATACATGTCAGTGCTAGTTAAAATGATCCAAATCTCACCAAAGTTTCCTGATTTCATTCTATTATATATTCATCTGTGTGCATTGTATTGTAAATCTTAGAGAATGAGGAAGTTTTACCTTGGCAGAGGGCAATTTAAATGAAATGCATAAATCGGTTTTCCTATAAATTTACTATTGAAATGATTAATTACATTCAATACAGTTAGTTATAATAGGCAGGGATATGGCACAGGATTATATACCCGCAGGATAATAGAAATAGATAATGAAATGAACCCAGCCATTAGGTTAGGACTATTTTAGACAAGTCTGATATCATAATATGTATATATAGTAAGTTCGATGAATAATTTCATAAACATATTCATAGTATAACTTTAGTACTCTATTTGTCTGATAACAAAGGTGAAATATTATACAGCAAAACAACTTCACATAATGGAATGTTCAGAGCAACAAATGAAAGCTCCGGTCTAGACGGTCACTATAAATCACATTTCCTATTATGAAAATAAATGACAGTATCATGAAAGTCACATTGATTCCAGAAAATGTAATTAATAGACAATAGTAATGCTAAATAAGATGTACATCAATACCGCAGCTTATTTTAAGATTTGCAGAGATTGTTATCTTTTACTTTCATTTAACATTGCACTGTGGAAAAAGGAAGTGATCAATAAGATGTATAGTATAGGCCTACTAAGCTGTTAAAAAGTCAGTCTATAAATTTCAATATTGATCAATGCACAAAAATAAAATGTAACATGAAAAAACAAAACATATATATATATATATATATATATATATATATTATGTATATTCATATTCATATTCCTTAAAAAATGAAGAAAGTCAGTTGATGAAAATTATTTGAAATTTACAATATCTTTCAGTCTTGTGATTTCCATTATTCCAAGACATTTCCTTATTTACCTTATTTAGTCCTTATTTAGTCCTAGCAGAGACTGACATTCCAGTTGGTCCCATAAGGGCCCATTCACACCACGGAATAGGCACCAAAAATCTGCTGTGAACCCCGCCCGCGGATTCGGTGCCAAATCCTACCTGCTATATCATTCTATAGGAGGCCTTGGTGGGATTCAGCATCGAGTTCAGAGCTAAATTTCGGGGGTGATTCCATAGTGTGAACAGGCCCTAAATGATTTCTTGGAGATAAAGGGTTAAAGTGTAGCAGTTTGGTTGAGAAATTCCTGGAAAACGTGTGCTGAGTATGTGGAAGCATTATTCTGCAGAAAAATGCCAGCTGAAGTTCTAACAAGAGAAGCAACACTGGGGTGGGCCTGGGGTGACCGACTATTGTTTGTGATGGGTCAGAATGTTTTCAAGTCTGTCATAGATGCATGTTGTAATGGGTAGAGCTGGCATGAGGGGTTGATCCCCTGGATCATTGAGGAGTACTGATGTTCCCTCTCCAAAGAGCGTAGTCTAAGGAGACTACGATTCACAACAAAGTCTGCCGCAAGGCAAGATGGACATCACTGCGGGAAACTCCCAGGTCGCTATCCTCAGAGAAGGTCCCACGGTGACTGCAAACTAAAGGGAATGAAGGAACACTGAAGCCAAAATCAGGTGTATTACTGCTGATACCAAACTTCTATGTTACTTTGTGAGGACGTCAACCATAGTCAACCTGAGCAAAGACCTGAGCAAGAATGTTGAAGTAAAGTGATGAATGGTCAGGAAACACAGATGTGGTTGCAAAGAGGTCTGGAGGTGACAGCAATAAATACCCTCAGGTGATTAGTGTACAATTTACTAGAACTTGTGTGCTGACCCTTTAAATACAGATGAACAAGTGTGCTTCTGCCACTAGAGGGAGCCCAATCAGAGGACAGAGGGGGCAGAGGAGTAGACAGATGCCCAGACCGCAGTGTAAGCTACAGCGGCGTGTGCACTACACATGTCTACCATTCAACTGTCTCAGATTTAGGATTTAAATGAAGAGCGGCCGCACAAACCTGACATGTCAAGAGTGTATACAGAGTTTATACATGTCGGAGTGTATACAGAGAGTAAACACTTCGGCCGGGATTCCATTGCAATCAATGTAATCAGCAATTTCATTAAATGACGGCTGTGGTTGCAAAATTGCAACTACGGCCGTTGTTTAATGAAATTATACGTTGTGTGAACATAGTCATATTTTGTAAATACAAGTTACATAACACACATAAGAAAGACATACTGTTAAAAGCGCATTCATAAAAACAAGAAAGATACCTATACATTAATACCGTGCAGATCTAGTCTATCATTCAACCCCAAAGGGCCTAACGCTTCCATTTTTAGAATTAATTCAGTTTCTTTCTTCAACAACAAATCGTGTCTGTTACCTCCATATGCTGGTTGTTTCACACGTGCTAAGCCCAAAAATCGTAGGTCATTAGTAGCGCCCCCATGGACATCACGCATATGTGCAATGAGACGTGGACAACCCTTCCCTGTCTGAATGAATCTAAGGTGCTCAGAGAATTGTTTAAACAATGGACGAATAGTTTTTCCTATATAAAAACAACCGCAGCTACACATTACTGCGTAAACTACATAAGTAGTACGACAAGTGACAAAATCTTTTACAACCCAGTTCACACCACCGATTTGTACATACTTCGTGTTGTATAAAAACCTACAATAACGGCATTGTCCACACTTAAAGTTACCTGGCTGAACAGATTTTGACAACCAATTCTCATTTTCATGTCTCACTGTAGTCACCCGACCTTTTACTAGCTCATCTCTCAAGTTTTTACATAGTTTGAATGCTATCAAGGGAGCTTGGTTAACAATACCTTTCAAACAATCATCCCCTTCTAGTATATGCCAACTTTTGTAGACCGCTGACCAGACAACCGCATCCATAGGACTGTGCTTAAATGTGAACACAGTCCTATCCGCGTTCTCTCTTCGGTTCCTGTTAGCATAAAGAAGATCGTGGCGATTGAGGGATTTGGCTTTTAATCTACATTTGTCTATTTCAGCTTGTGGGTACCCTCTAGATACTAATCTTCTAGAAAGGGCTTCAGCCTGTGAATCAAAAAGAGGCTCAGTATTATTAATCCGTCGTAGACGGACAAATTGTCCATAAGGGACAGCACGTTTTACATGGGGAGGATGATAACAGTTGTATTCAAGTAGGGTATTGGTTGCAGTTGGTTTACGATAGCCACTAATTTCCAAACCATTCTCAGTGATCTGTATGTGGGTGTCTAAAAAATCTAAAGACTTACCCCCAAAATGTGCTGTAAAAGTCATGTTAAATCTGTTATCATTAAGGTATGCAATAAAATAAAAAAATTCAGATTCCTGTCCAGACCATATGACCAATACGTCATCGATATATCTTAAAAATAAGGCTATCCTAGATATAAACAGATTATTAATATTAAACACCTTACAGTCTTCAAACTCAGCCAGGTACAAATTAGCGAATGTAGGGGCTACCGGCGTACCCATTGCAGTTCCAGCCCGCTGACTATACCATTGGTCAGCGAGCTGGAACGCGTTATGGCCCAAAACATAGCTTAGTAATTCACAAATGTATTCTGTAAATTCGGGTTCACAAGTACCACAATTGAGCAATCGACGTCTAATAGCCTGTCCCTTATGGACAATTTGTCCGTCTACGACGGATTAATAATACTGAGACTCTTTTTGATTCACAGGCTGAAGCCCTTTCTAGAAGATTAGTATCTAGAGGGTACCCACAAGCTGAAATAGACAAATGTAGATTAAAAGCCAAATCCCTCAATCGCCACGATCTTCTTTATGCTAACAGGAACCGAAGAGAGAACGCGGATAGGACTGTGTTCACATTTAAGTACAGTCCTATGGATGCGGTTGTCCGGTCAGCGGTCTACAAAAGTTGGCATATACTAGAAGGGGATGATTGTTTGAAAGGTATTGTTGACCAAGCTCCCTTGATAGCATTCAAACGATGTAAAAACTTGAGAGATGAGCTAGAAAAAGGTCGGGTGACTACAGTGAGACATGAAAATGAGAATTGGTTGTCAAAATCTGTTCAGCCAGGTAACTTTAAGTGTGGACAATGCCGTTATTGTAGGTTTTTATACAACACGAAGTATGTACAAATCGGTGGTGTGAACTGGGTTGTAAAAGATTTTGTCACTTGTCGTACTACTTATGTAGTTTACGCAGTAATGTGTAGCTGCGGTTGTTTTTATATAGGAAAAACTATTCGTCCATTGTTTAAACTATTCTCTGAGCACCTTAGATCCATTCAGACAGGGAAGGGTTGTCCACGTCTCATTGCACATATGCGTGATGTCCATGGGGGCGCTACTAATGACCTACGATTTTTGGGCTTAGCACGTGTGAAACAACCAGCATATGGAGGTAACAGACACGATTTGTTGTTGAAGAAAGAAACTGAATTAATTCTAAAAATGGAAGCGTTAGGCCCTTTGGGGTTGAATGATAGACTAGATCTGCACGGTATTAGTGTATAGGTATCTTTCTTGTTTTTATTAATGCGCTTTTAACAGTATGTCTTTCTTATGTGTGTTATGTAACTTGTATTTACGTTTTAATTGATAAACCTGTGTTACACTATTATAAGGTTGGACATACTAGTGACGTGTAGGGCCTTGAGGAAGCGCGCTGCGCATGTGCGTGAAACGGCTGTAGCCCATTCACTAGTCAGCGTCTTCACCGAGCCGCTCTGTAATAAAGGCTTTTTTACTGCATATTGGGGTGAGTGCCACAATTATTCTCTTTTTTTGCTGTACTATGGACACTTGGTCTTTTTGTTGAGCAACACCTTGCAGCAGTACGGAGGTCTTCCTATAGCGGGGAATGTGACTATTACTGGCCGGAGTAAGGATTGAGTGGTGCCGGGAATTATTTCCCCTTGATTGGACACATAGTCATATTTTGTGTATTTCCTATTCCTTTTGAATCTGTTCCTACAATGCAAAAATCCCTGTGAACTTTTTAAAGCTTAGGCACATATGTCTCAATTTCCTATTCTGTAGCCTCAATGGCTCAATTTCCTTTTCTGTGTTTGAGAAGAATACAAATGAGCATAAAAATTATAGAATTCAGCCTGAATTTCATTAGCATTCAAAGTAATCACACCCTTTGTATTCTGTAATGCTCCCACATAAGTGCCAGCTTTTTTGGCTAGTAATTAAAGGACAACTCCGGCGAAAAAATTTTTTGGCTTATTTAACACACATTACAAAGTTATATAACTTTGTAATGTGGTTAAATACCCGGTCTGGCCCCCTTCCCCCACTTTCCAACCCCGATCCCCCACCCCGGAAGTTAAAGAATATATACATTACCTATTACGGTCGTCACGGTCCTCTTCTCTGGTGTCGAGTGACGTCAGAGCTGGGGGGCGGTCCGGGTCTTCTTCCTCCTCGGCGTCTTCATTGAGAGTGAATGGGAGAGAAAAGGCTGCTGGTGCACATGCGCACCAGCAGCCTTTTCATTGGCTGGAGCGCATCACATGGCTTCCAGCTTGCTCAGCCCTGATTGGCTGAGCTTGCTGGAAGCCATGTGATGCGATCCAGCCAATGAAAAGGCTGCCGGTGTGCAAGCGCACTGGCAGCCTTTTCTCTCTCATGGACCCGGAAGCAAGAGACATCGCTGGACGGCGGAGGCAGGTGACGGTGAGGCGGACGGCGGGCGAATGGAGTGGCGATCGTCACCGGAGGGATGGTGAGTATGGTGTCTGTGTGTGTCTGTGTTTTTTTTTGGGGGGGGGGGTCCCGCCGGAGTTGTCCTTTAACTATGCTAATAATGCTGCCTGGCACCCCACTTCTTTAACCTAAATGTAAATAGGAAATATAAGCCTTCTTCCTCTCCCAACTGAACGGTTTATATTCTTTCTGTCTTTTCGTCCATAGATCAATATACACTGGAGAGGGATCTCATATATACAGTTGCCTTGCTTTTTATACCTACTCATAAAGCTTTTTTTCTTACAATCGAATTTTTTGTGCACTTTAGAGCTACTATGTATTTAAACAAAATTCCCCTAAGGTATATTTTAAATGAGTTTCTTGCAACCAGTGGTAAAAATATATCCTTTTCTTAATCTTTACTGCTATCTGAAACTTTATTTTTTCTCATCCAGTAAATGGTGCATTCTCACTAAGGTTATGTTCTTTTTTTTTTTTTTTTAAGAAAAGAACGGACGCTGATTCAAATTAAATCAGTGCCCATTCTTTTCAGCAGCGGCGGCATTGCATTAAATTCAATTTAATGGAATGCCGCCTGCTATGTTCCCAACATTGTTATTTTAATGTCGGTTCTTTAGAAAAGATGTTAAAATAATGACCATGCCTATTATTTCCGGACGCTGTTTACTGAATGTAAACTACAGCCAGTGGCCGTACTTTACATTGTAGTCAATGGTTGATTAAATTGCGGACACACCCAACGGTGCCTGCAATTCAATTGTAAAAAGATAATGTTTCTGCAGCCGCCGGAACCTTGCAACGGGCGGCGTTATACGAAGCGTAAACATAGCCTAAGGCAACGTGCACATGGAGCAAAAGTGGCGGAATTCCGCCACTTTTGCTCCTAGTGCATGTAGCCTTAAGGTGCATTCTGAGAACGTGCATAACATCACTGTGAGATATAAAGGAAATAAATGGAGTCGTATCATAGAGGGGCGGGGTTTTCATCCCACAGGGCTTTGCCCCCAGGCGGTACCCGGGAATAGAATGGCACAGTGTGCAGGAACGGGGCCGCGGTTCAAAAAGAGGACCGTGGCACCGGCTTCCCCACGTCATCGCCGTTCTATCCATGTGCAAAACTGAAAGCGGATGTACTGATGATACATTCTCTTTAAGGTCCCCATGCACATTATACTTTTGTTGGCCATCGGCATGAGGTGTATGGGGCTCTCCTAACAAACTGTTGATGGATAAGATGGAGATATGGGTCATGCATGACCCCAGCACCTGTTCTATGGCTCTCCATCGAGAACACAGGAATGCTAAGCCATGCCAAACATTCCTGTGTATGGGGAGGACGAGGCTGGAGGGGAAAGATGACTGATGGTTGAATGATCATTCAGACATCAGTTATTGAAGGTGCATGGCCACCTTTAGGCTAGAGGCAAAGGCAATAAAGAGCCAGCATCAGGCATCTCTGTTCCGCTTGTCAACAATATGGGATTCCACCCTCCAAACTAAACATCCAACAAAAAAAAGTCACAGCGTAGCCAGAGGGTCATGGATAAAAATGGTAAGTAAAGATATTTCAGGGGATACAACCATCTTTATTAAGCAATAGTATGGCTAGACAATAGTATCGTACAGTAAATACAAGTTTGCAAGTAGGGAAAGAAAAATAATGGACAGTGGGTGACAAATGCATCAAACATCGAACTGAAGGGCGATCCATTTTCTTCAATTGCTATACATTATGGCACCAGACTAGCACCTTTAACAGCGTACAAAGTAATACAAAGTGCAATCATACATATTTAAAAAATGTCAGGATGATCAAAGATGCCATAACAAAGCTTAAGTTCATTAGATTTAAAGGTCAGTAAGCTTAACATATTGTAATGGAAATAACTGATTTAATTATAACTGGCTCTGTCCACGTTTGTGCTAGAGGCTTTATTGCAAATCAGGTTTATATGTATACAGCAATATTCGTCTCCATGTCAGAACCTGCTGGATCTTATTGGAAGTCAAAGGTGTCAATTAAGGGCCAATATCATTTGTTGTACCATATATCCAGAAGAGCAGCGTGGGTTACATTATGTCAATAGTCTTGGAGGAATTACCAAATCTAAATGTATATATAACAGCTTATTCAATTAAGCAGAATGTTAACCCTTTCATGACCATGGATCATTGATACCTAAATGCCGGGATTGTTTTTGGACATCAGCTTATGGAATCATAATGATCCCGTAAGCTGGTGTCCATAGCTCTGCCCCCTCTCCTCTGTCCCCTGCCACTGTTAGAATCTTGTAACAGTGGCAGGGGAGAGAGGGGGCAGAGCTCATGGCTTCCTCCCTTACCCTCCAGCCTCTGTAGCTAGAAACTGGAAATTTGAGGCTTACGGTTTCCATGGCTATCATCAGGCTCAGTGATCACAGAGCACCAATGATTACCGAGCAGAGAGGAAGAATTCTCTGTCTGAAGCCCTATAGATGCTGCGGTTGTGCTTACTGCAGTATCTATAGGATTTACTTTCAGCACTGGAGCGCGGCTCTGGTGCTCAGAGTTGCAGTGGGTCCCTGGCTATCACTGATAGCTTGGAGCTCCCACCCGAATGACACAGGCACAGCTTCTGTGCCTGGGTCATGGGGGATCGTAAATTAACGTCTCTTCAGCCTCAGGCATAGGCTGCAGAGAATTTAATTTACAGTGCTGCAGCGGGAGGGGGTTAAAAAAGTCAATGTTAAAATGTAATGTTAGTTGTTAGTTATAACTCATGGAACAGAAATAGAGATAGAAGTAAATTATAATACAGCTCATAGATATCATAAAACAACAACAAAAAATGTGCACCCGTATGTATATAAAACAGAAGGAAAATGTAAGTGTTGCCTAAAGGGGCACAAGCATGGATTGCTATGAAAACATGATACTTATTATAAAATGGAAGGGAGCCTAAGAAGATCAGAAAGGAACAGTGGCTCTATTACTTCAATTGATTCATAATAAACAAATAAATTTAAATAAGGGAAATGAAATGAAACAAAGCACAACCAAAACAAGAGAAGCTCAAGTATCAGTTGATATTGCTTCAGAATGTTCGCATAAGGTTAAGAAATATTATTAAAAATAATGATTGTCTTGATACCAATACAGATGCCAAAAATAAAAGAACACAAGATTGGGTATTATTGAGACAAGGAAAATTAAAGGAGAAGTCTGAGCAGGGAGATTTTATTTCAAAAGAGAGGGGGAGGATGAAAGAAATAACATGCACCTATCGCCCGTTTCCAGCACTGCATACTCCCACTCTGGTCCCCCTATCCTTAGCTGCTTCCTGGTTTGAGGGGTGACCTGGGGCATGATGTTCCAAGCCCACTCAGCCAATCAGCAGCAGAGGTGGGACCCCGTTACAGGCGTTGACTGACTAAGCAGGCCTGGAACATCACGTCCCAGGTCCCCTCCCAAACCAGGAAGCAGGCATTGATTGGGGGACTGTAGCAGTGGTATGCAGACACCAGCTCTGGAGCCAGGGAGGTAAGTGCATGTTATTTTTCTCATCCTCCCCTCCCTGGCACTTTTGAAAAAATCTCCCTGCCCGGGCTTCTCCTTTAAGATGACATAAATAAAAAATTGTATAACTTAACCCCTTCGTGCTGCAGCTAGTTTGGGCCTTAATGACCAGGCTCATTTTTCAAAATCTGACCTGTCTCACTTTATGCTCTTATAGCTCAGTGATGCTTTAACGTATGCTAGCGATTCTGAGATTGTTTTTTCGTGACATATGGAACTTTATGTTAGTGGCAAAATTTGGTCACTACTTTGTGTGTTTTTTGTGAAAAACATCAAAATATCATGAAAAATTTAAAAAATTAGCATTTTATGAACTTTGAAATTCTCTGCTTCTAAAAAAAGAAAGTCGTAGCACATAAATTAGTTACTAAGTCACATTACCAATATGTCTTCTTTATTCTGGCATAATTTGGTAAACATATTTTACTTTTTTAGGGTGTTATGGGGCTTAGAAATTTATCAGCAAATTATCACATTTTCGTGAAACTGATTTTTTTAGGGACCAGTTCTTTTTTTTAAATGGATTTAGAAGTCTGGTATCCTGAAAACCCCCATAAGTGACCCCATTTTGGAAACTACACACCTTAAAGAATTAATCTAGGGGTATAATGAGCATTTTAACCCTACAGGGGCTGGAGGAAAGTATTCACAATTAGGCAGTAAAAAAATGGAAAATTTACATTTTCCAATAATATATATGTTTAGATTAAAGTTTCTCATTTTGAAAAGGAATATGAGACAAAAAGCACCCCAAAATTTGCAATGCAGGTTCTCTTGAGTACAACGGTACCCCATATGTGGGCGTAAACCACTGTATGGGCACACAGCAGGGAAGGGAGCGCCAATTAGCTTTTCCAATGCAAATTTTGCTGAAGAAGTTTCTGAGCGCCAGGTGCGTTTGCAGTGCCCCTGTAGTATCAGCAGAGAGAAACCCCCCCATAAGTCACCCCATTTTGGAAAGTACACCCCTCAAAGAATTCATCTTGGTGTGTGGTGACCATTTTGACCCCACAGGTATTACAGGAAAGTATTCAAAAGAAGACAGTAAAAATGAAAAACTCGAATTCTTCCAATAATATGTTCGTTTAGTTTGAAATTTCTCAATTTCACGAGGAACAAGAGGAAAAAAGTACCCCAAAATTTGTAACGCAGGTTCTCCTGAGTACAATGGTACCCCATATGTGGGCATAAACCACTGCATGGGCACACAGGAGGGCTCAGAAGGGAAGGAGCGCCAATTAGCTTTTTCAATGCAGATTTTGCTGCAGAAGTTTCCGAGCGCCAGGTGCGTTTGCAGTGCCCCTGTAGTGCCAGCGGAGTAAAATCTCGCCATAAGTCACTCCATTTTGGAAAGTGCACCCCTCAAAGTATTCATCTTGGTGTGTGGTGACCATTTTTACTCCACAGGTATTAGAGGAAAGTATTCAAAAGTAGACAGTAAAAATGAAAAACTCTAATTTTTCCAATATTATGTTCTTTTAGTTTGAAATTTCTCAATTTTATGAGGAACAAGAGGAAAAAAGTACCCCAAAATTTGTAACGCAGGTTCTCCTAAGTGAAAAAGTACCTCATATGTGGGCATAAACCACTGCATGGGCACACAGGAGGGCTCAGAAGGAAAGGAGCACCAATTAGCTTTTTCAATGCAGATTTTGCTGAAGAAGTTTCCGAGCGCCAGGTGCGTTTGCAGAGCCCCTGTAGTGTCCGCAGAGTAAAATCTCCCAATAAGTCACCCCATTTTGGAAAGTGCACCCCTCAAAGAATTTATTTTGGGGTGTGGTGAGCATTTTGACCCCACAGATATTTGAGGAAAGTATTCAAAAGTAGACAGTAAAAATGAAAAACTCGATTTTTTCCAATAATATGTTCCTTTAGTTTGAAATTTCTCAATTTCTCGAGGAACAGGAGAGAAATATCACCCCAATATATGTAAAGCAGGTTCTCCTGAGTAGAACGGTACCCCATATGTGGGCATAAACCACTGCATGGGCACACAGCCGGGCTCAGAAGGGAAGGAGCGCCAATTAGCATTTTCAGTGCAGATTTTTCTGAAGAAGTTTCTGAGCGCCAGGTGCGTTTGCAGAGCCCCTGTAGTGTCAGCAGAATAGATTCCCCCCAAAAGTCACCCCATTTTGGAAAGTGCACCCCTCAAAGAATTCATCTTGGGGTGTGGTGACCATTTTTACTCCACAGGTATTAGAGGAAAGTATTCAAAATTGGCCAGTAAAAATGAAAAACTCGAATTTTTCCAATAATATGTTGGTTTAGTTTCAAATTTCTCAATTTGACAAGGAACAGGAGAGAAAACATACCCCAAAATCTGTAACGCAGGTTCTCCTGAGTACAACGGTACCCCATATGTGGGCATAAACCACTGTATGGGCACACAGCAGGGCTCAGAAGGGAAGGAGCGCCAATTTACAGGAGCAAAACCGCAGCTAGTAATGGTTATTAGAATAGCGCAGTTACTAAAATAAAATAAAAAAAATGAGATTACAGGTAATGTGGGGTGGTTACGGGCAACCAGGGGTGGTTATGGGCAACCTGAGGTGGTTACAGGTAATCTGGGGTGGTTACGGACAACATGGGGTGGTCACGGGCAACCTGCTGTGGTTACGGCAACCTTGGGTGGTTACAGGCAACGTGGGGTGGATACGGGCAACGAGGGGTGGTTATGGGCAACGTGTGGTGGTCACGGGCAACCTGCTGTGGTTACGGCAACGTGGGGTGGTTACAGGCAACGTGGGCTGGTTACAGGCAACGTGGGCTGGTTACGGGCAATCTGCTGTGCTTACAGACAATCTGGGATGGTTACGGGAAACGTGGGGTGGTTACGGGCAACCTGCAGTGCTTACAAACAATCTGGGGTGGATACGGGCAACGTGGGGTGGTTACGGGCAACCTGCAGTGCTTACAGACAATCTGGGGTGGTTACGGGCAACGTGGGGTGGTTACGGGCAACCTGCAGTGCTTACAGACAATCTGGGGTGGTTACGGGCAACATGGGGTGGTTACGGGCAACCTGCAGTGCTTACTGACAATCTGGGGTGGTTACGGGCAACGTGGGGTGGTTACGGGCAATGTGGGGTGGTTACGGATAAACTGAAGTTGTTATAGGCAATCTGGGGTGGATACCTGTAATCTGGCATGGGCACCGCAATCTGGAGGGGGTCATTGGCAATTTGGGGTGGTCAGAGGCGCCGTGGCATGGTCAGAGGCGACGTGTGTTGGTCAGAGGCGACGTGTGGTGGTCAGAGGCGACGTGCGGTGGTCAGAGGCGACGTGCGGTGGTCAGAGGCGACGTGCGGTGGTCAGAGGCGATGTGCGGTGGTCAGAGGCGACGTGCGGTGGTCAGAGGCATCGTGGCATGGTCAGAGGCATCGTGGCGTGGTCAGGGGCAACGAGCTGTGGTTACGTGCAATCTGGGGGGGGTACATGTAATCTGGCATGATTACGGGGAACCTGGGGGGGTTATGTGCAACCTGGAAGGGTTACAGAAAATCTGGGATTGTTACTGATAAACTGAAGTGCTTATAGGTAATCTGGGGTGGGTACATGTAATTTGGGGTGGTTACGGGCAATCGGGAGGGGGTCACTGGCAATTTGTGGTGGTTGCGGGCAACGTGCGGTGGTTACGGGCAACGTGCGGTGGTTACGGCCAACGTGCGGTGGTTACGGGTAATCTGGGGAGGGGTTAGGGGTAATTTGGGAGTAAACTGCAATTATTACTATAATTATTATTATTATTTTTTTGTATGTTTGTCACTTTTTGTTCTCTGTCACTTTAAATTTTCAGAGTTGGCTGGTTGTGAAGCGCATGCACACTTCATAACCAGCCAGGACGTCGAGGAGGAAGGAGCTCCAGGAGCAGGTGAGTATATGGGGAAGGGGGGGGTGACTGGGGGACGGGGGTGACAGGGGGGGTGGGGGGCGACTTGGGGGGTGGGGGGACATCACTTTTTATCCCCTGTCACCAATCATTCATGGTGACAGGGGATAAAAAGTGCCTGGAGCACATGGTACAAGCGATCAGCGGTATATAGTATATACCGCTGATCGCTTGTACAGGGACCCAACAGGGGGGTCCCCGATGACTGCCCCATGCTCTCCGCTACCTCCTGTGGCGGAGAGCATGGGGCTTTCATTCATTTGAACTTCACAGCGATGGCGGCGGCCATCTTGGAAATGATGGCCACCGGGGGAGGGGGGTTAGTGATCGCCCTACTAGGGAGGGCTGATCTGAGGTCTGGGGGACACTTATTTCATCTCCCCCCGCCGTAGATTCACGGCGGGGGGAAATGAAAGGCGGCGGCAGCACCGGTAATCTCCTTTACCGACGGCCGCCGCTATAACGTTAATAGCAGCGATCGTCGGTAAGGGGGGGGGCGGGACGGACCCCACACACTGCCCCAACCCCTCAGCTATCTCCGGTAGCCGGGGGGATGGGGTGGGGGCCGTCCCGGCCCCGTAGCCTTATTCTCTGCCATCGCCGTAAAAAGCTGATGGCAGCAGAATAAGGACCCTTAGTGACCGCCGTAAAAAGCCGTATCGGCAGTCACTAAGGGGTTAAAGCAATTCTGTATCCACAATCTGACCACCCCAAGCCACTTGCACATTCGGATATCTGCTTTTAATCCAAAATCTGTCCTGGGGTCCTGTCCTGTTCAGCAGGTGATGCAGTTATTGTCCTAAAAAAACAACTTTTAAACTTGCAGCCTTGTGTCAAATTGGCATGGTCTAGTGTATCTATGTCCTAGGATTGTGGCACCCCTCCATCACTCCTCCCTTTCCTCTTCATCATTAGGAATGCCTCTAGAACAATTTCTCCTAGTCATCACCTGTATGAACACTGCACATGAGCAGGATTGTTAAGGCACCTGTGCAGTGTTCAGACAGGTGATAAATAGGTGAAATCCTGCCCGGGGGTTTTCCTAGTTATAAGGAGGGAAGGAGGGGTGTTGCAATCCTAGGGCACAGACATACTATAGGCCACGTCAGTTTGACACAGCGCTGCAAGTTTAAAGTTGTTTGTTTTAGGACAATAAATGCATCACCTGCTGAACTGACCCCAGGACAGATCTTGGATTATAAGCAGCTATCCGAAGGTATAAGTGCTTTGGTGGGAGTCAGATTGTGGGTACAGAGTCGCTTTAACAGTAAATTGTCTAAGGTAAAATAAATACAAAAATTTTATGGTTAACTTATATCTGGTTATTTAAAAAAAAATATATATTTTTGTAAAGATATTTAGAAAGATAAACAGTTCTTTCTTTTTCATTGTGAAGACTGAATTCTTGGGATGAAAAAAAAAAAGCCCAGATAAGGTTTCTTCTAAAAAAAGGTCTTGAGATCACAAACTAGATGAAAATCATTGGGTGCGTACACAGGTCAAAAGAATAAACCTTATTAGAAAAGGTGAAGGTTTCTCTGTACTACTGCTGGAATGAATCAATTCTATTTTCATTTGGGCTTTAGTAGCAGATGCTCTAGGTCACGTACAGTGACTGAAAAACTCAGTTCTGAGCCACACTGAAAAATGCTGTAAATACTTGACAAGACAATAAAAAAATAACTGGACTTTTTTTTCAATGTGCTGTTTATCAAGACTTAGGACTTAAGACAAGACTTAATAATAACATATTAGAAAAGTTTTGACACAAGGTTCTTTTCTGTTTTGGTCATCATTTCCACAATTTTGACATAAATATTTTATTAAAAAAAAATGAAAGCAAACAAATTTAAGTGGTACTGTATCCACCCCTCCAACATCGGATGTGGCTTTGGCTTCAAAAAACGGGCAAGGAGACACAGAGCTGGTAGGAAACACCACAAAAGGAGGCAAGAGCCAACCGAGGAGAAACAGGTATTGAATGCATGTTCAACATCTGATGCAATGGATGTATACAATCTTTCTGCCTGTATTCTTTCTAAACCACAACTCAGTGTATTGTCGAAGGGACTGAACTTTGTACCCAATGCGGTTTTTGATATCCATCAGACACTAAGAGATGTCAACAAATTTGTACGTCTTCTAACGGTGAAAAGACATTTTCTTCACTCATCAGATACATCAGAAAATGACTATGTTCCTATTATCAAGCAGGATTTGAATGCCAGAGGCTCCGGCTTCATTCCATTGGATTTAAGTTTTCAAGAACAAACCTCGGTCAAGTTACTCACGGATCTCCAGACTATCACTACTCAAGAGGAACAACAGGTGAGCACTACGGTTAATCGCATGAGGATTCCCAACATAAACTTTTATCCCATACAATCCCGTTCTGATGGCATGGATTTGTTCCAGCAGAGAGTGGAGGCTGATTTACGGGAGCTACAAACTCAGGCTAGGACTGATGTAGACAACTTATCCCCCAGTGAACGCAAGGGCTTATGTGATCTTAGCCACAATCCACATATTGTGATCCGTGATTCGGACAAAGGAGGATCAGTGGTTATATTAGATCGCATGCTATATGAACGTGAGATTTTACATATGTTATCTGATGCACGTACCTATAGACCTGTATTTTCTAATCCGACTAATGTAGTTAGAGATAAACTCAAGAATATATTGCTGATGGGTTTGGACATGCAGGTCTTAAGTCAAAAACAACATGACTATTTCCTGGTAGAACATCCCCTCACTCCTGTGTTCCATGCCTTACCGAAGGTTCACAAGGGTATTTTTCCACCCCCCTTACGTCCTATCATCTCTGGGGTGGGTTCCTTATGTGAGCGGTTATGTTCATGGCTTGATAATCTTTTGCAACCATTAGTGTCACGTATACCTGGATACATCAGAGACAGTAAATCTCTTTTGGCTGTATCTGATCGTATCCCGTGGCATGAATCATGTATATGGATGTCATGTGACGTGTCTGCATTATATACATGCATTCCCCACCACCTAGCTTTACTATCTTTATCCTTTCACTTGAATAAATACAGCAATTATGCAGATCCAGTAAAACAGTATATGCTAGTGGTTACGGAATTCCTGCTGAAACATAACTTTTTTTCATTTAAATCATGTTATTATTTTCAGATTGAAGGTTGCCCAATGGGATCCAAATGTTCACCATCCATCGCTAATTTGTACATGGCCCACTGGGAGGAGACTTGTCTGTATGCCTGCCATAATCCATTTCTGGATTGTATCCTGTGGTATGGCAGGTATATAGACGACCTCCTCCTGGTGTGGCAAGGAGGTGTGGCTAATGTTCAGGATTTTCATAAATATCTTAACGACAATTGTTTTAATTTGCGGTTTACTGTTGAACATGATTCAAGTCATATTTCTTTTTTGGATGTATTATTTACAGCTGATGAAACAGGTATTTCCACATCCCTTTTTCGCAAGCCCTCTTCGGGTAACGGGATTCTGCACGCATCCAGTGGTCATCCATCACATGTTTCACGCAATTTGCCCATCGGCGAGTTCATTCGAGCTCGCCGTGCGTGCTCCACAGATACCACTTACCAAGCGGTCAGTGAGAATTTACACATGCGATTAAAAAACCGAGGTTATAAAGAAGGTATCATATGTAGAGCCCGGGCCATTGCAGAATCCCACAGTAGGGATTATCATTTACAGGATAAATCTGCACGTGATCAATCGGGGGGAAGAACATCGGAATCCACGGGTCCCCTAGTGTTCTACACCCCCTTTAGTGCGCAGTTCCACAACATCAGCAACATCATACGTAAACATTTACCAGTCCTTATGGGTGACCAGGACTGCACTTCCATATTGTCTGGGGGTATAAAGTGTATAGCCAAACGTGGTAAGACCTTAGCGAATGTTCTGTCCCCTAGTGTCCTGTCGGATACACATCAGGACACATGGTTATCTATTAAAGGGTGTTTCCCTTGTGCTTCTAGCAGGTGCTCTGTATGCAAAGTTATTCCAAAATCTAGGGTGTTTAGATCTACAGCTAATGGCAAGAGATTTAATATAAAATCTTTTATTAACTGTGACACTAAATATGTTATTTATCTTGCAGAATGCACCAAATGTTCGTTACAATATGTGGGATGCACCTCTAGAAAGTTGAAAAAACGCCTCGCTGAACACATCTCGGATGTCTCTGCGGCCTCCAGACTCCTCTCGAATAGATCTTTTTCTGGTCTCACCAAACACTTCGTGAATCACCATTCAGGGGACATCTCTTCCCTTGTGGTATGTGGTATAGAAAAGGTACGGGCTCCTGTAAGAGGTGGAGACTGGACTAGGCAGCTTCATCTGAGAGAGGCGTTTTGGATACTGGAGTTGGACACCCGCAATCCCAGAGGCCTAAATATGAGAAATGATCTTGCTTACATTTACTAGTATATTTGTTTATATTTATTAGTATACTTATACTTAATTATTTGTTTTATCATACCATGTTTTGTTCCTTTCCTTTTTTTCTAACTATATGTATTGCTACTCATGACACATAGTCTGCTTTGTGATGAGGCTTGGTTACAACCCATTTGGGCGGGACCAAGCCCCAGGTGCTTTATGATCAGTGTGTATAAATAGTGGTCTTCAGTCTGTGAAAGTCAGCCATGACTAAGGAGCTTAGACTCTGAAACGCGTCGGTGTTTTCATATGGACGTCCATGTTTTTTAAACTTATGTACGTTTTCTACATGTGAATAAATTTTGGATTTTTTATCGCACTGGTTGGAGCTGGATTTTTCTCTTGCAACTGCATGTTTCTAGTTCACTGTATCCACCCCCCCTCTGCCAAACCACTGGTTCAATTTGTTTAATGACAGTAAGTGCTTCCCAGTTGTGTCTTTAAAAAAATGTGCCTTGTTTAGGGCACAGAATGCCTCGTTGGCCGCTGCAAATTGAAATATTTTTTTTTTACCCTAATCAAGGCACAGAGCACATTTTAGAAGCGCTTTAATCACTTTAATCCCGCGCTACGGTTAGTGGCCTAGGCTGTTGACTTGCTAAATCCAAACACATAGAAAATGAGTAGCCATTATCTAATTGTCTGTGAAGTACATGATGATTTAGTGCATTGTTATAACTCATATATCTGTAGACTTTAGAAATGTGGGTGAATTCAATGGTTTGTGGTTAATAATACTTTAATGAAAAAGTTAAAATATTAATTAATCAATAGAAAATCAAAGTCATCCGTGGGAGATTTTAGTCCAATCCTTTTTGTAACTTTTTTTTTTATTTAGTTACATTTGAGGTTCCTTCAGCAAGAACTGCCCATTTAAGGCTAAGTTCACACAAAGTTAATTTTCTATTAATCATGGCCTTTTTGAAACAATGAGCGTGATTAATAGAAAATTTATGTTGCACTGAAGTCAACGGAATCCTGGCTGGACTGTATACACATAGTATACACTCCGTCCGGGAGTCCTAGTGGCCGATTGAAAAACTGACTATTCAAAGAATAGCGGCGGTACAACACTGACATCTCACACAATGGAAAGTGCAGCTCCGGCCGCAGTTTCCATTTGTGCGCTATGGTGAATTGGGATGCGGGCGCACACAATTCAGCGGCCTGGATAATCTTCACTGACACCGGCTGTTCTGTGACACGGACGCTGTCATACAGCGTGTGAACCTGGCCTAAGGTTGTATAGTTCAACTATACTTAAACATTAGGTCGTAAGCTGACAGGTGGACATTCTTTCTTGTAAAAGCGTTTATGTTTTAGTTTTGACAAATCAACCAGGTCTATAGACCATCCCACTACCAGCACCATTTTTGACTATTGGTATGATGCTGTTTTTGTGGAAGGCGACGTAAGCATTGTGCAGATGAAGTAAAACCCTTATAATAGGAATCTCTTTAGACAGCAGCATCATGTGCTACTTTTTAAGACCTTCTTGCTTCTTTACATTGCCAGACAGGTTCTGTAGAAGAGACGTTAGGATTCTGGCAGTATCATGTCTGGGTATGGCTGATGCAACTTAACCCAACAGTCAATTGAATTTGGTTCTGTAGCTGATTTAGTAACTAGGACGTGAGTTACATTTTTAGGGCCAGGTAAGGTTGAACAGCATTTTTCCTTAAATTAATGGACATTATAGTATATGACATTATAATCCCATATTAAAAGTTCTTGGATGATGTAAAATATAACATTTAAAACTAGAAGAAATTGAGAAGGGAATAAATACATACAGTAATTACAGTCTTGTGAAAACCGAAAATATAATAGTCATTTAAATACTCTCTTTTGTTTTGTGCTTAGGTATATATTTAGATCTTGCACAATTTCCTGTAATTATATATAATGAAGCAAATCATACTTTTGCATAACCTCTTAAGTGTTTCTGGCTTGCCTGTACTGACATGATATGAATTCCTTTCCCCATACACATTAGTAGCATAAACGCACCAATTGTCATTACATTCTTTCACACCACAGTAATTCACTATGACCCCTGCGTATCATATTTCTCCTTTTCTGCCAGCTTTTCTTCATAAATTCAGAAAAATTATTGCCTATAAATTTCCTACAGTGAATATTGCACATTGCTGATGTTACCTGGTTGTTAACTGCAGGGGAAACTGTTTTTTTTTCTTAAAGGGTATTCCCATTTCAACATAGTTAAAGTGACTCTGTACCCACAATCTGACCCCCCCAAACCACTTGTACCTTCGGATAGCTGCTTTTAATCCAAGATCTGTCCTGGGGTCTGTTCGGCAGGTGATGCAGTTATTGTCCTAAAACAACTTTTAATCCTGCAGAGCTGTGTCTAACGGCCGGGGCTTACATTTGTATATGCATTAGGCTGGCACACCCTCTCTGTCCTTCCTCCCCACCCTCCTCATCATTAGGAATGCTCCAGGCAGATTGTATCCTATTCCCCACCTGTGTGTATAATGAACATGGGCTGGGTCGTTAATACACCTGTGCAAAGCTCAAACAGCAGTAAATGTTCCTGGATCATTCCTAATGATGAGGAGGGTGGGGAGGAAGTACGGAGAGGTGGTGCCAGCCTAATGCATACACAAATGTAAGCCCTGGCCGTTAGACACAGCGCTACAGGATTAAAAGTTGTTTTTATGACAATAACTGCATCCCCTGCCGAACGGAACCCAGGACAGATCTTGGATTAAAAGCAGCTATCCGAAGGTACAAGTGGTTTGGGGGGGGGGGGGGGCAGATTGTGGATACAGAGTCGCTTTAAATTAGGTAAATAAAAATATATAAAATAAACATGCTGTAGTAGCATGTAGCATTGCTTACTTGGCCACCCCAAGTTCTAAAACTACCAAAAATCCATTTGTTTTGTGGGTCTTAGTTTTGTATTTCATTGTTGCACTTCTTCGTTGAGCAGTTGCCTAGTACTACAATCCCCAGAATGCATTGCTTTCCCTCAGCTGTTTAACACAGTCTTCCTACCTTGCCTACTTCCATCCCCGGCAATCCTGCCAGTTCCTTGCCTAAAGCTGTCCCAGAACATCTAATATCCCTGCAGACTATTGCATAGTCAGTGAAGTTTCAGCACCTGCTGCATCATTCTTCACATCATCATACTGTACATGCTCATTGTCTATCCTGGAGAAAAAGGGAACTTCCAGCAGGACAATTCTACATGTCACATGGCAAGAAATGTCTGCCTTGGTTGGAAAATCATGACCAAAACTTCCTGTACTACTTTGGCCCCCTATTTCCCCATACTTGCACCCCATTGGGTATGTGGCGGACCACCTGGATAATCATGTTCCCTCTATAGATCCTTCCCCACACACCCTCCAGCAGCTTTGGGAAACACTCCAATCAGAATGGTTATAGATACCTGTGACAACTTACCAAGACCTTACTGAATCACTCCAGCCCTTCTAGCTGCTGTATGTGCTGCACACTATGGTTACTCTGAATTTTAGCTGGTGGTTATAAAAATGTGGCTCAACTACGTATATGGCCTGTTGCCAAAAACACCAGTAGATTTTGCAATTAGTATTCAGGAGAAAACAAGACAGAACCACTGCGCCAGTACGCAGGAATGCTGCTCCTGTCACATAGTTAAAAGGAATCTGTCACTAGGTTTATTCCACCTTAAATGAGCTCAGCATAAACTAGTGACAGAAAAGCTGATTAGATCAGTGTATTACTTACATCATTTAGCCGTTCTCCTAATATGCAGGAGGATAGAATTCTTGCCACACCCCTCCCCCCACCTTCTAGCTGCTGATTGATAGTTAACTGCCTATACACAGCATGGATAGATAACTGCCAATCAGCAGCTGATGGGCGGAGTTTTCTGCTTCTCATGAATATACAGATATACTGGGCTCATGGACATAATGGAGAGGCCTACATATTGTCCATGTTATTGAGGAGGATATCTCTGGATCAACTGCACAGAACAGTGTAAGTGATACATCATTCTGTTAAGCTTCTCTGTCACTAGTTTATGCTACCCTGAGATAGGACAACATAAACCTGCTGACAGAGTCTCTTTGTGAAAAGTTTGTCTGCTGCAGTCATTCTAGTTAACAATTTAATGAGTCAACCTTTTTTTCGACTCTCTACCCGCAGCTTACAAATACATCACTTGCAGGGTTTCACTGGACAAAATAAGAATTGCTCAGCATCTCTGCCAATCATTTTGACACCATGCCACTACCTTTCATAAAATGCTGCTTACACAAATCACATAACATTTTACACAACACAGTAATTTGATCCCAAAACAAGAGTGAAAAAACACAATTGTAGGCTAAATCATAACAAAGTAGAGAAGACCCAGTACTGTCCTCCCTGTATAGACTTTGACAAGCCTGGCGACTGTGGGTGGTGCTCTGCTCAAGTGCCAACTATAATGAGCAATAAGATACAGCAGAGAAAGAGGCACTTACCCTTAAAGGGGTTATCCAGCGCTACAAAAACATGGCCACTTTCCTCCAGAGATAGCCCCACTCTTGTCTGCTCAGTTCCATTGAAGTGAATAGAGCTTAATTGCAAACTGCACCTGAACTGGAGACATAAGTCGTGTTGTCTCTGAAAGAAAGTGTCCATGTTTTTGTAGCACTGGATAACCCCTTTAAATAACTATTGTCTTTATTGTCCTTAAAGGGGTAGTGCGGTGCTACACATTTATTCACGAAATAACACACATTACAAAGTTATACAACTTCGTAATGTGTGTTATTTAACTGAATGCCCCCCTTCCCTGTGTTCCCAGCACCCCTGAAAGTGTGTGTTGCATTATACCCACCGAATTACTGTCACTGCTTCAGCTGTCCCTCATGCCATCCCTCATGCCGGCCCCCCTCCGACGCGTCATTAGCTGCTCAGCTGCGATTGGCTGAGCATAACTATGCCCAGTCAATCGCGGCTGAGCAGCTGATGACGCACCAGAGGTGGGACGGCTGGAGTGGTCTGGCCGGCCTCCTGAAGATGATGTGGTCGACCCAAGGAAAGGGGGCCATTCACTTAAATGACACACATTACAAAGTTGTATGACTTTGTAATGTGTGTTATTTAGTGAATAAATGTGTAGCCCCGCACTACCCCTTTAATAACATTGCAGGCTAAATGGGGGATTCAGACCATGGGTGAATTCCGTTGAGGCTACAGTGGCCTACAGTAGTAGCCTCAATCATTATTAATATGGTACCACCTCAAAACAGGTTTACAAGACAGGGTAGGGCAACCACAGAAAACACAAAAATAAATAAAAAGGTGAGAGTACCAAAATACTGTAAAAAGAAAATACTAAAGGGTTAATTATTCAGCAAAAAAAAAAAAAAAAAATTCTTTCAAATCAACTGGTGCCAAAAATGTCAGAGATTTGTAATTTACTTCTATTAAAAAATGTTTCCAGTACTTATCAGTTGCTATATGTCCTGCAGGAAGTGGTGTATTCTGGCGGCCTCACGCATCTCTATGGTTTACCAGATTTCGCCATTCTTTGGGTGTACGGCGGAATCTGGCAAACCATACAATGAAGCCTATGGAAGCAGTGGAGATGTGCACGTCTGCCAGTGTCTGCGAGCGGGCGCTAACTGCAGAATCTGCGATGGGTGTTCTGTCGTAATTTCGTGGTGTGCACATACCCTGACACAGTGCTCTCTGTGTAACAGGAACTGTCCAGAGCTGTAGTAAATTCTCATACAAAGCTTCTCCTGCTCTCCAGACTGGAAAGAATGCCACTTCCTGCAGGACATACAGCAGCTGATTAATACTGGAAGGCTTGAAATTTTTTAATAGCAGTACATTACAGATCTCTGGCACCAGTTTTTTTGACTGTTATTTTTGTGTCTATAACACTGTACTGATGACTACAATGGGCCCATACAAAACCACTGTTTGCCTAAAAGCTGCTAAATCTCACAGAAGTATATCTTTGCTTTGTACTTTTATTCAAAATCATTACTGTAACATAAGATTTCACACAAGAAAACTTTGTAATCAAGAAGCGACATCTCACACTGAGTGATAATAATTTACAACATCATAGAGGTGAATGTCTCAGGAAGAAGATAGGAATAAATCTTACTTAAATCATATAATGCCATTATCAATAGCAACCGAGGGACTGAATGTTACACCAGTGGGACTCTAGATGTCTAATCCCCAGATTTCTGCATACTAGACTTCATAATCAACCTATCCATTATTTTCATATTTATGTCTATAGTTTAATTCAAGTGTAATATTTCTGTCTTCTGCTGCCACAAAGTCAATAGTTAACTCATAAATCACTTAGTCTTGTAATACCTTTTCATTTACTGTCCCAGTCCGCAGCATCACCTAATGATTTATCAGAGAGATACCCGATATAAATAGTGGAATACACAACTTGACAGATTGCACTTATACGCAATAAATATGCAAATCAAAAACACTAATTATGGAGAAATATTATATCGTACAACATGTATTGGTACATTGCAAATTTTCAACAACATATTTTAAAATAGTTCAGGTAAATAAACTGCAGTCAAGCTGAAACAGTTCTATTACAGTTGCAAAAATGCACCCACCATATAGCTGGGGGGGGGGGGGGGATACTGAGACATAAAATCAGCTCTGGCCTTTTTGAGCAAACAGGCCCACTGTTATAGCATCAATCTGCCATTTTCATCAGTGCCTGAGTTTCTAAATATACAGATGCAACACACAGTACAGACATACTACATACACCACTCACATACTATATACATACCACACACACCACTCACACAATACACACATACCACACATACTGCATACACCACTCACATACTATATACATACCACACACACCACTCACACAATACACACATACCACACATACTGCATACACCACTCACATACTATATACATACCACACACTACACATACAGTACCACACTCACCACTCACACCACTTACATACAATATACATAACACATACACCATCTACATACTATATACATAACACACACACACACCACACACACCACTTACATACTACAAACATACCACATACGCCACTCACACGCTACACACATACCACACACCACTCACACATCACTCACATACTACATATGTATCAAACACATCACTTACACAATACATACATACAAGACATCACACACCACTCGCACACTACCTACACACCACAAACAAGACATGCATGCATACATACATCATATATATATATATATATATATATATATATATATATATATATATATATATTTTATTCATAACAAACCACTTACAAACTGAATACATCTCACACACTCATTTTTTACTTGCAAGGGCAGGTGTTGCAGTACCACTGCAGCACTTGTCACAGGGCTTGAAGTGGTATATGCTCTCCATGGGTCCCAACACATGCCCCTTAAAAGCTTGTCCCTGCAGTGTAGTGGTGCAGGTGTAAGAATCCACAAAATCTCAGAAAAACTTTATTGGGGTGGAAACTTTTACTGAAATTTTCTTAAAGTGCAGTACAATAAAAATACAGAGCACTTTTACACAAGGTGCAAAAATACAGTAGGTTGAAAGTTGGCTGGCAATATCCTTATAACACTTAAGACACGACTCACTGCAGGTATACTTGAAATAGAGGTTTAAGTAGTTTGGGCAACTTGAAAAAATAGACTTTGGAGACTAGACAGACTAACATAAGGGGAATCCTATCCAGACAATAAAATAGTCAACTGTGATGGTCTGTAACCACCTTGGAGTCAGTGGCCATATACTTTGAAGAAATACCTGTCCTTGCGGCCAAGACTGATCTGCCTAATGCTCGTCAAGGGCCCACTTAAGGGTGAGCAAGCCATGGGGGGTTCCTTGTTAGGTCCTGGTGAGTTGCAGTGAAGTAAATCAGCTGTACTTGCACTTTCCCAAATCACTGTCTTGAGACTGGAGTGCTTGAATTGATAAAGAAGAATAACCCCTGATTGTGGACAAGATTTTGGACTTCCCTATCATTGGTAGTCGCTCCTGAGGAATTTCACACCACTGAAGCTGAGTACCCTTGCCCAACCACCAATATGAATTATATTCATGTGAGACTGGACAAAAGAGTAAAAAAAAAACCTGATGAAATGTAAACTTAGTGGCATTACTGCTGAGACCAGGATATAAACAAACAAAGACTATGCAAAAGAAGAGCCCATGGAGCCTCAATTAAGTCTTAAAACACAGAACTAGCCAGATATCCCTCCGGTAAGGACTAGTACAGTATTTTATTATAGAAAAAAGAAAGAAACTACAGTCATACCTTGGTTTAACAGTAACTTGGTTTAAGAGCGTTTTGGTTTAAGAGCTCACAGTTTTTCAAAATTGTGACTTGGTTTAGGAGCATTGCTTTGGTTTAAGAGCTCCCAGTATGTGGTTGGAGGTGGAGTGGGGGAGGGACAGGATCTGCATAGTGTGGTCTACAGCCCTGTACTCTGACCCAGGAAGTCTCCCTCAGCTTTCAAATCAAGGTAGATCCACTTCAGGCTGGGGCTTGCATCAGGGGACAGGACTGTGGAGGTAATCTCTTCATAGCTGTAACCCCTCTACCCGGACAGAGAGTGCTGCATGTATGTGCCCACATCTGCCCTGCTCATTCCTTCATGCTCCCTGCAGTCTCTGTCAGCCCTTGTGTTTCCCATCCTCTCCATTACTGTACAGTAACTTATAATATCACATATTCTGCTGTTTCTAGATGTTTGTTTCTTTTGTCTTACATGTTATTCAGAATAATAAATCATTATTTCTGGGTTGTGGAACCAATTGTCTGCATTTCTATGATTTCCTATGGGAAAATTAGCTTTGGTTAAAGAGTGGATTTGGATTACAAGCATGGTCCCGGAACAAATTATGCTCGTAATTCAAGGCACCACTGTATACATTTGTACTGATTTATCCACAGACCCATAGAATAAAGTGAACACATTATTTATCATGTGCAGTGAACACTGTGAACACTGTTTCTCTTCATCTTGACTAGCAAAAACAGAGCACAAAGTAATTTCAAAGATTGTATGCACTCCAAAATGACACCTATAACAAATCATTCAAGTCATTTTGCAAATAAATAAATAAATAACACAGTTAAGTTGATGGAAAAATAAAAACATTATGGTTATTTGAATACAGAAAAACTATAACTATTGTATTTACTAGATGGTATCAATAATAGAGATGAGTGAACCGGGTTCGAGTCCATCCGAACCCGAACGTTCGGTATTTGATTAGCGGGGGCTGCTGAACTTGGATAAAGCTCTAAGGTTGTCTGAAAACATGGATACAGCCAATGACTATATCCATGTTTTCCACATAGCCTTAGGGCTTTATCCAACTTCAGCAGCCACCGCTAATCAAATGCCGAAAGTTCGGGTTCGGATGGACTCGAGCATGTTCGAGGTTCGCTCATCTCTAATGAATAACAATTATATAAATGGATGTTATTGGTATAATACAATAAATACTATAAAAAAAGACAAAAAGACAAAAAGACAAAAAATAAAAGTAATATTGTTGTTAATTTTTCATTGCCCCCCCCCAAAAAAAAAAAAAGTTTGTTTTTTTTGTTCTTTTTTTAAAGTTCTTATGGCACAGTAACTTGAATGTGCACTACTAGCAGATCTAATACATAAAATCTGTCCATAAATAATTTATACAAGCAGTCCTTGATGAAGCATTACAATAGCATAGATAAGTCCCTTCCATTAAACACTAATTAGTGAGTAGTATAATTAAAAACTAACAAATGCTTCATGACTTTATAATTTAACTAAATCTGCATTATACCTATGGGGTAAAAGCTAACAAATAATTTATACATTGTATTGCCATTCTATTATCGAATCAATAGCATTTAATGTTCATGCTAAATTAATTTTAGAATACGATACCTTTCTATAATGCGAAGCCTCAGGTCTGGACTGTCATACTTTAGAAAAGCAATAACCAACAATTTATTAGAAATAAGCAATGCCTGATGCCTTTATATTCCTTATACTGTCTGGTTATTATGTACATGTAAATATATGTACAGCTTGGTCTACATTATGGTTGCAGCATATTCAAACAAAGTATATACAACATTATAATATCACCTACTGAGAGTACATGGCAAGCCTCAAGAGTTTTGGACCATAGAAGTGAGGAGAACTGATTCGATTTGATCCAATTTGTGGCTGTATTTGAACTAGCGATTCTCCCTTGCAGCACAATATCCTTCCTTCATGCTGGGAAGACCAAAGAGATGGTGGTGATTTTGCACAAGTGCAGATTTCTTCCAAAACCAGTAAACATCCAGGGGACAATCAACACCTATAAGTATCTGGGTGTGCTTCTCAAAAATAAGCTGGACTCGGCCAATCATATGGACCCACTGTACAGAAAGGGCCAGAGCAGGCACTATCTGCTTAGGAGGTTAAGACCCTCTGGAGTCCAGGGGGCACTTTTTAGGGTCTTCTTTAACTCTATAGTGGCATCAGCCATCTTCTTCAGAGTGGCCTGCTGGGGGAGTACCATATCAATGAGGGTAAGAACAGACAGAATAAGATAATTAGAAGGGCCAGCTCTGTCCTGGGGAGCCTCCTCAACCCAGTGCAGGTGGTCAAGGACAGAAGGATATTGTCTATGGTGAGCTCCATGCTGGAGAATAAGGGTGGTATTACATGGGCCGATGGGGGCCCGATATTACCTGTAAATGAGCAGCGATCTTTTGTCACATTATGATCAGGTAAATTTATTATCTGCTTAGGTGTTCCTTGTCTAAGTCTTTTCGCATGCGCGATTAGCGCTTTACTCTTGGGTCATGTGGTCTTGGACGTGTGAATTATGTCATGACCATATGACATGGAATTCGCCTATGACGTAGTTGGGCATGCGCATTGGATGCTCACAGACGCCGGAGGTCGGCCATGATTTGAATGACCATCTGCGCAGCGCGGCACCACCAGGTAACTTTGCATAATGCTGTTATTATTGTATCTACACAGCCGTGTTATATAATTAATTATATGTGAGTATTTAATGACACAACAGGACATGATCTTTACTCCTGACGAAGTCACCGGAGGGTGACGTTACGCGTGGAGTTTCATTCCAGGGGTGTCTGTTCCATGACCTTTTTTTTTATCCAGGCATTGTTTATTTCACCACATTTTGGTTATATGATTATAATTGTATTTGCAGGGTTTTTCTTTTGTTATAATTCTTTGGTGGGCTGAAACACCGTATGCCCAATACTCTTGTTACCCTAATGGTTGATTTATTTTAGGGTATCATTCTCAGCGTCACCTAGTGATATTGGGGTTTTTAGTTTGTTTAATTTGTGCTGCACATTTAGCCTGTGGATTTCATTTGCATATATGAAAATATGTTTCCTTTACACAATTATATTCTTTGGTCATGGTACCAATATTATTTGCATGCGACCCCCTGTAGGTCTTGTAGGGGGGGAATAGATAGTGGGACATAGATAAGAGGCAGGTTATGAGAGCAGTAGGTTAGGCCTGACAGAGATGTAAAGCTGTAAAGAATGGTGTCCAAATATACTTGATATCTTCCAGCTATTTTGGGAGAAGAAATGGAGGTGGATGTTAGTGGGGCCTAGTGATTCCAGTAGAAAGAGTTAACCTACTGGTGCATAACTGGATGAGAACCTATGTCTAGGTTTACACTACTATATATATATATATATATATATATATATATATATATATATATATAAAATGGTGGATGGACGGCACTGTGCTGGCTTGAAGTAAAAAATAGCTTAAAGCTGGTGGGTGCACGTCCCATAAAAGTCGACCCCCGACTCCTCTGGATAACAAAAATTGAACACGAGGACGGCACTCCAGTAGTGTATAGTGAGGATTTATTCACCCAATCACAAACAGCGACGTTTCGACTCTAACATGAGTCTTTCTCAAGCAAGTACAAAGTGGTATCATGGTGATATTTATATGAGGGGGAACACCCCCAAGGTGTGTATCTCAATTAGTGACATCATAATGTAAACATACGTATAAAAGTGTTAATCTACTCATCAGTGCCAAAATATTCAATATTCATATAACATACATATTACATAGTGTATATACGTTTCAGTGCATAACAGGTGCATATGGAATTCCTCCCAGAATCCATATATATTCACTAAAACATATTCTTCCTTCTAATCAAGGGTTAAGATGGAGGTCGGACCTGACTCACCCTCCGTCCGTTCGGCCAATCCCACTATATTGAAGGCATGCCGCATATCGCTTGTAAACAGAGCATCTGCGCATATCCGGATGTAGGCATGTCATGTGGCTTGTCATCTGCTCACAGTCCGGTAACGATCACATGATAAATTATGCGCATGCGCAAACAGTCCATGTAATACAGCGGGCGCCATCTTAGGAAAGGTAACAACACCTTCCAGCGCACGCATGTGCAGGATGTCCGTATGATACATCGGGCGCCATCTTGGGAAAGGTAACAGCATCTTCCATCGCCCATACCTCCTACAAATATCATAGAGGTATATTGCAGGACTAGTAGGAAAAGGGGGGAAGAAAAAATGCTCACAAAATGGAGTTTGTCATAAATGAGGTGTCTAAAGCAGTCACAGCAGTGTCACACTCTTCACGGTGAATACATCACTCTCCTGAGCGCACGGGCTCTGCCAGATTCAAGGACTGCCGAATTACCTTATATGACTACTCTTCTTAGAGCGACCTCCCCTAGATTCCTACAAATTTTGTCCCACATTAATTTCACACGGACCCAAAGGTGGTTAAGATAAAGACTGGATAATGGTTTGGATAAGGATTGAAGAAAATTCAGTCGGAAAGGTGAGTTTAAGGTCCTCGCTCCATCTGTATAGATAAACAGAAGAAAAAACATAATTAAACACAAGTGTCAGTGTATATCTTACATAGTGTAAGTGCACGTATAAGAAAATGATAATAAATAATAAATAATAATAAAGATCTATGTACTCTTTCCTTCAGCAAGAGCATGTAAATAATTGCACAGTGGTCAAGCTCTATATCATAGAAATGCTTTCAATGAAAAGTCCACATTTAACCCATGCGGTTGAAGGGCATTGAGACGTGTAATCCATTGGGCCTCTCTCTGTTTTACTGTTCCACCCCGGCGTGGTAACGGAATATGGTCAATTATTGTAAATCGCAACTGTTGAAGGCTATGGCCTGCTTCTACAAAATGTCTGGAAACAGGGAGGTCAAGTCTACCTTTGCGAATAGAAGACTTGTGATTATTCAAACGTATACGACACTCATTCGTTGTTTCTCCTACATAAATAAACGGACACGGACACTGAAGGACATAAATGACATAATCCGTCTTACAACTTGTATGAAACCGCAATTTGTAACTGTGATTAGTGTTAGGGTGACAAAAGACATCTCCTTTTATCATCAGATTGCAGCTGTCACATCCCAAACATGGGAAACTGCCTGGTTTGAGTGAAGATGACAGATCCAATTTTTTCTTCTGACAGTCTGCACGGACCAATTTGTCTCTAATACTTGCTGCTCGTCTGTAAGATGAGAGAGGAGGATTTTTAAGGATAGGGATGTTATTGTGAAAATTAGCAATAACACTCCAATGTTTACGGATTATCCGGGCAATATAGTGGCTCTGTTCACTAAATGTACTAATAAACGGGACCCTGTCTAAATCCTTCTTATCTCTAGTTGATGGTGATACCCTATTTAGGGTTTTAACCTCAGTCATGCTTCTCTGGACTAATCTTTTGGGGTAACCCCGTTGGATAAATCGGTCACCCATCTCACATAGTCTGGAGTCTACCTTGGAGACATCATCAACAATTCTCTGCACCCTGAGTAATTGGCTTTTAGGTAGCGATTCTACCATCCTCCTGGGATGCATACTATCAAATCTCAACAAATTGTTCCTGTCTGTCGGTTTTAAATAAATGTCAGTCCGAAGAGATCCCTCTTCAATGTAGACCCATGTGTCCAAAAACTGGACACCAACGGTCGAACTGGTCATCGTAAATTTAATGTCAGGATCGATAGTGTTCATGTAATCAAAAAACTCAACCAATTCTACCTGGGAGCCAATCCATATCAAAAAAATATCGTCTATATATCTCCACCACCCAAGCAGCTTGCTGTGGTGGTGGGACATATAGACGTGGGACTCCTCAAGGTCGGCCATGACTATGTTGGCATATGTAGGTGCCATATTTGACCCCATGGCCGTACCCTTAACTTGAACAAAGAACTTGTCCTGGAAGCAGAAGTAGTTACAAGTCAACAAAGTCTCCAACAGATTAATCACAAATTCCTTGCCCTCCTCTGAAAAATCAGATCTCTGCAGTACTTTCCTCACACATTGTATTCCTCTCTCATGATCTATACAGGTATACAGACTAGTCACATCAAACGATGCTAAAATACAGTCAGATGGTATGTCAACATTCTTGATTTTTTGCAGAAAATCAGCCGTGTCTCGGATATATGATTTAGTATTGACCGCATATTGTCTCAATACCTTGTCAACGAAGACAGCCGCTGGACTAAATATGGAATCACAGCCAGACACAATAGGTCTGCCCGGCGGATCCTCCAAAGATTTATGGATCTTGGGCAGACAGTACAGTGTCAGGGTGACCGGATGGCTAGGCAGGAGGTAGTCATGAAGTTGTTCGTCTATGATATCTGCTGCAAAAGCATCATCCACGAGCAACTTCAACCTACGGAAAAAGACCTGCTTAGGGTCAATAGGCGTCTCTTTGTATACATTGCTATCCCCCAACTGTCTCAAAATTTCTCCTACATATTTGTCTTTGTCCATAACGACGACAGCACCCCCTTTATCAGCGGGTTTCACCACGATGTCGTCGTTATGGGACAAATTGTTCAAGGCCTCCATTTGTTTTTTAGAGAAATTGGGTTTGCCCCTCCTCTCATTAAACAATCTAGACTTCAATACCTCGATGTCACGTTTAACCAATGTCCCAAACATAGTAACTGCTTCTGATGATAGGGGACAAAAATCACTCTTATTAGACAAACCATACTTTTTCAGACATAATTCAGACTGTTTTGGTTTTCTCAATGCCGTGAAATCGGTCTTATCAGAAAACCAAACCTTGAGATTGATGTTCCTGAGAAGCATCTGGACATCAATCTCTAACTGCAACCAGTTAATCTGAGTGGTAGGACAAAAAGTTAAACCATGGTTAAGGACATCTAATTCGTCATGGGTAAGAGTATGAGAGGAGATATTTACCACTAATGAGGGGGCCTGCTCAAAGTCCATCAAGCCTTCTGTATGGTCTTTATTCCCTTCCCTTTCCTGGTCGAGACTCCGCCACTGTTGTTTTCTTCCACGACCCCTCCTGATGTTGCTCCGCCTCCTGCTGCGTCCATCTTGTCCTGATCCAAAAAAGCCAGTTTTTCTTTCTTGGTTTTGGAACCCTTGGATGCTTCCTTGTTTCGTTGTTTATCCTCACGTTTGCCTTCTTTCTGCCAATCATAAACAAATCCGGTTTTATAGTCCTCGCAATCACGGTGCCACTTCTGTCTTTTCAGCTCCTCTTGTTCCTTCTTATATTTCTCTAAGTTGCTCTGTACTTTTTCTTTATACCTTATGATCTCATCTGATTCCATGACATCTGTTAGGGCACTTTCACTTATTTCCAATTTTTGTTCTATTTGTATAATTTCTCCTTGCAGAAACTCAATGTTCAGAAGGACTAAGTCCAAGGCATATTTATTCGTGAGTCCTTCAAAACGTGTGCAAAATTCTTTATTCCTAGGAAACAGATTAGGCCTAAGATGGGGACGCAACCCTCTTGGGATCATTTTGGTTTGATAGTAATTGGACAGCAAAGATAAATGCAAATCCAATGTAATCAGTCTCTTGGAATCCACTTCAAAAGTCCGCTTGGTGTCCAATTTCGATGGAACACTTAAATAAGCTCTATTTCCCAGGCGGCCACTTAGAATGCGACTTACATCATCATTGCTGAAGGAATATGTGACGGGTGTTGTGTCATTAGATTCCATAATAATATTCACGTGCTCAGTCCACAGGATCAAAAACTGAATAGAAAATGGTGGATGGACGGCACTGTGCTGGCTTGAAGTCAAAAATAGCTTAAAGCTGGTGGGTGCACGTCCCATAAAAGTCGACCCCCGACTCCTCTGGATAACAAAAATTGAACACGAGGACGGCACTCCAGTAGTGTATAGTGAGGATTTATTCACCCAATCACAAACAGCGACGTTTCGACTCTAACATGAGTCTTTCTCAAGCAAGTACAAAGTGGTATCATGGTGATATTTATATGAGGGGGAACACCCCCAAGGTGTGTATCTCAATTAGTGACATCATAATGTAAACATACGTATAAAAGTGTTAATCTACTCATCAGTGCCAAAATATTCAATATTCATATAACATACATATTACATAGTGTATATACGTTTCAGTGCATAACAGGTGCATATGGAATTCCTCCCAGAATCCATATATATTCACTAAAACATATTCTTCCTTCTAATCAAGGGTTAAGAAGGAGTCGGGGGTCGACTTTTATGGGACGTGCACCCACCAGCTTTAAGCTATTTTTGACTTCAAGCCAGCACAGTGCCGTCCATCCACCATTTTCTATTCAGTTTTTGATCCTGTGGACTGAGCACGTGAATATTATTATGGAATCTAATGACACAACACCCATCACATATTCCTTCAGCAATGATGATGTAAGTCGCATTCTAAGTGGCCGCCTGGGAAATAGAGCTTATTTAAGTGTTCCATCGAAATTGGACACCAAGCGGACTTTTGAAGTGGATTCCAAGAGACTGATTACATTGGATTTGCATTTATCTTTGCTGTCCAATTACTATCAAACCAAAATGATCCCAAGAGGGTTGCGTCCCCATCTTAGGCCTAATCTGTTTCCTAGGAATAAAGAATTTTGCACACGTTTTGAAGGACTCACGAATAAATATGCCTTGGACTTAGTCCTTCTGAACATTGAGTTTCTGCAAGGAGAAATTATACAAATAGAACAAAAATTGGAAATAAGTGAAAGTGCCCTAACAGATGTCATGGAATCAGATGAGATCATAAGGTATAAAGAAAAAGTACAGAGCAACTTAGAGAAATATAAGAAGGAACAAGAGGAGCTGAAAAGACAGAAGTGGCACCGTGATTGCGAGGACTATAAAACCGGATTTGTTTATGATTGGCAGAAAGAAGGCAAACGTGAGGATAAACAACGAAACAAGGAAGCATCCAAGGGTTCCAAAACCAAGAAAGAAAAACTGGCTTTTTTGGATCAGGACAAGATGGACGCAGCAGGAGGCGGAGCAACATCAGGAGGGGTCGTGGAAGAAAACAACAGTGGCGGAGTCTCGACCAGGAAAGGGAAGGGAATAAAGACCATATAGAAGGCTTGATGGACTTTGAGCAGGCCCCCTCATTAGTGGTAAATATCTCCTCTCATACTCTTACCCATGACGAATTAGATGTCCTTAACCATGGTTTAACTTTTTGTCCTACCACTCAGATTAACTGGTTGCAGTTAGAGATTGATGTCCAGATGCTTCTCAGGAACATCAATCTCAAGGTTTGGTTTTCTGATAAGACCGATTTCACGGCATTGAGAAAACCAAAACAGTCTGAATTATGTCTGAAAAAGTATGGTTTGTCTAATAAGAGTGATTTTTGTCCCCTATCATCAGAAGCAGTTACTATGTTTGGGACATTGGTTAAACGTGACATCGAGGTATTGAAGTCTAGATTGTTTAATGAGAGGAGGGGCAAACCCAATTTCTCTAAAAAACAAATGGAGGCCTTAAACAATTTGTCCCATAACGACGACATCGTGGTGAAACCCGCTGATAAAGGGGGTGCTGTCGTCGTTATGGACAAAGACAAATATGTGGGAGAAATTTTGAGACAGTTGGGGGATAGCAATGTATACAAAGAGACGCCTATTGACCCTAAGCAGGTCTTTTTCCGTAGGTTGAAGTTGCTCGTGGATGATGCTTTTGCAGCAGATATCATAGACGAACAACTTCATGACTACCTCCTGCCTAGCCATCCGGTCACCCCGACACTGTACTGTCTGCCCAAGATCCATAAATCTTTGGAGGATCCTCCGGGCAGACCTATTGTGTCTGGCTGTGATTCCATATTTAGTCCAGCGGCTGTCTTCGTTGACAAGGTATTGAGACAATATGCGGTCAATACTAAATCATATATCCGAGACACGGCTGATTTTCTGCAAAAAATCAAGAATGTTGACATACCATCTGACTGTATTTTAGCATCGTTTGATGTGACTAGTCTGTATACCTGTATAGATCATGAGAGAGGAATACAATGTGTGAGGAAAGTACTGCAGAGATCTGATTTTTCATCGGAGGGCAAGGAATTTGTGATTAATCTGTTGGAGACTTTGTTGACTTGTAACTACTTCTGCTTCCAGGACAAGTTCTTTGTTCAAGTTAAGGGTACGGCCATGGGGTCAAATATGGCACCTACATATGCCAACATAGTCATGGCCGACCTTGAGGAGTCCCACGTCTATATGTCCCACCACCACAGCAAGCTGCTTGGGTGGTGGAGATATATAGACAATATTTTTTTGATATGGATTGGCTCCCAGGTAGAATTGGTTGAGTTTTTTGATTACATGAACACTATCGATCCTGACATTAAATTTACGATGACCAGTTCGACCGTTGGTGTCCAGTTTTTGGACACATGGGTCTACATTGAAGAGGGATCTCTTCGGACTGACATTTATTTAAAACCGACAGACAGGAACAATTTGTTGAGATTTGATAGTATGCATCCCAGGAGGATGGTAGAATCGCTGCCTAAAAGCCAATTACTCAGGGTGCAGAGAATTGTTGATGATGTCTCCAAGGTAGACTCCAGACTATGTGAGATGGGTGACCGATTTATCCAACGGGGTTACCCCAAAAGATTAGTCCAGAGAAGCATGACTGAGGTTAAAACCCTAAATAGGGTATCACCATCAACTAGAGATAAGAAGGATTTAGACAGGGTCCCGTTTATTAGTACATTTAGTGAACAGAGCCACTATATTGCCCGGATAATCCGTAAACATTGGAGTGTTATTGCTAATTTTCACAATAACATCCCTATCCTTAAAAATCCTCCTCTCTCATCTTACAGACGAGCAGCAAATATTAGAGACAAATTGGTCCGTGCAGACTGTCAGAAGAAAAGATTGGATCTGTCATCTTCACTCAAACCAGGCAGTTTCCCATGTTTGGGATGTGACAGCTGCAATCTGATGATAAAAGGAGATGTCTTTTGTCACCCTAACACTAATCACAGTTACAAATTGCGGTTTCATACAAGTTGTAAGACGGATTAAGTCATTTATGTCCTTCAGTGTCCGTGTCCGTTTATTTATGTAGGAGAAACAACAAATGAGTGTCGTATACGTTTGAATAATCACAAGTCTTCTATTCGCAAAGGTAGACTTGACCTCCCTGTTTCCAGACATTTTGTAGAAGCGGGCCATAGCCTTCAACAGTTGCGATTTACAATAATTGACCATATTCCGTTACCACGCCGGGGTGGAAACAGACAAAAAATGTTAAAAGAGAGAGAGGCCCAATGGATTACACGTCTCAATGCCCTTCAACCGCATGGGTTAAATGTGGACTTTTCATTGAAAGCATTTCTATGATATAGAGCTTGACCACTGTGCAATTATTTACATGCTCTTGCTGAAGGAAAGAGTACATAGATCTTTATTATTATTTATTATTTATTATCATTTTCTTATACGTGCACTTACACTATGTAAGATATACACTGACACTTGTGTTTAATTATGTTTTTTCTTCTGTTTATCTATACAGATGGAGCGAGGACCTTAAACTCACCTTTCCGACTGAATTTTCTTCAATCCTTATCCAAACCATTATCCAGTCTTTATCTTAACCACCTTTGGGTCCGTGTGAAATTAATGTGGGACAAAATTTGTAGGAATCTAGGGGAGGTCGCTCTAAGAAGAGTAGTCATATAAGGTAATTCGGCAGTCCTTGAATCTGGCAGAGCCCGTGCGCTCAGGAGAGTGATGTATTCACCGTGAAGAGTGTGGCACTGCTGTGACTGCTTTAGACACCTCATTTATGACAAACTCCATTTTGTGAGCATTTTTTCTTCCCCCCTTTTCCTACTAGTCCTGCAATATACCTCTATGATATTTGTAGGAGGTATGGGCGATGGAAGATGCTGTTACCTTTCCCAAGATGGCGCCCGATGTATCATACGGACATCCTGCACATGCGTGCGCTGGAAGGTGTTGTTACCTTTCCTAAGATGGCGCCCGCTGTATTACATGGACTGTTTGCGCATGCGCATAATTTATCATGTGATCGTTACCGGACTGTGAGCAGATGACAAGCCACATGACATGCCTACATCCGGATATGCGCAGATGCTCTGTTTACAAGCGATATGCGGCATGCCTTCAATATAGTGGGATTGGCCGAACGGACGGAGGGTGAGTCAGGTCCGACCTCCATCTTAACCCTTGATTAGAAGGAAGAATATGTTTTAGTGAATATATATGGATTCTGGGAGGAATTCCATATGCACCTGTTATGCACTGAAACGTATATACACTATGTAATATGTATGTTATATGAATATTGAATATTTTGGCACTGATGAGGAGTGAGAGGAATGAGTTAATCCATCCAAAGTTTGAAAGAAAAATAAATCCTTTTTCCATCCAAAGTTTGAAAGAAACAATAAGACTTTTTCTCATGGAACTTTCACTGAACTTGTTCAAGGATATACAGCTGGTTTCGAGATTATGGAACTCTCCTATGTGACTGAACCTGTTCCCAGCAGATAATAAACCTGTTCCCAGCAGATAATAAATGTTATTCTATAATTCTCATAAGCAGATAACAAATGTTTTTTAGCATCCTTATGTATGTATCAACATCCTTATGTAAACAATTTTAATTGAACATTTAATACCATATCTGTCAAAATATATCCGTAGTTATTAGTTTTTTGAAGTTGACGACGTATATAGTGTATGACTTTGCATTTTACATTCATATCCATTGGTTTTTTTCTGTATAAACAAAGGTGGGTTCTCAGAGATAGTTGGAACATTGCTTACCTTAGAAAACTTCTGATATGACACTAGAAAGAATGTTTTGTCTCAAGAACTATTTCCCTCAGAGACATGTTTATCAGTGTTCAAGGACATTCTCAGAGGAAAGTTGCCTGTCTGTTACAGTGGGAATAATGTGAAAGTATCATTGCACAGAATGTGTTGTTCTAACCTTTTTGAATAATAATAATGGATACTAATATAGATGCTATTGCGCATGACTGAATATCTAAATCACTAGCACCGCCTCATCTATGTCTTATTAGCATTTGTTACCACCCTATATTTTATCTGTCTATAAAATGTGATCACCATAATAAAACTGGGGCCATATACACCAGACTTGTTTGCAAGATACGTTGTCTGTGTCCTCATTCTAAGTGCATGGTGTGGGAGAGGGGATCCGGACCCATTCTCCAACTCAATTAGGGAACAGCCAACAACAGTAGGCCTTCTTTGGGAAGGCACCTCGACATTATTGGCGCCCTTTGAACAGGGACACGCCCATTACATCGGGAGATCGGATGACCTGCACTGCTGTACCAGGGGAGAGAGAGGTGAACAAGGAGACCACAAAACCTGGCCAGGTAAGAGTAAAAATTTGTTTGCTCTTTTCTGTGCTCTCCTCCTTCACATCTTTCTTACCTACCTCTGCAGAGTAAGTTATCAAAGTGAACTCACGATAGGCGTGTTAATTTGAACTTTGTTCTCCTCTTGTTGGCTGTTTTATGTCTGTTTGTCCTAACCTGTGAGGGATAGTATATAGTAGGCAAAGAATTGCTCATTCAGGCTAAAACTGTTACTCAGGGCCCGGCCGTGGTTGTCACACAGATCCTCATAGACACGGAGCGTTGTGCAGTGGGAACAGTGCCAGTGCTAAAACCACCTTGGAATGAGCCTAGTAGCCTAACTATACAAGGACGCTGGACAGTGGTCTGGTTGTTTCCAAGGGAAAGATCTGTAATATGCTAATTACTGTCCTCTGTATACTTGGGGTAACTTGTTTTGCAATCTACATAGCAGCAAGAGTGTATTTCAACATAAAAGAAGGAAGCCCTGAACCGTGGAATATTCTAAGTCCCAGCTTTTGGTAGTGATCCGTGGTCATAAGTGTACAGGACACAAGAAAGAAAATCATCAGTTGATTATTCTGGGTGCCTCCTGTCATAAGTGTACAGGACACAAGAAAGGAAATCATCAGTTGATTATTCTGGGTGCCTCCTGTCATAAGTGTACAGGACACAAGAAAGGAAATCATCAGTTGATCATTCTGGGTGCCTCCTGTTATACGATCACGAAGTAATATAAAATGGGACACACAGAATCAAAAGGGGTTTCTGCAACCCACATAGTGACCTGCCGATATGGCAAAGAACAAGCAAAAAGGGCAAAAGCAATGTTGAAATATTTTAACATCCAACACGATGCTGTTTTTAACCCCAATACTTGGACTAAAGTCCAAGAAACAAGGGGAGGATTAATAATTGATAATGGGTGGACATGTCATGTGCCGGTGACCAGCAATATCTAGATAAGACAGAATATTGTAGTGTGTGTGGCAGACCCAAGCCACATCATTATGTTACACCATTGTACCCAGTTTATATCTGTATACAAACTCCAGATCCTGCGAAAAGCCAACCTACCTCCAATGGTGGCGTATAGACCCTTTGTTCTGCAGGAATCTTCCCTTTGGTCGGCTGTTGAAGTAGTTACTTTGATTTAAAGTGCCCCTTACCTGATAGTAAGACCAATGCCTTTTGTGGAGGTGGCAGCCTAACCTCAAATAGTGTACATTGCCATGTAAGTGTCTAAGTACAAAGCCACGTACTCAGACAAGGAGAACAGTCCAGCTCATTGCTAGATACAGTACTGAGAGAGCTGAATAGGTTAATTAATGCTGCGTAGTGAAGCAGCATACAAAGTACATAATGTGTGTTATTTGTTATGTTTTGTACAAGGCCATCAACCAGCTCTGAGGGCTGCAGATCACATGCAAGCAGCATTAGGAAAAAAAAAGAATCAGAGCTGTTAGTGTAATGTAATGTACGCTCCTACATTATATACTGTTGTATTTCAGCCAGTCTTACTAAGCTGGTGTTCCGCTTTGGAAGTATGTTACGTGTTACAAAATGTTGATCATTTTCTGTTGTCCCGACCGTGGAACATTTGTTTATTTAGCTACGCCACTTTTTTGTAATCAGCCCTCAAAGATGGCGACTGAAAGCCAACCACTCCCACATATCATCCACGTCTGTATTATAATTGTGACGTCTCAAAACCATGCCCTAAGCCAACACCCCTATATCCGGTTATCTAGTCCGGTGGCCATTTTAACTCCTGGCATTTCTGTCCTCCGCCCATACTGCTTAGTGTCACTGAGGGGGCGGGCACAGGATTCTCCGATAGAGTCTAACAACTGTTTTGCACATTTATTAATGAATATTATTACCTGATGGAGAAGAAAGTTAGACAAAGGTATATTGTAAGCAGATTTTCTTTAAGTGTGTGTCCCCAACGTATGATATTTCTAAGGAGTAGTAACTTACTACTGTAATATATATTTCTATGTAACTTTATTTAACAAGTGTTTTTATATATATATATATATATATATATATATATATATATATATATATATATATATGTGTACACATCTATCCTAATAAGTATGTGTGCCACTGTCCAAGGTTACAGTCTGGTGCATAAGAGCACAGCGCTGATATCTTCTGTAACTTCAAGGATGTTAAAAAAAGAAAAAAAAAAAAAAAACTTCCAAGAAGTTTTAACTCTTGTATCTAATGATTTCACTGCTCAAGGTTAGAAGTGAGGCACAGAGCGTTCTGTTTACTGATAAGAGCAGCGGATTGAAGGAATATTCATTTCAGCTGATTTATTTACTTTTTTTAATCAAAAGAAGGTTAATATGGGACAAGTGTACAATGTTTAATTGTTTTTTTAATGTCTTTATTTTTAGGGTTATGGCAGACTAGCTCATGAATATATATGTATTGTTTTATCCCTAGTAAAGCCAAACCCATATCCATGGCTCCAGTCTGCACTCCTTAGGCCCCCAATATATATAGCAGCCCATTTTGATGGAGTAGCCAATTTTGATATTTTAAATTGTGAAAGATGAAAATGTAATTGAAAGCCCAAATATTAATGAAAGTTTAAAAGTTTTCATTGTAGATTATCTCAGACTTTTCAAGATGGATGACACAAGACGCAAGGATATATGTTACCGCCATGCAGAGTGACGTTCCACTGCAGAAACCGCTCCTGCCATAAGCTGGAGGTGAGGACAATCACTAAGACATGTAGGATGGTTGAGGGTAACTGTGCAGATGTCTATATGAAGCCCACCATTATGGGTTAATTGGCAAATTAGAGATTTGTTTGGTCCCTGGGCTTACCAAAAGCACTTGAAAAAAAGCTGCCATAGAGTGGCTGACGCAACGTTCACGCAGACAAACCCTGATGCCAAAAAGGGTGATGGATGAAGCTGGTGATGCTGTGGTTTCTGTGCTCTTCCCAAGGTAACAGCGTACAAAGCGTACAAGGGAATGGGGAGATGTTTCCAGTCTCTTCCTGAGGTAACCGTACATAGTGTACAGGTGGAGGAGGAGATGTGGATCTGTTTGTTTTTAAGTCTTTTCCAGAAACAATCAGCAACAAGCTGTGAGACCAGCGGATGGAGAGGAGGTACAGGGTAAAGATGGCAGTCAGACAGTAAGTAAGTAACTGTGTTTGCCGCCTGCCTTGTATCCCACTGTAAGTTGTCTGACAAAACCAGCAGAAGGAAGCCATGTGTAATGTGGTGTAGTATCCTCACATTGGGCGGCCCAGGGGACAACAAATATAGCAGAGAGGGTTGTGTACGGCTGTATTGTCTACACCTGCCATAACCTACTGTAAGTAACACGGTAAAGTGCCTGTCTGCATAGTCTGTCATCTTCCTGCCTGTTTCAGGGAATGTAAGTGGACGTCATCCACCTGCCACAGGTGGCCTATATAGGTATGTCCTTGTTTGTATTGGTGTCTTCTTTACAGGTCAGCCAAAGCTATGGGAGACAACAAAGCCAATGTCTGAGGTGATACTAGTGGCCTTAAAAGAAGCGATATAACTGAGGCCAAGAGTCCAAGTGTCTGTAAAGAGGCCTGTCAGTCAAAAGATGGGTTTAAGGATAAAGGATCCATACCAATGCTACTATTACAAAAAGGATCATATGATATATTATTCTAAAAAGGCTTTGAAACCTTAGGTGATGTATCATTTACACTTTGCTTTTATTTCTATGGTGGTTATTTTATGTGTAATATGTGATGATCTCAGTGAAACAAGAGACAATTCAGTAGGATCCAAATATTATATCGGTAATAAGCGCCGAGTTACTTCATATTATTGGTGTATGTATTATACTATATGATTATGTACAGGAAGAGATGTGACCATGCGACCAGTCATTAGTCCTGTGTGATCTAATCATAAAGACGTTTTCTAGGTACAAAATAAAGTAAAAAGACTAAAAAGAAGTGGAAATTTTGAGAATCCCATACTGAAGATTGTGAATTCACTATCTGGTTATTATAAGTGAATCTAGTGGTTACATAGTAGGTCACATTGTGGAGATTTTATTGCATTTACCTGTTGTGCTGTTTTTAATTTATGTGTCAATCAACTTTTTATTTTAATTTTGCCATGAGATAAGATTTGCTCACATCTAAACTTTCCTTTTTCAGAAACTTTTTAAAGTCCTTGTTATAGAGTCACGTCTGTTATATACAGTGATAAGACAATAAGGTTTGGTTATTTTGATAAAATCCGGAGAGGTATTTGTCATATATATATGTTATTTTGGGTATTGATAATAAGCTTTTATTTGTTTTGTTGTAACTAAGCTGTATATTTATGTATACTGTACAGACTCACCCATTGTTTAGTATTTTCTTTCGGTTATTGCAGACCTACCTATCTCATCTGCTGTAAGTTTGTTCCGCCATCTATAACTCTCAACAAATTTTTTAGTACTTTATTTCTGTATCTTATGGTGATGCAAACTTGGGACAAATTAGTTGGAGCCACAGACTATTTAGATGATCAGATATTTGACATACTGGATATACTTAACACCTCAGTAGCAGTACAGAGGCAACTTATGGTAGTTACTAACCAGCACACTGTGGTGCTTGATTTTCTGACTGCTGCTCAAGGGGGGATGTGTCAGGTAGTTGGCCCTACATGTTGTCATTATGTAAATGATCAGGGAATAGTGCAAATCACAGCAGGACTGGATAAAATTGCACAACTAAGGAAAAAACATGATGAGATGATTCTGTCAGACCAGGATAAATGGTGGTCAGGGGCATTAGCTAGCTTAAATCCTGCAAATTGGTTCAATGGTATGGGAGGATGGTTCATGGGAATACTACAAACAGTTTTTCAGATCATGTTGTTTCTTTTATTGGTCTATTGTATAATCAAAGGATTATGCTGTTGTTGTCAGAAAGTTACAAAGACTAAATCTTATACTCTATAAGTAATGATGTTTGTTTCTTTTCCTTCTAGATTGGCGTTATGATGAGGAAATTTCTTGGAGGAGGATATGCCCATGTGGCTCTAGGTGATGGTGTTGGACCCAGAAGCATCCGCACCCTGACAACCCTCGCCGGTCAGAGAGTGTTTAGGGTGCATACTGGGATTTAATCCTGTCCAGGACCCAGATTTCTTCATCATCGCCAAAAAGGGGGGACACTGAGAGGAATGAGTTAATCCATCCAAAGTTTGAAAGAAAAATAAATCCTTTTTCCATCCAAAGTTTGAAAGAAACAATAAGACTTTTTCTCATGGAACTTTCACTGAACTTGTTCAAGGATATACAGCTGGTTTCGAGATTATGGAACTCTCCTATGTGACTGAACCTGTTCCCAGCAGATAATAAACCTGTTCCCAGCAGATAATAAATGTTATTCTATAATTCTCATAAGCAGATAACAAATGTTTTTTAGCATCCTTATGTATGTATCAACATCCTTATGTAAACAATTTTAATTGAACATTTAATACCATATCTGTCAAAATATATCCGTAGTTATTAGTTTTTTGAAGTTGACGACGTATATAGTGTATGACTTTGCATTTTACATTCATATCCATTGGTTTTTTTCTGTATAAACAAAGGTGGGTTCTCAGAGATAGTTGGAACATTGCTTACCTTAGAAAACTTCTGATATGACACTAGAAAGAATGTTTTGTCTCAAGAACTATTTCCCTCAGAGACATGTTTATCAGTGTTCAAGGACATTCTCAGAGGAAAGTTGCCTGTCTGTTACAGTGGGAATAATGTGAAAGTATCATTGCACAGAATGTGTTGTTCTAACCTTTTTGAATAATAATAATGGATACTAATATAGATGCTATTGCGCATGACTGAATATCTAAATCACTAGCACCGCCTCATCTATGTCTTATTAGCATTTGTTACCACCCTATATTTTATCTGTCTATAAAATGTGATCACCATAATAAAACTGGGGCCATATACACCAGACTTGTTTGCAAGATACGTTGTCTGTGTCCTCATTCTAAGTGCATGGTGTGGGAGAGGGGATCCGGACCCATTCTCCAACTCAATTAGGGAACAGCCAACAACAGTAGGCCTTCTTTGGGAAGGCACCTCGACAAGGAGATTAACACTTTTATACCTATGTTTACATTATGATGTCACTAATTGAGATACACACCTTGGGGGTGTTCCCCCTCATATAAATATCACCATATATATACCACTTTGTACTTGCTTGAGAAAGACTCATGTTAGAGTCGAAACGTCGCTGTTTGTGATTGGGTGAATAAATCCTCACTATACACTACTGGAGTGCCGTCCTCGTGTTCAATTTTTTTATATATATATATATATATATATATATACACACTAGAAAATGTACCCAGCGCTGCCCGGGTATAAAGTGTCAGTGTGTATAGGGGGTCCTGTATACCTGTATAGAGTTGGTGGAGGTAGAGTTGTGGCCGTATTGGTCAGGTCTGGTATGGCAGTGTTATCCAGTCACAGTGTGGTGGTATTGGTCAGGTCTGGTATGACAGTGTTATCCAGTCACAGTGTTGTGGTATTGGTCAGGTCTGGTGTGGCGCTGTTATCCATTCACAGTATGGCGGTATTGGTCAGGTCTGGTATGGCAGTGTTATCCAGTCACAGTGTGGCGGTATTGGTCAGGTCTGGTATGAAGCTGTTACCCAGTCACAGTATGGTGGAATTGGTCAGGTCTGGTATGGCAGTGTTATCAAGTCACAGTGTGGCGGTATTGGTCAGGTGCGGTATGGCGATGTTATCCAGTCACAGTATGATGGTATTGGTCAGGTGTGGTATGGCGGTGTTATCCAGTCACAGTATGGAAGTATTGGTAAGGTCTGGTATGGCAGATTCATCCAGTCACAGTATGGCGGTATTGGTAAGGTCTGGTATAGCGGTGTTATCCAGTCACAGTATGGCGGTATTGGTCAGTTCTGGTATGACAGTGTTATCCAGTCACAGTATGGCGGTATTGGTCAGGTCTGGTGTGGTGGTGTTATCCAGTCACAGTATGGCAGTATTGGTCAGGTCTGGTATAGCAGTGTTATCCAGTCACAGTGTGGCCGTATTGGTCAGGTGGGATATGGCAGTGTTATCCAGTCACAGTGTGGCCGTATTGGTCAGGTCTGATATGGCAGTGTTATCCAGTCACAGTGTGGTGGTATTGGTCAGGTCTGGTATGACAGTGTTATCCAGTCACAGTGTTGTGGTATTGGTCAGGTCTGGTGTGGCGCTGTTATCCATTCACAGTATGGCGGTATTGGTCAAGTCTGGTATGGTGGTGTTATCCAGTCACAGTGTGGCGGTATTGGTCAGGTCTGGTGTGGCGGTGTTATTTGGTATGGTATGACGGTGTTATCTAGTCACAGTATGGTGGTATTGGTCAGGTCTGGTGTGGCGGTGTTATCCAGTCACAGTATGGCGGTATTGGTCAGGTCTGATATGACAGTGTTATCCAGTCACAGTAAGGCGGTATTGGTCAGGTCTGGTGTGGCAGTGTTATCCAGTCACAGTATGGCGGTATTGGTCAGGTCTGGTATGGCGGTGTTATCCAGTCACAGTATGGCGGTATTGGTAAGGTCTGGTGTGGCAGTGTGATCCACTCACAGTATGGTAGTATTGGTCAGGTCTGGTGTGGCGGTGTTATCCAGTCACAGTATGGCGGTATTGGTCAGGTCTGATATGACAGTGTTATCCAGTCACAGTGTGGTGGTATTGGTCAGGTCTGGTGTGGCGGTGTTATCCAGTCACAGTATGGCGGTATTGGTCAGGTCTTATATGACAGTGTTATTAAAGAATGATATATTCTAAAGCTAATAAGCCCCTGCTAGACTTATATTATGGTCGCTCAAAGACCTTACATTTTCAGTATGAAAATAAAGACAAATGATGTCCACTGACTTCTTACATTGAACTTTTGTTAATAAAGACATTGCAGTATAATATAGAGTTTAATAAATCTTAACATAAGCAATAAAGACGTCTATCAGAACTCAGAATACCCAGGAACATTAGCTTCATTCAGTAAAGATTATGTTTTTTATGAGAGCAGGATGATGATAGAAGATAGTATATTAAAACCACAATGTGGGGAATTTATCTAGACTGCACCTGATGTACCGAGGAGACAAGGTGCAGATTTCAGTGCAAAGTAAGGGGTTTATTAAATCTGCGCCTCTTTCCTGATGTACGGCCAGCTCACCTGATGGGCAGATGGGGGGTCCAAGGCGGAGAGGAGATGTGACCTCCACAATGCTGGGACTGCAAATGCATATGCAGAGGCACCAAAGCCAGGATTAGGACAGGGGCAGGATTTTATAAGAAAGTGCTTGGTTTTTACAGCCAATTAAGGGTGTACTGCTCCTTTAAATTTCACTGAGCTAGCACAAGCACACTCTAGGAGGTAGGGACGCGTGTCAACATTGGAGGAAGCGAGCAGGGCCCTGGCATGTGAGCTCCATTGTCTGTGTTTGCAGGAGAGCCGAGGTAGTGGGAGGAGTGTCAGCCCAGGACAAGGGACCCCGCCATGACAATATAAACAGGTAAAAGTTGTCATTCTTTTTTGTAGCTCTCTGCCAGGATCAGAACAGGGGCAGCTTCAAAGCCAGGATCAGAACAGGGGCAGGATTTTATAAGAAAGTGTTTGGTTTTTACAGCCAATTAAGGGTGTACTGCCCCTTTAAATTTCACTGAGCTGGCACAAGCACACTCTAGGAGGTAGGGACGTGCGTCAACAGTGGAGGAAGCGAGCAGGGCCCTGGCATGTGGGCTCCATTGTCTATGTTTGCAGGAGAGCCGAGGTAGTGGGAGGGGTGTCAGCCCAGGGCGAGGGGCCCCGCCATTACAACATAAACAGATAAAAGTCGTCATTCTTTTTTGTAGCTCTCTGCCTTAATATGATGAACTTTTTTCCCCCTCCTTCTTACCCATCTACCTTTTCCCTTCTTCCTTTCCCTCGCACCTATTTTTTATTTTGTACTGGTACTGCTTGATATGACTCTGAAACTTGGTTCAGTATTCACATGTATAACAGTTATTAAGCCCAGTGATAGCCCATTTGAGTGGAACAATAATATTGGACAAAGTGCCTTTTATAATGTTCTATTATACGTCATTTAAAAGATGTTTGGGGGGGGGGGAATGTCTTTGCAACCACGACCATGAATTTGGGGGGAGTTTTTCCATCAGGAGGAAGTAGGGGCCAATATTGTATGGGAATATTGCCCCTCAGGTAAAGGCTGAGCTGTAATGGCTGCTGAGAAGAAGGGAGGGGGTGGGCGAGCTGGAGGGCTTTGTGTGAGAACAAAGGAGGATTAGTATGCAGAGGGAAATACCTGGAGAAGGGAGGGGGCGAGTCAGGGAAAGGAGGAGGGTGTGAGTCATGAGTATAAAGGGCAGGTAACTGGGTCAGAGAAAAGGAGACACAAGTTTTCAGATGAAAAGATGAGTCAGCAAACCAGCCAGGAGACCATCCAAGAGATGATCCAGGAAATTAGTAAGGAGATCTTAGATGGAGCTTCTCAGCCTCAGGAGGATGAAGTGGAGCCACAAGCGAAGAGGACTCGGCGACAAGGAAAAGGACCCAAGAGGAATCTGGGGGCCACAAAAACTGGTAAGCATGCCCTGGTTTTTGCTGGGTCTAAGGTGGGAGGTATAAGAAGTAGTTCAAGAATTAAAGGGAGGAGTACTAGTTCAGTCCCTGTGTCCCTGCCTAATCTGCCTGTCCCCTCTGATTCTGGAGCCCCCGTCTCCCCTTTTCTGGCCCCTTCCCCTTTTCGCCCTTCTGCCTGCCCTCCCTCCAAGTCCCAGTCTCCACTTGTTGCCCCCCTTACTAGTATTTTCTGTCCTACTTCTGGCCCAGTGGGCCCTTCTCCCATTCTTTCTCCCGCCCAACCTTTGGGTCCTGTTTCTCCATCCCTCTGCACTTTTGCAAAAGTTTCTACCCCTCTTCCTACTTCTTCCTCTCCTATTGTCCCTCCGTCCCTGGGCCCTGCACTCCCTAATCCTTTTCAGGGCAGCCATCGGCTTCTCAGCTGCAATGCTGTCCTGCAAACCTTGACTAGCAGCCATGGGGTTCCAATCCAAATCGGAAGTGTTGTGTCTGCGGCTCAGGGCTTTCCTACAGTGTGTGCTGATTCTGTTCTTTCCCCGGGACATTCCCCCAATTCTTCAGCAGGCACTCTAAACAGCAGTGAGGACAGCAAGCAATGTAATAGTAACAATGGGGCCCAAGTTAGTTTCAGCATAGGGCCACAGCACTACATGCCCGGCCCATTTCCTAATGGACAATGGCCAGTGGGGGTCACACCCAATCCATGGGGGGCAGGGGGGCCATGGGGGTCTGTCCCTCCCTACATGGAGCACATGTGGTTTAATTTCCTTCCACCCGGTCCTTATCCCCAGTATAACCAATGTCAAGGGTCCCCATGGATGTGGCATTACCCCCATACTGTAGCATTTCAGGGCCCTCAAACAGGAGGATATAAGGGGAGTTGTAATCCTCAGGCAGTGGTTACTCAGGTGCCCATAAGTCAGAATACCCCTCCAGTGAGTGGGAGGACAGACAGAGAGGGCCCTCAGACAAGGGAAGGCCCAAGCAGTAGTACAGGAACATCTATGTTGTTATTGGATGGATGCTGGCCCTCTGTTTGTAATTCCAGAAACCAAGAGCCCAGAGAAGGCACGCAAGGAGACTCAAGCACATCCCAAATCATAACAGCTCCAGAAAGGCAACCAAGCATACAATTGAAAACCGAGATTGTTGAGTCGTCCTCTGATTCCTCGGAGGAGGAGGAGTCAGAAGGCAGCGAAGGTGGTATATTAAGAGCCTTTAAAAAGTGTGTTGAGTTACTGAAGAATAAGGAGAAGCAGGGGAAAGGTAGCGGTGAAGGGGTTAAAGGGTCTGTGTCACTTAGTGGCAGGATGTCGGGGGCAGGGGATTCTGATGCATATAGTTTGGCCCCCACATATTCTCATGTACCTCGTAAGATTGTAAAAAGGATTAGGGAAGGGAAGTTTGTAGACATGTTTGAGCTGTCCAGGGAAACAGTAGTTGAGAAGAAAGAAAAGAGAGGAGGGGGAAAGCGGAAAATAAAATATATTTTGGAGTGGGTGAAGGGCTTTACGGTTTTTGCCAGTGTATGGACAGAGCAGAAGCCTGAGCAATGTGGAGATTTGTGGAGGTATATGGATCTGATTATTGATGCTTTTGCTTATTATGGGGGAGAAGGATGGTCAGAGTACGACAGAGCATTTAGAAAGAAGATGGTAGGGAATAAGGTGCTGGGCTTTGGCCAGAAGGATTTGGATTTGTGGTCTCGGTTGTTCGTAAGGGAAAAAATATCGGGTCCAGGGAGTTACTATGGGGGTGGAATACACAGGTCAAAGGCAGTATGTTGGGCATATAACAAAAAGGCCTGTGGGAGGGGCTTTACTTGCAAATTTCGTCATAGCTGCAGTAACTGTGGTTTAAATCATCCAAAAGTGGATTGTTTAAAGTGTCACTGTCGTTAAAATTTTTATTGCAGAAATCAATAGTACAGGCGATTTTAAGAAACTTTGTAATTGGTTTTATTACCTGAAAAATGAATTTTTATCATGAAAAAGCAGTTTGAAGCTCTCCCCCTGTCTTCATGGTTTTTCTATGGAGAGAGAAAGTAAAAGCAGCAAAACAGGACAACAAAGAGTTAGTTTACATTCACATCCTGGGCTCTCTCGTTTGACAGGCACCATGGACCTCTCTGACCTCTAATTAGGGCTCTGAATAGCTCCCCCTCTGAGCAATCCTTTGTTCTCGGCTCTCAGCTGCCCAATAATCCCCCTCCTTCCCCCTCCCCCCTCCCCTCTTCATAGACCAGACAGATCCGACTGATGAAAAAAGTCGAGATTTTCTGATTCTGAGGAGTGGACAGCAGAGAGGGGGGGACCTGGGAAAAGGCTTTTTACATGCAGATAATGGCATATTTGGCTAATAAACCCAATTACAAAGTTTCTTAAAATCGCCTGTACTATTGATTTCTGCATTGATAACGACAGTGACACTTTAAAGAAAAATTCATTTGTAAATAATAGGCAAGGGCTGTCCCTAAAGGACCTATTACACCAAAAGATGTCTGACAGATTTTTTCAGCCAAAGCCAGGAATGGATTTGAAAAGAGGAGAAATCTCAGTCGTATCTTTACAACTTGTTCTCTGTTGATAGCTCCTCTCCTGGCTGAAAAAAATCTGTCAGATAATCTGTCAGATATCTTTTGTATGTCCCTTATTGATGCTCCCCTCTGCCAGGCAAACATCTTAGGGTCCTATTCCACGGGCCAATCAACGATGTAAATGAGCACAGATCTGCTAGATCGGCACTCGTTTACCGGGCCTATTCCACGTCCCCAATGATCGTTAAGCGAGGGCTGCAGGGACATCGTTACCGATGTCCATGTAGCCCTTATTTCATACATTACCTGTCCGAGCTGCAGGTCTTCTTCTTCCTCCCGGTCCAGCGCCGCAGCAGCTTCGGAGCGGCCTGTCTGAACTGACAGACCGCTCAGCCAATCACTGGCCACAGCGGTTCGGTCCAGTGATTGGCTAAACGGTCTGTCAGTTCAGACAGCCCTGCTCCGAAGCTGCTGCGGTGTGGGACCGGGAGGAAGAAGGAGAAGACCTGCAGCCCGGACAGGTAAAGTATGATGCTGCTGAAATCGTTGCTCGCCGCCACGCACCGCTATTCCACCGTAGCGATGTGCTGGTGGCGAACGATGATATTAGGTGTGAACCTAAATGAACGATCAGCTGATGACACGATCATCGGCTGATCGTTCTCTCTATTCCATGGAGCGATAATCGGCCGAATTGGGCAGATTCGACCGATTATCGCTCAGATTCGGCCTTTCAGTGGCCTTTCAGCTGCTGCCAAACTATAACTCCCATTATGCCCTGCCAGCAGTGAATGGTGGGAGTTGTAGTTTTACAGCAACTGCAAAATCACATGTTAGAGAACACTGTGACTCTTATCAAACTGCAACTCCCATCATGTCCTGCCAGCAGTGCACAATTGGAATTGTATATTTTTTTTAGCAATTAGAAAGTCACAAGTTAGAAAACACTGCACTAAATTAACCCCTTAACGACATTGGGCGTAAACTTACGCCCTCGCGCCCTGGTACTTGGCGCATCAGGGCGTAAATTTACGCCCGATGTTTCCCCGATCGCTGCGTGTTCGCACACAGCGATCGGGGAAGATGGCCTGCTATAAATCATAGCAGGCCATCTTAGCTTCTCGGCACGGGGGGTGGTTAACACCCCCCGTGCTTACGATCGCCGCTATAGGCTGATCAATTCAGATCAGCCAATAGCGGCGATCGAAACCTTTCCGGGTCATCGGTGACCCGATGACCCGGAAAAAAATGGCGGTCGGTGCTGTCCGAGGACGGCACCGACCGCCATTACTGTAAAAAGTAATGGTGGTCACCGTGCCACCGGCCCGATCGCCGTGAACGGCCGGCCGTTCACGGCGATCGGGCCGGTGGCACGGCGATCAGAGTCCCACAAAATAATAAATACCTGCCCTGGACCCCTCAGCTAGGTAGCGGAGGGGTCCAGAGCAGGTATTTGTACATTACTCACCTGTCCCGGGCTCCTGATCGGCGTCTTCCGGGTTCGCGGCGTCCTCCATCTTTCCGTTCGGTCTTCGGATCTTTCCGGCGGTCCCCGTCGTCTTCTCTCGGCTATTTTCGGCTCCAGCCTCGTCATTTTCCGGAATTTGCGCTCTGCTGCCCTCTAGCGGCTGATATGTGAAATACACGTATCAGCCACTATAGGGATGTTCAGAATGTAGAAAAAGTTTTTTTTTTTTTTCCAAATTTTTTTTTTTCTATTTTCCGCACCCTATCGCCGCTGAGTGTTGATCAGCATCGCACGAAAGTGCGCTGCTAATCAGCAACTCCTCCTTTTTGGCGTAGGGTGGTTTTTTTCTATATTCTACTGCCACGGTCTGCTGATAAGTGCCGCACATAAGTGCGGCATTTATCAGCAACTCCTTTGTTGGCGTAGGTTTTTTTTTTATACTTACTGTAAAAAAAACACGTAAAAAACACTACATTACACCACACTACATTGAATAAAGTTTGACACTACACCACTACATACCCCATATACCAATCCCCATATAAAGATGGCCCCCAGGGTGTTTTCGGCGTCAGAGGGATACGTTATTATTGCCTCCGACACCGAAACAGCCAGTGAGGATGAATGGGGGGATCCTTCTTTCCTCCATTCATCCTCATCATCCTCATCATCCTGTGACGTGTCTGGGGGGGTAGCGTAGCGTACGCTGCCCCCCAGACACGTCTTTTCTGCCAGTACTGCCCCAATAAGAGATGACGGTATGGCGTGAAATTCTCCAAACTGTGTGAGCGTACCTCAGGGTACTCTTACAGATTTAGGGTACGTGCACACTGCGGAATGGCGAAGGATAACCCTTCGTGCATTCCGCAGCTGGCACCCGCCGGCGGACTGATGCGGGCGCATGTCTCTACCCGTGTCATAGACTCCATGTTATGCACAGGCGGATTCCGTCGTCCATCCAAAGAATGAATACGTTGGACGGAGAGCGGAATCCGCCCGTGCATAGAATGGAGTCTATGACACGGACGGAGACGTGCGCCTGCATCAGTCCGCCGGCGGGTGCCAACTGCGGAATGCACGAAGGGTTATCTGTCGCGATTCCGCAGTGTGCACGTACTCTTAGAGTGTATGAAGGAAGGGACACCCGAATCCAGCCCCCAGATGCCCCCTCCCCCCCCATCCTCTGAACAAGTGGGAAGATCGTCCGGGAACTGATCTTCCCACTGCTGGATAAAGGTCACCACCTGTACGGGGATAACTTTTATACCAGCACCCCCTCTTCTGGTCCCTCGCTGCCCGAGCTACTGTAGCTTGCGGCACGATACGAAAATATCAGAAGTAGTAATAGCGCCCTAATATTTAGTAGCCATATAGCGGACCCAGCGCTTCTGGATATGAAGGACCCCGTATCGCACCAGGACAACATTTTCCAGGTGACGTCCCCCACACTGGAGAACAGGAGACCCCAGAAGAAGTGCAGAGTGTGGCGTAACAGGGGGATCAGGAAGGACACCATTTTCCAGTGTGACACCTGTTCTGATCCCCCCCGGCCTCTGCATACTGGATCGCTCCAAGGCGCACCACACATCATTGGAGTTCTACATTATCTAAATTCCGTCCCTTATTCCTATTTCAGGGAGGGGTCACGTTGATCCAGGGATTATTCTGATCGCCATTATGGAGTCGGGAAGGAATTTTTCTCCTGTGATGAGGCTACTGTCGTCTGCCTCACGAGGGTTTTTTGCCTTCCTCTGGATCAACACAGGTTGAATTTGATGGACACCTGTCATTTTCAACCTTATAAACTAATAATTGGCCTAATACCCCAAAATAAATTAGAATTGTCCCTTTTCCCAGCTAAATAGGTATGGCCGCCATTCCCATTAGAGGATGCCATGATGCAATTACGAAGCCTCTGTGCGGCCAGGACAGTAGAAACCCCCCACAAGTGACCCCATTCTGAAAACTACACCCCATAAGGAATCTAACAAGGGGGGCAGCGGGGATATGGCCCCCTGGTGACGGCCACATTTGGGACGTGAAAATGAAAAAAATGGTATTTTTTATTTTCTCGGCATATGTTCTACGTAAGTGACTGTCACCAGTGGGGTCCATATGCTCACTGCACCCCTTGTTAGATTCCTTATGGGGTGTACTTTCCAGAATGGGGTCACTTGTCGGGGGTTTCTACTGACCTGGCAGCACAAGAGCTTTATAATTGCGACATGGCCTCCATCCTCCATTCCAGCCTCTAAATGGCGCTCTGACCCTTTGGTGGCTTGCCCTGTGCCCATATGGCACATTATGCCCACATGTGGGGTATTTTCGTACTCAGGGGAAACTACCCTACACGTTTTGTGTTCATTTTCTTTTTTAACCCCTTGTGGAAATGGAAAAAATCAAGGCTAGACCAACATTTAGTGTAATTTTTGTAAAGTTTTTACTCTAAATCATTAATCTTGTCATGATTTTTTCATTTTGACAAGGGGCTAAAAGATAAAAAAAACAATAAATGTGTAGAGCAATTTCCCCTGAGTACGGAAATACCCCACATGTGGACATAAAGCGCCATGCGGGTGCAGGGTAAGCCTCTGAAGGGAAGGAGCGCCATTTCGTTTTTGAAGGCTGGATTTGAATGGAATGGATTTCGAGGGGCCATGTTGCATTTAAAAGGCCTCTGTGTTGCCAAGACAGTTGAAACCCCCCACAAGTGACCCCATTATGGAAACTACACCCCTCAAGGAATGTAACAAGGGGTGTAGTGAGCATATGGACCCCACTGGTGACTGGCACAAATATGGAACAATGTGGCGTGAAAATGAAATATTACATTTTTTACACTATAATGTTGGTTTAGCCTTGAATTTATCATTTTCACAAGGGGTTAAAAGAGAAAAAAACACACAATATGTGTAGAGCAATTTCCCCCGAGTCTGTAAATACCCCACATGTGGACATAAAGCACCATGTGGGCGCAGGGCAAGCCTCCGAAGGGAAGGAGCGCCATTTGGATTTTGGAGGTTGGATTTGGCTAGAATGGATAATGAACGCCATGTCGCATTTACAGAGCCCTCGTGCTGCCAAAACACTGAAAACCCCCCACAAGTGACCCCATTCTGGAAACTGCACCCCTCAGGGAATCTAACAAGGGGTGCAGTGAGGATATGGAACCCTTGATGACGGGCACATTTGTGCCATGAAAGTGAAAAAATAAAATTTTTTACTTTTATGTCACATTGTTCCACATTTGTGCCCGTCACCAGTGGGGTCCATATGCTCACTGTGCCCCTTGTTAGATTCCTTGAGGGGTGTAGTTTCCAGAATGGGGTCACTTGTGGGGGGTTTCCAGTGTCTTGGCAGCACGAGGGCTCTGTAAATGAGACATGGCCCTTGAAATCCTTTCCAGTGAAATTCAGCTTCCAAAAGCCAATTGGCGCTCCTTCCCTTTGGAGGCTCGTCCTGCGCCCCCTTGGCACTTTATCGCCACATGTGGGGTATTTCCGTGTTTGGGAGAAACTGCGCTACACATTTTGTGTCTTTTTTTTTTCCTCTTATCCCTTTAAGAAAATGAAAAATTGAAGGCTAGAACAACATTTTAGTGTAAAAATTTTTTTTTTATTTTTTCACGCCATATTGTTCGGAAAATCTGTGAAGCACCTGTGGGGTCCAAATGCTCACTGCACCCCTTGTTACATTCCTTGAGGGGTGTAGTTTTCTAAATGGTGTCCCTTTAGGGGTGTTTTTTAGGTTTTGGCACCCCAGAGCCTCTGCCAACCTGAAGTGGTACAGTCAGAAATGACCAAATATAACGGAGGCATTGAAATTCACTAGGCGCTCCTTTGTATCTGAGGCTTGTGGTTGCGTCAAATAGCGCAATAGGGCCACATATGGGGTATTTCTATAAACTGCAGAAACGGGGCAATAAATATTGGGGTGCATTTCTCTGGTAATAGGTTTATAATTATGAAAAATATTGGATTACAATAAAATCTCTGCACAGAAAATTAAAATTTTCAAATTTCTTACACACTTAGCTTTTATTTCTGTGACTCCCCTAAAGGGTTAAAACACTTTCTGGATATGCTTTTGCAGAGTGTGGGGGGTGCAGTTTCTGAAATGGGGTGCTTTGTGGGGCTTTCTAACATACAGGCCCCTCAAATACACTTTAAACCTGAACAGGTCCCTAAAAATATCTGATTTTGAAATTTTACTGAAAATTTGGAAATTTGCTGCTAATGTTTTAAGCTTCCTATCGTCTAAAAAAAATGAAAGATCGTTTAATAAATGCCGCCAACATAAAGTAGACATGTTGCTAATGCTATTTAATATATAATTTATGTGGTATAGCCAATTTCTGTATACGCAAAAAAGTTTCAAAGTTGGAAAAATGCAGTTTTTCACATTTTTTCACATTATTTGGGTTTTTTTCATAAAGATTCATTATGAGTATCGACTCCAATTTACCAGAAATGTAAAGTACAATATGTCACGAGAAAACAATCTCAGAATCAGCCGGATGGGTAAAAGCATCCCGAAGTTATTAATGAATAAAGTGACACAGATCATATTCATAAAATTTGTCTCTGTCATTAAGGCCATTTCAAGCTCTGTCCTTAAGGGGTTAACTGTTACACAAATCATTGTTTCCAAACAAGTGACTCTTAAGCTGTTGCCAAGACACAACTCCCATCATGTCCTGCTAGCAGTACATGGTGGGGGTTGTATTTTTGCAGCACTTAAAGATTCACATGCTCTGTAAACACTACTCCCTCCCCCCTTCACCATTGTACACATACCATCTCCTGGCCCCGGAACTGAGCTGCTCTGGCCTCCTCTAATCAGGTCTGGGCCAGGGCAGAAAGGTGAAGGGAGTGGAGATCAAGCTGATCAACAGCACGGAGGAGACGCTGGCTGGCTGGGCTGGGAGGCGAATGTTCCCTTCCCCCAGCCAGTTCTCAGTCATTGCATTCTATTGGTGTTTAAAAGACACCAATATAATGCAATGCAGAGACTGCATGTCTCCTCCTGACAGCTCTCCCTCAGCAATTATTAAGTCAGTAATGGCAGGATTGGGCCCCTAGGGGTGCTGTGGACCCCAGCACGTGCCCCGTAAGCCAGGTGATGGGGCCAGCCCTGCCTCCAACCCACCCCTTTTATTCTTGCTGTATGGTTATGCAATTGTCATTGTATTATGTAAAAAGTTGTTTATCCAGGGATTTATTCTGATTGCCACTTTGGAGTCAGGAAGGAATTTTTTCCCTCTAATGGGACAAATTGGCACTGGCCTTATGAGGGTTTTTCGCCTTCCTCTGGATGAACACAGTAGGGTTATTCTGTTGGTGATAATGCCCCTTGAGCACCCACAGAGTAACAGTAGTTGTGTCCCCCATGCCTCCAATGGTGCAACACAGATTAACACCCCCACACAAATCATCCCCGGTCTGTCATTCCATTTGACTGCATCTGCATTAGGGTTGGCAGTCGGTGGGAGATCTGGGGCACACAGCTTACACCCCGTATATCTGATACTAGCAATGCCCCTGAGTAGAGAAAATGCTCTTTTCACATATTGCAGCCTTTTTGACTTATAGAAAGTCATTATTAAAAAAAAAAAACTAGTGTAATAGAAAAAAATAAATAAATAATATATTAGTATAAAGTCATTAGTCTCATCCCTCATGTATATAACTCTCATTGAAAAAATGTAAATAATTTAATGCTAATGATTGGATGGTGCCACTCTTCCTTCCGCCATAAGGAGTATATGATGTCTGTAGCTCTGGATTACCTTAGTTAAAGATTACGTAATTAAATTGGAATTTTTTAGGTCTGATTAATAAAGATCATTTGTGAGTCTGACCTAATTGTTGAATCGGTCTCTTCTGGACGCATTGTCTGCCTTGTGCAGCACTTTGTACTACTTCAAGAATGATTACTTGTATTCTTCAGTAATGGCTAATATATTCAATTACTTGGAACAATTATGAAACCTCGCAGATATTTGGACATAACAAAGATAATTATATTCTCCATTATTACAGACCTTAGGACTAGGTGAAGTGCTTATGCTTCATACTTTCACCCGACTGTGAAAATTAAATTATTTTCAGATGTAATCGCTTTAGTCAGTGAAAGTTTATCATGCATGGCGCTCTATCACATATACTCTGTAGCAGAAAAAAAAGTAATTGAAATCTTCTGCCCTGAAAATATATCATATTTGTGTCTGGAATTATCTGCTGTCCCCTTATACAGTAGAAGCTGTGACCTGAGTATTACAAGTCCACAAATCATCTTGTCTTATATATTCACCAAAAGGTCCCAGCAGAAATGCAGACAAATAGATGAAACCATTTTATTATATTGTCACTAGATGAATATCTCACATAAAACCACCGGAATGATATAAAGAAAACACCAACAATATCAGGTTTTAAAAATCAGCCTTGTTGTAACATTATTTTTTTGTTATCTGTCATATGTACTGTACTTTTTTTTTCTAAACAACAATTCTTTACATATAGATTTGTACTGTACAAGTTTGTAAACTTTTTTACATAATGCCTTCTGCCTTTTGTACTTTGTGATATAAAACTTTATAAAGTTGGCTCCCCCTCTGTGCTGTGCATAAACAGTACTTAGTACCATCATTGCATGTGTATAGATATTGCCATTATACCATACATATAGGGCATCATTTACTAACAGTGCATCAATTTTAAGCTGCTATGCTATCAGTTGTGTGTTTGTTTTTTAGCGTTTTTTACTCACTGACTGACAGCAGCCCCCTGTGTACCTCATAGAGCTAAAGAATCCCCTCCTCTAGGCTGGGCTGTCCTGCTCTGTGGTGTTTCTGTCCATAAGATGGCCGACGTGTAGGAGTATGTAACCATGCCCCGCCCACAGTGTCCTCCATAGGCCTATACAGGCTCAGTGGTGGACACTGGGAGCAGGGCATGGTCACATGCTCCTCCATGTCGGCTATTTTATGGACAGTCTCACCATAGAGCAAGACAGCACAGCCTGGTGGAGACAAATCTGATTTATTCTCTATGAGGTACACAGGGAGCTGCTGTGCAGTGAGTACTGCACACAAAACAATTTTACTGTAAATTGGCCAACCCCTTTAATAAATTTGTCTGTTGTGGCGGGTTTTAGGAGACACAAGAAAACAAGCCCTCTGCAAGAAAAGTGGAAGAAAACAAGCCCTTGTATGTCTGTCTTAATGGAAAACTTAAAAACTTAGGAATCTTAAACCACTAGGGAACTTAAAGGAGTACTCCTGAGAAAATATTTTTCTTTCAAATCAATTGGTTTCAGAAAGTTTTATAGATTTGTAATTTACTTCTATTTAAAACTCTTTAGTCTTTCCATATCTATCAGCTGCTGTATGACCTGCAGGAAATGGTGATTCATTTTCAGTCTGACAGTGCTCTCTGTCCAAGACAGGAACTGTCCAGGGCAGGAAAGGTTTTCTATGGGGATTTGGCACTGCTCTGAACAGTTCCTGTCTCAGACAGAGGTGGCAGCAGAGAGCACTGTGTCAGAGTGAAAAGAAAACACCACTTCATGTAGTATATACAGCAGCTGATAAGTATTGGAAGACTTGAGATTTTTAAATAGAAGTAAATTACAAATCTATTTAACTTTCTGAAATAAGTTGATTTGAAAGAAAAACATTTTTGCTGGAGTACCCCTTTAACCATGGTGAAATGCATTATGAATGTTATTGTAACTTGTCCTATTAGAGTCTGCTCTAAATATGCTAAGATGGCAGATCTGGGGGCCTTCATTAGGCCTCTGGCTGCCATGAAAACCCATTAACACCTTGCACACAAGCTGTAAGGATGGCCTCTGGTTTAACTAAGGAGTCCTCTTCCTTCTATCCAATAGCTTGGATGGCTCAGCATTCAAGGGTTTCAATAGCCAGGGTTGGAGTTATCTCCAATCTTAACAGTTGTGATTTATGAGTGGATACCCATGGTAAACCTACAGCTGTTTTAATTAAAGTTTAATAGCCAAAAGGCACAGTAGAAATCCTTGACTGTAGAAATCCTGTGCATGGGATTACTGGGAGCCAAAATGTTGTTACATTACATTAGTTAGAGCACCAATTTACACCTTCTGTTTGTCAGTATTATTCTTGGCGTCCTCTTCTGACGACAACTTATGTGCACAGAATCCCCTTCTATTGGAAGTTGTACCTTAATATACCAGCTGTGGTACACCCTTGACATCATTGCATAAAGAAACAAGATTGACTTTTTTTTCTAACGCCGATAACCTTGGCTCATTCGAAATTACAAAGATCTCTTACAGACTTTGTTATGCTAAGGTCCCATCATTTCCATACACAGGAGCATCAATTATGAAATGGAAATGACTAAAGAGGCCATTCAGTGTATATCCTGTATTAATTTCAGCACAAATCCATGAATGAATAAAACTGAGCTGGTATATTACAATGTTAAAGGGGGATGCTTCGCTGGGACCCTCACTTGTTGAGAACATTTCATTGATGAGAGTTATAATAACCCAACAAATTAAACACAAATGAAGTATCTACCATAGGTTCTCTGTGCTGCTCTTCCGCCAATTTATATTTTGTGATACGAATGTCTGAAATATCATAAAAATTAATTGATTAATAATATAGGGGGAGATTTATCAAACATGGTGTAAAGTGAAACTGGCTCAGTTGCCCCTAGCAACCAATCAGATTTCACCTTTCATTCCTCACAGACTCTTTGGAAAATGAAAGGTGGAATCTGATTGGTTGCTAGGGGCAACTGAGGCAGTCTCACTTTACACCATGTTTGATAAATCTCCCCCACAGATTGGTGCAAGTTGGATCTTCTTACTAAGTGTTGCCCTTTAGGGGCCTCTTCTACCCAAATTCTTTATTAATTAATGAATGACATCAAGAAACAAAGAACTTTTTTTACACTGATATTTTTGGACACATGATTATTTATTAACTAAGTCCCTAATGTGTTAGATTCGGTCTTTACTCTTGTGTAAGGTGATGGGATGCCTATACCTCTCTGCATTTTTATGATTTAGCGCATTAAACTATTGTTATATGTTTCAGGAATGTGCAATAATTTAATTCTGAAGTTACATCAAAATTTATGGGTTTTAGTCTCAAGGAAAGAGTCACACTCGAACAGCAGTAATTTATTTCAACTCAGGTCTGCACACTCGTAAAACTGATGTGTTATGTACAATACTGCTGACGAGAAGCTGAGGATCAAGGTTGTGGCTTACCTTTTAAATGTTCCTTTATTATTAACACTTTATGACTTTATAATCAATCTGTATTCGTAAATCATTAAAAAAACCAAAAAAAAAACCAACTGTATTGTTATGATCAATGAAGCATGGCGAACGTCTATGTTTATGTAAATATCGCTTAATTGTGTATAATGAAGATATACAAGATCACAACAAACTTTTTCCAAGGCCACCCTCTGCTACTTTAAAGAACCATAAATATATTTCTATATCCACAGGTAAAAAATAGAGCAAATAAATTTCACAGCTAAGAGTTTTTACAGTTGTGTGCAAAACTACAGAGGTTCCGGCTTCATCATTGGCATAAAAACCCTTGAACCTTATTTCATAATCACTAAAAAGAGGTTGTTTAAATGCCAATACATTCCGAACCAAAAAGGTTTTTACTCATGGAATATTTCAGAAATGGGGAACCTTCGGCCCTCCGGCTGTTGCAAAACTACAATTCCCAACATGCAGTGCTTTGGGTGTCCAGGCATGATGGGAATTGTAGTTTTGCAAGAGCTGGAGAGCTGAAGGCTCCCTATTACTGTACTGGAATACATAGACCAATTTTGGATATATATGGTAGTAAAAAAAAAAAAAAAAAAAAAAATATATATATATATATATATATATATATATATATATATATATAACAGTATATATATACACGAAAAAAGTGGGCAGCACTCCGAGGTGTATAAGTCCAAATATACCGCAGCACACCACAAATACGGTGAAAAAGGTGATATATTCGCCCATGAAAAGCAGTGCAACGTTTCAGCTCAAGCAATATGAGCCTTTCTCAAGCAGTGAACACACACCCCTCTGTGTGGGATTTTATACACAGCAAGCCAGTATACAGTTAGTGAAAATAAGGTACAAAATAATACATATAATACATGTTATGGCTATGTTCACACTATGTATATGTCCGGTCGCATATTTTTCGCGGTCGGACATATACGTGTAAAACTCCTGCCAGAATTTACACAAGTTGCGGCCGGCTACGTACGGTCCGCAAACTTACGCCCGTAAGCTACGTACGCTTCCCGAGCGGCGTACGTAGCGATCTGACAGCGGTATTTTACTGGGATATCTTCGGCTAGCCCCGGACACCCCACAGAACAAAGTGGAAAAAAGAAGAAATCACCACTCCTTACGGGACCGCATGTTACGCTACGGGCGTAAGTTACAGCATTTCCGCCCCAAAACAATGGTCTGGTTCATTTTTTACGGCGCCGCATACGATCCGGGCGTAAGTTCGTACGTAGTGTGAACTGTGCAGCCGTAGATCGTATACTTTCCATTGTACGCAAACTACGTAAATCTCCGGCCGCTTATTCACGGAGTGTGCTACGGCCGGAAACTTACGTAGTGTGAACATAGCCTATAAGTGTAAACACTTTGTGTATACAAACATCCAAAGTACATGTGTTACGGTTGTGTTTTAAAAAAATGCTTAAATGATAAATCAGGTAATTAACAACCATATCTGAGTAGACAGCGGCTGCTGATACAGCAATCCGAAGCCTCTGCTGTGAATAAGCATGTCTACAGAAAAACTGGAAAAAACATAAAGGAAAAACTGACCATGTCACGATCGCTCCATGTGAATGTCCTTGCTTCAGGCGGAACGCACAGCCATCTTTGAACGCAACAGCGTGCGTGTTAGTAAACTGTGCGCATGCGCATGGGGTGCGCTGGAGCCAATGGAAATGACATAGGGGGTGTACACTCAGTTACAAAATCATGACGTGTTCAATGGGCGGATAAATACTTAAGTGGGCTGTGTCAACAGGCGTAACTAGACAGTGACAGACAATATGAGACTGTCTCAGTAATAACACGATATGTTGCAATATTAAAAGTGGTGTGCAGGTAATACAGGGAACCAACAGAGTAAACATAATTCATTCAAACACTCCTATTACCACTGGACTCCATGCTGCCAGGGCGCACATAGGCTGTCCGGACTACATCAAGTGTCCGGTATCGCGATCCAGTATGGCATTCAGTCACACCAGAAAGTGTGCCAGACTATATATATTTTTTTTTTTACTGTTAGATGTGTGTTGGTGTTTCTACTGCTTTTTTTTATTAACATGTATATTTTTTCAATGTGATTATGAAGTTAAGTTGAGTTTGTCATGCTACTCCGTGAAACCTCTGTTGTTTTTGTTCCCTGGACATAAAGGAATCCATCTGCTACATACTTGCAGTACCATGCCCTGGGAAATGTGGCTTTATCCCGAAACAATGTACTGGAGACATATTTGAGCTGTGAGCTGAATGTTTTGCTTGTTTTGTGTTACAGTTACACTGGTGTGTAGCCTAGCTAAGGTTCTCTGTTTTATTGTATGCAGCTTTGGGCATTAGACATTTTACCCAAGCGGATGCATTATAGCCAACAAGCAGGAGAGACATGTGCAGGTAATGTATGTAGCTCACAGAAAGTTATCTAGTTTGGGAAATAGGAAAGATAATGGGTAAGCAAGGGCAGATGGACCACAGAGGAAATTGATGCAGCTTTCTTTCTTTCTTTTTTTTTAGAAAGTAATCCTAACAATAATTGGTTTTACCTCCTTTACTATTATGTGGCTGGAACATTTGCAGGACTCTCCTCTCCAAATGTACTGCATTGTTATTTATCAAGGAGGACAATATTACTGGCAAAATCCAGCACCATAACGCAACCAGTGACATAGCTGTAAGGGTTGCAAGGGTGGCAGTTGCAACCAGGTCGATAAATCAGGGGTGCCCAGAGACCCCACACCTCTTTAATGTTGACTGATTATGCCTGACCTGCTAAAATTTGGCTGCGATGCTCAGCAATATATGGGGAAATAGCATAGCACTCTTTTGTATGATGTAAACAAGCGTAGTGGTTTTATTTGTACAATATTCCTTGTATCCAACCAGATAACTATGATAAAACAAAGTGCCGTGGTATTTCTTGCAGTTAGAAATTTTGTTAAAACCAGTATATGGATGGCTGTGCAGAAGCACTGACAGGACAGAGGCGTCACACAGTTTAGGGGTCAAACAAGTAAAGGCATAAAACAAGAAGCTGCCCTGACAGGAGCAGGGAAGAACTGTGTGTTTAAGCGACTCTATACCCACAATCCCCCCCTTCCCCCCTTCCCTAACCACTTGTACCTTCAGATGGCTGCTTTTAATCCAAAATCTGTCCTGGGGTCTGTTTGGCAGGTGATGCAGTTATTGCCCTAAAAAACAACTTTTAAACTTGCAGCCCCATGCCCAACGCACGTGGCTTAGAATATCTCTGCCCTAACTTTGCACCACCCCTCCGTCCCTTCTCCCCACCCTCTTCATCATTAGAAATGCCACTGGAACATTTTCTCCTGTATGAACATTGCACAGGTGCCTTAACGTTCCAGCCCATGTGCCGGGCTGACACAGGTGGGGAATAGGAGACAATCTGCCTGGAGCATTCCTAATGGTAAAGAGGGTGGGGAGGAGGGACAGAGAGGTTGTGCCAGCCTAATGCATACACAATCTAGGCTATGCCCGTTGGGCACTGGGCTACAAGTTTAAAAGTTGTTTTTAGGACAATAACCGCATCACCTGCCGAATGGCCCAAAGGACAGATCTTGAATTAAAAGCAGCTATCTGAATGTACAAGCGGGTTGGGGGGGGCAGATTGTAGATACAGAGTCACTTTAAGCCCTTCCTCCCAATCTGGTATCAGTCTATGCTGTCCACCAGCTTAGCTCTCTACTAGGGATGGTCCGAACCTGCCGAGGTTCGGGTTCGTATGAACCCAAACACTCAGCATCAGATTCCTGCTGTCTGCCCGCTCCGTGGAGCGGGCGGATACAGCAGGAGGAATGCCTGGAAAACTGGGATACAGCCTATGGCTATGGCTGTATCCCAGTTTTCCAGGCGGTCCTCCCGCTGGATCCGCCCGCTTCATGGAGCGGGCAGACAGCGGGAATCATTCATATGAACCCGAACCGAACTCTGTTCGGACCATCCCTACTTTCTACACTTAGCTTTTAATTGATTTTGACAAAGCCTCACCCATTGTGGCATCTTATCTTACCATGACCAAAAGACCTGAATTCAACCCTAGTTTGATGTTTGATATAAAAATGCTATGGTGCTACTAAACACAAGTAATATTGCAGATAGTTACCATACACAAGGGCTTTGACCTACATGTTTGGTGGTAAGTCAGGTGGAGAGGTGTTATTTACCTACCTCGTCAGTGTCAGATGTCAAGATTGAGTCGATGCAAAAAGCCTTGGACCACAAGCTATAAAATTAATGTGTACCATAATTATTTTAACAATCAACAGCCATCCAATCAAATAGATTTTACTAGGAAAAAAAATCTTTAGATACATATAACGCTGCAGTTTCACTAGCTATTTTAGTACACTATGATAGTTATTCTTTTTAGTGTGTTCTTCAAGATATTTTCTTAGCTATCTATTTTGTGCACATTGTACTTATTTGGGTGATGTTTCTTGTTACAGGCTGATGTCTGCCGGTAATCCCAATTCCCGCTAATGCCTCTGTACTTTACATTTTATGACATTAGAGTGCCATAAATCCCACATAACGTTTACAATGGTACGGTACAAGAAAAGTGGTTGTGAGTTAAATTGGACAAGTAGAGATTTATAAGATTAATCTACTTCTGCCAACAATATAACTGCTTATACCCCTTCTAGATCAATAAAAACTACCACTATCCGAAAATACACAGGTGTATAAAAAAAATGTATGAACCATTTAGGCAAATCACAAAAAAAAAAGTTCTAGCACATGTTCCTTCTACATTTGACTATATTAAAAATGTTGTAAGAAACCTACTCGGCATCAGAGATACACTCTCCACAATTTATAATGCTTCACAGAAAAATGTGAAAGCCCTCACCAGCAGAAAACATCAACATCAATATCAATAATTAAATATAAGAATGAACTAATAGCACCATGTCTATAGGTAAAAAAAAAAATGTAAGAAACTTTTCCATCTCTTTCCAATTCTGTAATGCTGACTGTGCACATATAGGTTTAATGCCAGAATGAGGGAATTCCGACCCTTCAGCTGTTGCAATCTATAATTTTCATCATGCCTGGACAGTAAAAGCTTTGGCTTTAATAGTATAGGCTTTATGGGAATTGTAGTTTTAAAGCTGTTGGAGGTTCCCTATTCTGGTTTAGTCAATGAATTTAAAATAGTAAGTACTTACAGGCAGGTATGTAATTTATGTGGTGGTAATACGCTGTGTACTTTACTTTTCAAGAATATTCTTTTTTTAATCTTGCACACTTATATTAAACAGATTTCCACTATGTATGAGCATACTTTATACAAGGTAGGAGTCTCATTATTATATTTTACTCAGGCGGGGCCGTATTACCAGCTGCTCCTGTCCTGGGCACTAGACCTGAAGACCCATCTTCACTCACCAATTAGCATCATGATTTTCTAGTTTCTGATCATATTGATATCTGATCATTTTAGGCTGCATTCCCACATTTACTGTACGTCACCACATGCAGCCGAAACCAGACCCTCATGCGGTAATCAATAGGCGTATGGCCACTAATCCTGGTAACAGTGCATGACTACTCAGAAACAAATGGGAGCATGGTTTCAGTAACATCCATTTCTCTACATGGAGAAACATTGTCTGAATCGCGTTTTTCATGGTTTTTAACTGCTTAAAATGTAAACAAATTTCTACATTGAATCAATGATTTCAGCAGTCTGCATAATGTCTGACCAGACCTGACCAATACCGCCATACTATGACTGGATAACACCACCATACTGTGACTGGATATCACCACCATACTGTGACTGGATAACGCCGCCATACGAGACCTGACCAATACCACCATACTGTAACTGGATAACACTGACATCCTGTACCAGACCTGACCAATACCACCATTTGCCCCCCCCCCCCTCGAAAAGACACCAGACTTACTAGCAAGTCTGAACGGGAGGTGGGAGACTAAAAAAAAAATATAACATTTTTTAAAAAGTTGTTCCCTTCCCCCTACTCCCTGTTCCCTGTTGCGGCCCTAGGCACATTGGTTGCCTAGTGGTAAATATGGCCCTGGACCCAGGCAACAGCCAGACTAAGTACACCCCTATTGTTGCATCACATTACTATGAGCTTGAATTACCAACTTTTATAATTGTATTCTCTGTGTCCAGACCAGCTCTTATTTATAATGTTTTTTTTTTTCTGAGACTGCAGGTACATTAAGCCTTATTAGGATTCCAGGCATGAAGGCAAAGAATTGTGTAGGGTTCCATTTTCAGAGCACACTGAAAACATGTCATAGTGCTAAATGTAATGTATTTTCTGTACAGTATATAAATATAAAATGAATATTTCACAACTGACCAGAATTGGCCCTAAGGGATTTTTTAATCTTCCCGCAAATCTATTAAACTAATCTTTCTGTCCTCAAATATTTTCAGTCACAATTCACTGGAGAGGAATCCTTAGCCTGAAAACCTCTGTAATCCACAACAGGAGTAAATTACAAGTCTACAATTGTTGACCTGCACTTTCCAACCTCAGCAATGTGTTTGGTGAATCATAACAAAAACAAAATAACACTTAATTGCCACTTGTCCTGAGATGCCGCAATTGATTCTAAGGAGGCCAAAATAAGATTTTTTTTATGTGCACTATATATACTATTCTAGCAATAGGCTAATGTTATATAGTTCATGCTTAATCAGGTGAAAGATGAAGATGTGGATGAAGTGAAGAGGGATGAATACATTTTAGAACTTAATTTCTCAATATTTATCAAAAGAATGCAAATCTGCATTTAAAGGGAATCTGTCAGCTCCCAGGCCCTACCTAAGGTGCTGGCAGTGTGCTGTAGCTGGCAGTCCCCCAGTGAGCATAGTACCTTTTGTTAAATTGTCCGTGCAGTAGATTATGCACGTTTCCTACTCTAATGAAGTGTCAAAGTGTTGTTTGTGCCACACTCTGGCATGCCTTACCCCTCCTTCCTCCTCCCTCCTCTTCATGAATAATAAATGCTTCCTGGCCTCCTGCTCGCTCAGCTGTCAGCCAGTGTCTCTGAATGCAGCTCAGTCCTCTTCAGGCAGTTTATGTCTGAAAGAAACACTCAGATATATTTGAATCTCTGAGCCCAAATGTGTAGGGGCTGTGGTCTAGGAGTAACTCACCTGTCAAGAGAAATGCCAGCAGTTCATCCTTTGGTTCAAATCCCCTGATGGAAATTATATATCTCCCCCCCCCGCAAGTGGAATGTAAACATAGATAGGCTATGTTCACACACTGTTGAAATTGAGTGGATTGCCTTCATTTAATGGCAAATAACAGCCATTATCTAAAAAATAAAAAAAGGCTACTGTTTTAAAATTAAAGCAATTGTTTTCCATTAAATGGCGGCCATCCACTCATTTTCAACAGGGATTTGTATCAAAGAATGACCTGCTCCAACACATTTGAGTTCAGAGATTCAAATATATCTGAGAGTTTCTTTCAGACATAAACTGCCTACAGAGGACTGATCTGCAATCAGAGACACTGGCTGATAGCTGAGCGAGCAGGAGGCAAGGCAGCATTGATAATTCATGAAGAGGAGGGAGGAGGAAGGAGTGGTGAGGCGTGCCAGAGTGTGGCACAAACAACACCTTGACACTTCATTAGAGTAGGGGATGTGAGATGCATAATCCACTACACGGACAAATTACCAAAAGGTACTATGCTCATTAGGGGCCGGCCAGCTACAGCACACTGTCAGCACCTTAGGGGTGGCCTGGGAGCTGACAGATTTCTTTTAAAGAAACAGTTACCTTCCTGATCCTAATTGACAGTAAGACTGGATCAAACATAAATTCTTTATAATATAATAGTTTACTACGGGTATCTCTATCATAAAACTGAATCAACTTATTATATTATTCTCCGTCACATACTCTATTATATAGTACCTTAAGACCCCCGTCAAACATTTTTCAACAGTGAAGCTTGCTAATCTGTAATTATGACGGGAAAACCTAAAGTCCTTGAAAATAAGCACCGCATATACTCTGTGAGAGAGTCCATTGGTGCTTTGATAGTCATTAGAGAATGTCTATGTATTGTGAACAAATAATGAACAATATACATTGTTTAGATCAGGCTGCATATAACACCATTAGGCTAGAAGAATTAGAATATATTTATGTATATTAATGTGAATCAAACCTGTGGGAGGTTTATGCTGATGCTGTATACACAAGGCATATGTATTAAGAGCTAATTAATGTACATGTACCTAAAGAAAACCCATTATCTATTCCTAAATAATAATACAAATGTATGGAATGTCTTCTTAGTGTATAACCAGAGGTGGGGTATGAATGGGAAATGAATATTTCAGGGTCAGTGTTATGATTGCAATGTCTGTACTCTGCAATTCTATGGAACCAGACTAGTAGTGTTCATTGGTATATGACTGCCATAGCATAAACAAGATATTACACACATGCTGACCTCTTTAACCTCTAAATCTTCAAGGATTGTAAAAAGATCACATCTCAGAATAAATTGAACTAGATAAAAAAAAAGAAAAAAGGGAGATTAAGATGAGGCTGGTGTAAAGCAGTGCTGAGCCTGCTGAAAGTTGTAGTACCGCTCCAGCTGAAGAAACCAGAAGATAAAAATACCAACTGGGATAGTCTGATAACCGAGTGAGACAGAGGAATAAACAGAAAAGAAACACAAGATACAGGCCGCAGCATTATTATCTCACCCACAACTGCCGACGGACTGATAATCGTAGGGGAAGTCAATTACAGTCACATAGGTTGACATTAAAGGGGTAGTCCAGTAAAAAAAATGTATTCCTTCAAATCAACTGGTGTCAGAAAATGCCAGAGTTTTGTAACTTACTTTTATTTCAAAATCTCAAGTCTTCCAGTACTTAGCTTCTGTATGTACTGCAGAAAGTGGTGTACTCTTTCCGTTCTGACAGAGTGCTCTCTGCTGCCACAACTTGTCTGTGACAGATACTGGTCAGAGCAGGAGAAAATCCACATAGAAATTCCTCTTTTGCTTTCCAGACTGGAATGAATACACTACTTACTGCAGGATATACAGCAGCTGATAAGTACTAGAAGACTGGATATTTTTAAATAGAAGTAAATTACAAATCTCTGGCACTTTCTAGCCCCAGTTGATCTAAAAGTTTATTTATTTATTTATCGACAACTCCCAGCATGCCCCATGTTATCTTAAATTTGACATACTAGCATTCTAACACTACAATCGTTCTGTCCTGTAAGAAATATTGTTAATGTCACACTGTAGTCAGAGCCGATGTCTATAACTTAGCTATTGTAGCTGTTTGAAGCTATTGTAGTAAGCAACATAGAGCGGGATCGATGGCCTCATATGACGTCTGAGCTACTGGATAGGGATCACTCCCGTAGACAGACTGTCTATGTGACAAAGCTCACTTGCATTAGAATAGTGACTGTACCCGTGTTATACTTGTGGTGTCAGGAAGGTTTGGTAATCCCAGTGATAAATCACTGCACTGACAATTCAATTGTCACAGTAACACTTGTCGTAAATGCACCACAAGTGCACAAATCTTTATAAATAATCCATTTGGAGAGCACCTGAACACCAACATATATAGTAGCAATAAATCTTTCTGAAATCAATTCTCCAAGACAGAGAAAGTAATTTACCCTCAACTAAAAGCTGTGCGGTCTACAGAACTACAAATGCTGGACCACACGAAGAATATACTCAGAAATGAGGGCGGCCATATTTAAAAAGATACAGCTGCAAACTAACTGTATTATTAGGATGCAAGCATGACTGATGTCATATTCTAATGGTCTTCTATTACTGAAGCACACCAAACCATGTTAATTATATATAGGATCACTAGCTTTATGTATCTGTTTGGGATAATCGAATGCATGTAAAACTGACACTTAATGAGATGTCTTCATTAGAACATGGATGAGTCACAAATCCCCTGACCATCCTCTGATCCTCACTGGATTACTCACATACATAAAAATGGGCTCATTTACATTGGCCTTTTGTTGTCACAAGAGATGTGCGCAGCCCATGTCATTTACATTAAAGCAACAAGTAATGGAATATTGTGTTACTGTAGAACCAGTGATTATATCGATGGCAAAATACAATGAAGTTTGTGTTATTAGGAGAACACTATAGATATTTGTTTGTGTGAAAACGGCAGGCATCAGTAGTAATACAGTGTCTGCTAACCCATTGACTAAAGAAAGCTAAGGTTTAATAAAAAAAAATTTCAACAAATCTCACAAATTTGCTATTTCCTTTAACTATTTGATATTTCTTTCCTTCAATATAGCCCTTCCCATCCCAGTTATTTTTACTTTTTTTTTTCTTCTGCTTCTTCTAAGGGGGTCATGGACATGATGAAGAATGCACTAGCCACCAGAAATATGTAGACACCAGTTGGGAACCCATTTTGGTATTTGTTACTTTGCCATAGAAGTTTTTTTTTTAGGTATATATTTTCAAATCTTTTGTTGACATAGCCACATGTGGTCTTTTTTGGGTTCATAAAACTTATTGGGTTAACTGACTTTTTGTAGGGGCATAATAAAGAAACTGTGATTGTGTTTTTTTTCACGATCTACATTTATATATCTAAACGCAATCTGCATCAACGGCTGTTTTTCATTGTAAAATTACGTGGCCTCAGGCTATGCTCCCACACAGTATTTTTGGTCAGTATTTTGCAACCAAAACCATTCTGACCAAAATACTGAGAAAAAATACTATGTGGGAACATAGCCTAAGTTACAATTTTAATTTTAGTTACATTTTCATCACTACTTTTTTTTTGTGAAGCATCAAAATACCGCTATCACTCCTTTTTTTTCTCACTTCACCTTAAATGATATATTTTTCAAGTTTGGGTAATTAGAGATCTGTAAACACCAAATTTGTAAAATGTATAGGTTTTTCTAAATTCTTTTATGTTTTTTTTTTTAAAAAGTATATATATATCTATTAAGAGTAACTTGGATTTGTTTGTTTTAAAAGCACTGCTTTGGTTTAAGAGCTCCCTGTACTGGGTTGGAGAGTAAGTGGGGGAGGGGCATGGTCTGCATAGCGGAGTCTACAGCCCTGTACTCTGACCCAGGAAGTCTCCCTCACCTTCCAAATCACAGCAGATCCACTTCAGGCTGGGGCTTACATCAGGGGACAGGACTGTGGAGGTAATCCATAGCTGTAACCCCTCTCTCCCTGGAAAGAGAGTGCTGCATGTATGTGCCCACATCTGTCCTGCTCATTCCTTCATGCTCCCTGCAGTTTCTGTCAGCCCTTGTGTTTCCCATCCTCTCCATTACTGTACAGTAACTTATAATATCACATATTCTGCTGTTTCTGAATATTTGTTTCAATTGTTTTACATGTTATTCAGAATTTTAAAAAATCATTTTTTGGGGGGTGTGAAACCAATTGTCTGCATTTCTATGATTTCTTATGGGAAATTTGCTTTTAACTACTACAACCAAGAAACTAGATATCTTCCAATGACTCATATAATACACCACACTTTCACAATAGTGCAGTGTATTACTCCTGTCAGCATTATGTCAGCTATGCTTCTAGCATGACTGTGTACAGGCACATGCATGACACAGCAGGGGGTCTTCAGAAAGCTCCTGGCTGCCATGGGAACCCAATAGGGGTGATAGGGCCCTTCATATCCCGTACATGCTGCAACATGGCATGAAAGGGGGTTAAACTGCCAGGAATGGAGGTTGGCTGGAGCCTGGCTATCATGCTGACAGTAAAGCACATGAGCTGGCAGCCTAACCTGAGGCCTCTTAGTGACAACTATAATCACAAAGGGGTCACTAAGGGGTTAATACTAGATCTAGTGGCCCTTATTGTTGATTGATAGGAGTCTAGTTGTGTACATACTGATGTGGTTATGCTTGGTACTAAACCTTATAGCCCTTAAATACAGACACATACTATATGCCCAGAGTCTGTCTCTGCTATGCCTTTGTACACAGTGGAGCGGATACACTACATGTTGGAATAGCATTTGGCTTTCATTCTGCTGCATATTGGTTGTCATAGTGGTCGGTCGGACACCCACTCATTAGACATTGATATCCATTACCAGGGACAGGTGGTCATTATATAAATCCTAGTAAACATCTTAAAAAAAAGGAAGGGATTAGGTGAATAAAACATGCTAGATATTACCGAAAGACGAGTACAATGGAAAGTAAAAGCTTCAGCAAAGCTACAAAAAAGAACACATAATGACAACTGCAGTGCAAAGCATTCTATTTATTGCAACACATAATTCTTTATGCTAAACAATAGCAGAATAAAACACAGATGAACTTATCTGTTCCAAAGATCCAATCTGGAGGCCAGTGCTAGAAATGCAATCAATCTTAACCAGAGTTTATTAATAAAGCTGTTAGAATGGAGATGATAGGAAGCTAAGTCATTGCTCACTTGGAAAGGAAGATTTTGCTACTGTCTAGATGCTTATTTTATTATTATTATTATTATTATCATTATTATTGCCATGTATATATCACATTTTGACTATACTAATACAATATATAAGCGATTCTTGGCATATCTCTTATGAGGCAAGTAGTATGTTTATTATGAATACCAGGTAGGTAGGGAACCTTGGCTCTCCAGCTGTTGCAAAACTACAACTCCCATCACAATAAAGCTTTGGCTGTCCAGGCCTGATGGGAGTTGTAGTTTTGCAACAGTTGGAGAGCCATGGTTCCCTACCCCTGATCAATACAGTTGTCCTTCATAGTTACACTATGTCTATTCTGTATGTTTAATAGTTTTAGTCGTTTTATAAAACATTTGGAAATGTGAGGTCACTGCTGGTGGCTAAGAGAAGATTTGATATAAAATTTTGTAAGCATTACTCTACTGTCCAACTAAAACCAAGTAGAAGTACATTTACATGCCTAAAATAAAAAAAATAAAAAAAATACAGGGTGAAAGTCTCAGGACACCCTTTTATTTTGGAAACAAATGAAAAAATGACATATCTGGAATACCCCACTAAGTAATGGACGAGGGGGCCTATGTCTGAAACATGATTATACCTACAGTATATATCTCCACCCACAAAAAATACACATTACTGTATAACTTAATAGAGCTTTAATAATAAGTATTCACCTGTAGTCAGTATCAATACATAATATGTATGCAGCAACAGGTAGGGGAAGGCAGTAGAATTGTTTTGGTTGCCCCTAGCAACCAATCAAATTACTCACAGATTCTTGGAAAAATGTCTGTCTTCTTGAAAGCTGACATATTTGATTAAGGGCAAGTTTCTTTTCCCCAATGGGAAGGTCATCTTGTAGCAGTAAAAAAAAGAAAGGAGCAGAATTATCTTAAAAATAAATGTCTGCAATATATCTTGTGGTTTAAAAGTTAAAGTGACTCTGTACCCACAATCTGCCCACCCCAAACCACTTGTACCTTCGGATAGCTGCTTTTACTCCATGATCTGTCCTGGGGTCCGTTCGGCAGGTGATGCAGTTATTGTCCTAAAAACAACTTTTAATCTTGCAGCCCTGTGTCAAACTGTGTGAGCACGGCACATGGGCTGGATTGTTAAGGCACCTGTGTAGTGTTCAGAAAAGTGAGGAATAGGAGAATACCTGCCTGAAGCATTCCTAATGATGAAGAGGGCGGGGGGGGGGAGAGACAGAGAGGGTGTGCCAGCCTAATGCACACACAATCTAGGCCACGGCAGTTTGACACAGGGCTGCAAATTTAAAAGTTGTTTTTCAGGACAAACACTGCATCACCTGCTGAATGGAACCCAGGACAGATCTTGGATTAAAAGACGAAGGTACAATCAGTTTGGGGAGAACAGATTGTGGGTACTGAGTCGCTTTAACAACACAGAAAGTTCTCATGCAGGATCATAACAATTGAATCCAAAGTATTTGGCTCTGGGTTCAGCACCATGGACAGCACATAAAAACATCTGTGTTATTGCTCAGAGCCAGACTAAGTCACCTATGTGAACAGTGTTGTCCTTTCATAAGAAGCACAGTGCCATTAGATAGAGAGCCGGATCAGGAGGTCAGAGCAACCAAGAGAATGTGACAAAAAAAAGCAGTAGCAGGGAATGAGTACACAGTGTGATATATATATAATATATATATATGTTATAAATGTAATATATTTCATCCCTTGACCCCTTTTAACCACTTCCTGATCCATGCTAATATATAGCTGGGTTCACACTACGTATATTTCAGTCAGTATTGTGGTCCTCATATTGCAACCAAAACCAGGAGTGGATTAAAAACACAGAAAGGCTCTGTTCACACAATGTTGAAATTGAGTGGATGGCCGCCATTTAATGGCAAATATTTGCTGTTATTTTAAAACAACGGCTGTTATATTTACTGTTATATGGCGGCCATCCACTCAATTTCAACATTGTGTGAACAGATCCTTTCTGTGTTTTTAATCCACTCCTGGTTTTGGTTGCAATATGAGGACCACAATACTGACTGAAATATACGTAGTGTGAACCCAGCCTCATGAATATATATATAGCATGGATCAGGAAGTGGTTAAAAGAGGTCAAGGGATGAAATATAATTTATCAATAATATAAATTTATATTATATATTATAATATAATATTATATTTATATACATTTACATTATGTGATTATGTGGACAGTTGAGTGCCTTTGTGTTTCACTTATAAGGGATGTGCTAGAAAAAACTATTGTGATCTGTGGAGGCCCAAACCCATAGAAGTGTCTTTGTCTTTCACAAAAACTTGTTACAGAGTGCTTCAAGAACTTTTCATCTGTTGGTCTCTGGGTGTCCAGACCCTTACAATGTCTAAAATAAAGCGTGAGAAGTGTGTGGTTAAGCCCTCCCCTACCTGTCTCCGTGTGAGTACCTCTAGCTACAGGAGACAGGCTACAAGACTTACAATGGAGCCCATCTACTGCAGTGCAACAGAAACGGCAGCAAGCGGGGGAGTGATGTACGTCTTTCTAGAGACCAGTGGGGGTCTAAACAACACACAGGTCTCTGAGACATATCAAAAGTTTTTTTTGCAAATGACAGGGACACTTAAAAGAATTAGCTGCTAGCATGTTGGTACCAGATGCCACAGGACACCTACAGAGGAGTACATGTCTCAACAGGTCCCGACTATTAAGGTTGCATGTGGAGGACTTTATTATATAAGAATAGTGTCTTTAAAGTTATGACTAACCAGTGTCTACATTACATTTTGTTGGGCATGCCCTTTATTTTAGTCTAACCTATGCTATAGTGAAAAGATAACTATCTCTGTCCTTTACTAAAATGTCAGTGTTATCAAATCTGGACAGTAGCAACATTCCGGAAAGAAAAAAAATGAAGGGAAGATGATATAGTCCAAGGATTGCATACAATCCAGTGTATTGACTTGGCTGAAGTTGTAACTCTATAGTGAAATCAGTCATTACGACTATAAGAAGTCAGTGTGTCCTACGCCTAAACTGACCCCGTTCTAGCTGAAGACTCTTCCCACTTGTAATGCAGATGATGCAATGCCATAGCAACAGATACACCTTCCTATAAAGTATAGACTCTCTATATACTATTGTAGGAGAGTGCTTTCTTTAGTAAGAAAAGAATCAAAACAAAAATCTGAATTTAACACTTGAAAGGAGTGTAATGTGAAGGAGGTAAGAAAAATCTGCAATCTGTAAGAATACAAAGACAGCTAGAAAGAGAAGAGATGGACTTGTGCTAATAAAGCACTAACCACATGTGAAGGGCAGGAAAGTGACATTTTAATAGTCATGCAGGTGACAGTGAACGTGAAAGAATTGCCTGAAACCCATTACCTACCAGTAGTAAATGGCAAGGATATAGGGATCTTTTTGTGTCTAATAAATCTATACAGGACGCAGAGCAGGGAAAAAAGAATTCAATGAATATGGGCAGGAATATAACACTTGTATAGCAAGACTAAGTTGTACCCACAAGACATCGGTGACAATGCTCTTTGGGATTTTTTTTTTGAATCTGTACATGATATCTCAACCCATAATCCACAAGCAGGAGTTTTTATACTGAAACTATTGCTCTATATATTGCTACCTTTACATTTAAGTGATCCAATAATAGCTGTGTACTAGCCTGCAGGCACAATGAGGATAAAGATGTTTTTTACAGCACCCCATTTTATCTCTCTGCAGTACTGACATACAGGAGGTGAGTGTCAATTGCATTTGATTTCTTTAAAAGAATTCTTTTGTTGAATTGCAATTTTTTTTTCAAATAATTAAAATTCGCTTAATCATATGCCTAATGTTAAAGAACGTATGATCTTAATGGAGAAGGGGGGGGGGGTGTTAGGGGTGTGTGTAAAAATCACTATGGGCAGGGGGTGGGAAATAAAAAAACACAATATGCTTACAGCCTACAGAGCCTGCGCTGTGCCGCATGACAGAGCTCAAGGACCCTGCTGGCTGTCACGTTCTCCCCAGTTTCAGGTATGTCAGGACCCGGGTTTCACATTACAGATGGGGGGATTTAGCCCGCTCAGTCAATTATTAACTGCAGTGGTGTCCCCCCCAGTCACTGACTGGCTGAGTGGAGCATCCGCCAGCTGGCTCATGATGTAGCAGCTGAGAAGACAGCCGGCAGGATCCAGGAGCAGAACACTATTCTGCAAGGGCATCAGGACAGGGGACTATAAAGATTTTTTACTTCCCCACCAGACTTCTTCATTAAAGTGGCTCTCTGCAGAAAAACAAATGCTCTTAAATCAGCCGGTGCCAGAAAGTTGTAAACTTCTATATAAAAATCTGTAAAAAAAAAAAAAAATCTATTTAACCCTATTTAAAAAGTCTGTATGCCCAGCAGGTTTTTTTTTTTAGTATTACACAATGATTTTTTTTCTCAAACATTTTATTTGGCACCTTAGCAATATGATACAATACAGTAAAGTTGATACAAAGGTGCATGTAACAATCATATATAAGAGATGGCAACCGATTTATCTGACAGATTTTTGAAGCCAAAGCCAATAACAAACTATAAACAGAGAAAAGGTCCATAAAGGAAAGACTGAGATTTCTCCTCTTCTCAAATCCATTCCTGGCTTTGGCTTAAAAAATCTGACCAGCTTCCTTTAATACACGTCATGTGTCATTCAACATGTAGCTAGTATTCAGCTAGTCAGCCTGTTAATTACACATACAATATGATGCATGAGAGTGTGTCTATACACACCATAACTGTAATATTATAACCATAAACCAAAAATAAAACTAAACAGCCACAGTGGATCCATTCTTACTCCCGATCTAGTAATTGACTTTCAGCTTATGCAGAGTACCTAAATCCTCCTTATAGTACCATTCAGTGTACCTGAAGGGAATCATTAGACTCTTAATTTGCAGTAGTGAACAACCTCTACTTCATGAAAAAACTTTTAACTATAACTTTTAGCTATTTTATCCATTAATAGAAGATGTTTAAGAGTTACGGATAGTTAACTCTTTACCCCGAAAAAGAGCCAAAATAAGATAATACTGACATCACCTTTTCCAGGTGCTGATAGGGAGAGGTTAGGAAAATTAAGACATTGTCTACAAAAAACATGTGACCTTCACACTGCCCACCCTCACCCCTTCAAAAACATCTGCTGACATCAGGTGTCTGGCTAGTGGCTCTGATATATTGCCGCTATATAGGATCTTATAGATCCTGTTATGCCGAAGCGGTCTAAAACTACCTGAAGCAATTTCTAATTTAGATTATTAAAGGCCTTCTTGGCATCAATTGGCAGCAATGCTAGAGGTTCCCCACTACCCCCACTCCTCGAAACTGTAGATCTCCCGGAAACAAACCCAACTTGGTGTGGGCTTATCATAGTGGGCAATACAGAAGCCAACCTATCAGCTATTATTTTCAATAAGATCTTAATGTCCTGATTCATTAAGGTAATAGGGCAATACGATCCTGGGCCAGTAGGGTCCTTACCCTGTTGGGTATCACTTTATTGTACACCATGTCTCCCAAAGGAAAGCTGGTGTCTGTAGATAAAATATGGTTATATACTGATAGCAATGTGGGTGGTATTTCCTGACGTACCTTATAAAATTTACTAGAAATCCTTTCTGGGCCTGGTGCTTTACAGCTGGACAGGTATTTTAAAGTAAGCTTGTTTTCCTGAACTGATAGTGGAGCTTCTTTGAACATTTTATGCTTTTCAGATAACGTGGGAAGTGCTCCATACTGAGTCAAACTCTCTTATATAAATATATGAATTAAAAATCACAACATTGTCAGAAAGTACATTGATGCAGGTCATTTAAGCCCCTAAATGACAGTGATTATTCCATTGAGAGAACTGCATTGAGACTTCTTCATTTGTCTGTATCTGGACCGTGTGGTTGAAATAAAGAAGTTTTATGGATATTGGTGATTGCCACAACTTCATTTGTTCTCGTTGAGAAGTTTTGTATTACTGGACTTCACTTGCTGTTGATCACCACCAGGATTAGCATGTATCCAACTACCATATGTGAACTCTTCCTAAGAAAAACACTTTGGATGTGAGCAGGGCCAAGGATTTTTGCTTTTGCATTTAGGTAGCTGTCTGATATGTGCCCATCCTGTAAGACCTCTGTTCAGCATCAGCCACAATGGAATTTCAGGGACACTGAGTGCCAGGCTGCAGCTACAGGGGCACCTGTATGGGTAAGTATGATCGGATTATTATGTACCTACCACCCCATGCCTGCCTTGTTTTTTAAATTGTGCCTAGACTACCCTTTAATCACTGTGGATTACTGAGCAAGCACATAGTCAGTAGTCTGCAATATTCATGAGTTGCTTCTCTGCCCACCCACCCAACTGTCTGTAACCAGTATTGATAGAATTCTTCCACCCACTGCTGTTGGAGGGCCAGAGCAGGAGCTCATGAGTATCCCAGACTACTGAGCATGCATGGAATAGCATAATAAAGTACACATCTTGTATTTGTCCTTCATAACATGCACTGTATACATCAAACATATACATTTTTCTCTTTAACATAGAAGTCTATGAGTGACAGACACTACTGTATGGCAGTAATTACATGCATCAACTGAACATATCCATCATAAGCTTTTCAATGGCTGCTCATGACATAGTCATTAAAAAGGGGTCATTATGTGGTAATTATTTGCTTTTAGTTGTAGTGGTCATTACACGTAGCTATGCTTCCTGACTCACATCTATTATAGTCAGTTGGGAAGTCATTGAGCTATCCTGCTGTCAACCAACAAAATAACATTATTGGATATTTATTGTAAGACCTACTAGTATCACTAGCTTATATGTATCTAATAAAAAAAATAAAAGTAAAAAGAAGAAAATGAAAACTTTATTATTTGTTACTTGTAATCTGGTACGGTTTTTTATTGGTCTTAGTATACTAGTTATCTTTAAAGAAGCACTGACTGTTTTGGCCACAAAATGCTACCTCACCACCATTATTTTAGTTCTATACACATGAAATCCTTAGCTGTATTATATGATTTAACTGCCCGTCCAGTACATGTTTTACAGTGTAGACAGGATATCAGTCTCTCCAGTATGGCAGGCTTTCTATGAAATAAAAGATTACAACATCAACTCTCCGGACATAATCAACTCTCCGACCACTCCCCTCTGCACCAAATTCTCCCCCTCTTACCAGGGTCGTATGACCAGCTGCTGCTGCCCTAGGCACTAAACCTGAGGACGCCCCATCTTCACTCAACAATCAGCATCATGATTTTCTAGTTTCTGAACATCATATTGATATGTGATCAGTCTTTGGCTGCATTCCCACATTTACTGTACATCACCACATGCAGCCAAAACCAGATCCTCGTGGGGTAATCAATAGGTGTAAGGCCAATAATCCTGGTAACAGCACATGACTAATGTGGAAGAAATTGAAGCATGGTTTCGGCCATATCTATTTCTCTACATGTAGAAACATTGAATCACATTTTTCATGGTTTTTATTTGCTTGAAACATAAACAAATTTCCACATTGAATCAATGAATAGAGCAGTCTGCATATTGTCTGAGGGAATTCTCACCACAGGATTGGTAGATTGGTAGGTAATAGCTCCAGGCGTCACATTTACCACCGCCACACCAGACCTGACCAATATCACTATACTGTCACTGGATAAAACCGCCATACCAGACCTGACCAATATCACTATACTGTGACTGCATAACACCGCCACACCAGACCTGACCAATACCACCATACTGTGACTGGATAACACCGCCATACCAGACCTGACCAATACCACCATACTGTGACTGGATAACACTGCCATACCAGACCTGACCAATACCACCATACTGTGACTGGATAGCACCGCTATACCAGACCTGACCAATACCACCATACTGTGACTGAAAAACAGTGCCACACCAGACCTGAACAATGCCACCATGCATCCACCACCACCACTACCACCACCACCAAAAAAGACACCAGATTTACTGGCAAGTCTGAACAAATGTGACGTCCCCCCCCCCCCCCGTTCCCTGATGCTGCCCCCCTGCAAGGTGCTGCCCTAGGCACTGAACAATGGGTGTTTAGTGGTAAATACGGCCCTGCCTCTTTTTACACTGCAAGTCTCCCCATACAAAGTGTGCTGAAGATTGAATTTCTGCTTTAAGGCCGAGTTCACACGCTGTATGACACCGGCCGTTCTATGACCCGACCATGTCACAGAATAACAATGAATAGTGGCTGCACAAAACTGACATGTCAGTTTTACATAGGGCCGCTAGGACTTTCAACCGTAGAGTATACTTTGTGTATACACTCCGTCCAGGATTCTATTGACTGCAGTGAAACATAAATTCTCTATTAATTACGGCCGTTGTTGCACATCGGCAACACCGGCCGTGGTTAATAGAAAATTTACGTTACATGAACTATAGCAGATATTCTCATGATGTCCCACTAGCAGAATAAGAACACAATTGGAACTGGAAAATTACACAGGGAGAGCAGCGAGGTAGTGTGGAGGAATAAGTATGACTCCTTATTGTTTAAGATTTCCGGCTAGTGTATTCTTTTTCAGCTGTTTACATAGTGTGAACTATAGTTTGCTAATTCTCTCCAACATTGTTTTCTAGAGATTTTTTTTATTTTATCTTTCTTTTGTTCATTTACAACAAAGAACTTCTTAAAGTACAGAGATGAACTGCTGGTGCACATTTCCAATTACAACTACCTGCTGTTACATGAAAAAAAAATCTGAGAAAAAAAAACACCTGGAGATAAGCCTCTCTTGAAATGTCTGATTAAACAATCGAGATGTGTAAGGACTTTTGAAAAGACGTTGAAATTGTTTCTGTCTGTGTCCCTGCTCTCTGCAAATTACATAGCAGTCTATAAAGTATAATACAAGAGAATGGCAAACTATGATAATGGTCGTATTAGTTACAATGTAAAGAAAAGGCCAGTGTTACATGGCCGCCACTAGCAATGCTTTTTATAATCACTATATTTTAGTAGCTTGAACTACAAATTTCAGGTTTTAGTCTACAATGTCTATTTTATTGCCCCTAGATCTTATTGCCGCTTATTCAGTGAAAATAATGCAGTTAAATATTTAACAGTTTCTCTATCCAGCACAGAACACAACAGGGCTATTTATTTTTCTCGTCCAACTTATAATTTTAAAACAGAAAATGAAAAATTCAGCTCAATAAACAACTCTGACTATAAGAGTAATGGGCCCCATTTGTCTTTATTTTTGACAGCTTCAACAATCTACGGTAAACAAGAAAAATGTTGTAAAAAATTCATAGGTAGACGCAACATTTGAAAATGATTACTGTAATGCAAACAAACTGCTTAACCCTTAAAGGGATTGTCCTGGAGTATTAGAAACTAAAGCGTGTTTTTAAGAATTGTATAAAATTACAAACAAAACATTACTCACCTTTTAAATCCCCTTTTGCTCCCTTGCTAATGATGTAGTGCTATCAGCCTGTTTATTTTCCTGGAGGGATTGAACATCTATGTGACTGTGGTGATGCTAACATGCGACCACAAAGCTGATGATTTACTGCAGTAGCTACGCAGATGTATGGCACGCCATTGCTCCAGAAACAGTAAATAACAATCACCAGGGTGCACTGGAGCATTAACATTGGAGCAATGCTTCCTTCACATGACCATACACTCACCGGCCACTTTATTAGGTACACCTGTCCAACTGCACTTTACCACTTAATTTCTAATCAGCCAATCGCATGGCGGCAACTCAGTGCATTTAGGCATGTAGACATGGTCAAGACAATCTCCTGCAGTTCAAACCGAGCATCAGTATGGGGAAGAACGGTGATTTGAGTGCCTTTGAACGTGGCATGGTTGTTGGTGCCAGAAGGGCTGGTCTGAGTATTTCAGAAACTGCTGATCTACTGGGATGGCACAACCATCTCTAGGGTTTACAGAGAATGGGCCGAAAAAGAAAAAACATCCAGTGAGTGGCAGTTCTGTGGGCGGAAATGCTTTGTTGATGCCAGAGGTCAGAGGAGAATGGGCAGACTGGTTCGAGCTGATAGAAAGGCAACAGTGACTCAAATAGCCAAACTTTACAACCAAGGTAGGCAGAAGAGTATCTCTGAACGCACAGTACGTCAAACTTTGAGGCAGATGGGCTACAGCAGCAGAAGACCACACCGGTGCCACTCCTTTCAGCTAAGAACAGGAAACTGAGGCTACAATTTGCACAAGCTCATCGAAATTGGACAGTAGAAGAATGGAAAAACGTTGCCTGGTTTGATGAGTCTCGATTTCTGCTTAAACATGACAATGAGTTCACTGTACTCAAATGGCCTCCACAGTCACCAGATCTCAATCCAATAGAGCATCTTTGGGATGTGGTGGAACGGGAGATTCGCATCATGGATGTGCAGCCGACAAATCTGCAGCAACTGTGTGATGCCATCATGTCAATATGGACCAAAATCTCTGAGGAATGCTTCCAGCACCTTGTTGAATCTATGCCACGAAGAATTGAGGCAGTTCTGAAGGCAAAAGGGGGTCCAACCCGTTACTAGCATGGTGTACCTAATAAAGTGGCCGGTGAGTGTATTGTCTCATAGGGTCTCACAAAGGGAAGAAATAACCAGAAAGATAGTGAAAACTAACAGGCATGTTTGGTCATGGGAGGGCTTCATTAGTATAAGTGAGTGTACTCACTGTTTATACTGACAGCAGCTCCCTGTGTGCCTCAAGAAACTTAAATCAGACTCCCCTCCTCCAGGCTGTACCGCCCGGCTCTGTGGTGACTCTGTCCATAAGATGGCTGACATGGAGGAAAATGTGACCATGCTCAGTGTCCACCATAGGCATACACAGGCTCAGTGGTGGACACTTGGGGCGGAGTATGGTCACATGTTCTAACATGTCGGCCATCTTAAGGACAGACTTACCACAGAACAGGGCAGCCCAGACTGGAGAATGGAGTCTGATTTTAGTTTTCTATAAAGTTTACTATAAAGTGGCAAACCCCAGTAAGTATAAGGATCCTCAATCAAGTTTGAGCTATTGAATATGGCTATAGTCTTGTTAGCATTTGACATCTTTCCTAAAAAGGTTCAAGCCACTGTGTCATCTAGTATAAATGTGACCTCTTCACAACTGTAACCTTCAAGATTGCCAACATATGTTGGAAAAATAAATATTTGAATTACTGTACATTAAACATCATTGGCTGTCTTCTTTTAAAAGTGGATTAAGTGAGATAAAGAAAGAAATCTGGCCCACATTATGAAAAGTGCATACATGTGATCGGGTGCTTTAGACTATTTCAAGGGGGTGACCCAGTTATTATTCCAGGTGACAACTAGAGAACCCAGTAATAAGCTATTTTTGATGGAGTGGCAGAATATTGGCTTTATTTGCTGCCAGGGAAAATCTGACACTTTATGACCCTATGATAGAGATTTATTGAAAGGTATAAATTAGAACTTGATGTGCACTGCCCAGATACCAGCTCTGATAGATAAAACTTGAGTTGTGATTGATTGGTATGGACAATTTACACCAAGTTCTATTTATTTATATGCAATGTTATAAGAACACCATACTAGCAAAGCCCTAGAAACTGCATTGTTTTCAAATGCTAAATATACAATAAATTATTATTATTAAATATATACATACAGTGGTACCTTGGTTTAGGAGTAACTTGGATGGAGAGCAATTTGCAAGAAGAGCTCACAGTTTTTCAAAATTGTGACTTGACTTGAGGGAGTGGGGGAGGGGCATGGTCTGCATAGCGGGGTCTACAGCACTGTACTCTGATCCAGGAAGTCTCCCTCACCTTCCAAAGTACCAGTACCAAGGTACCAAGTACCTTTACGGGGGCGCCGTCATCTCCGCTCCCTACTGTCTGTATTTGTAAATTAGTAGGCAAAGCTTCCTGATCTATCTCCAGCATGACATCCAGTGTAATGTGTAATGTGCCATCTCCTAATGCACAGGTATGCTCAGCAGGCAGCAGAGACAACAGCACCTCCAGTAAGGTATTCCCCCAACAAATTCAAAATAGAAGGAATTTAGAAAAATCACTCTTGTATCCAGTGCTGCCTGATGGTCAGTTTATATACAACTACAGGTACACTATAGCTAGTGCTGCCTGATGGTCTCCTGTATACACAGATACAGGTACACTCTAGATTATGCTGCCGGATGGTCACTGTTTATACAGCTACAGGTGCATTATAGATCGGTTAGGGAACCATAGCTTTAAAGCTGTTGCAAAACTACAACTCCCATCATGCCATTATAGCCAACGCTAAAGCTTTAGCTGTCCAAGCATGATGGGAGTTGTAGTTTTGCAACAACTGGAGAGCCAAGGTTCCCTACCCCTACAGACAGTAGGTAAGGTTTATATAAATGTGATATATTTGGAGAGGCAGTCATTGAGGGGTAAAGTATAAAATAATGTACAACTAGACTCCTAAATAGAGACTGGACCCCAACTCTCTTGTGTGTCTCCCCCATCCCAGACTGGTCACCCGGTACCCACCTGTCCCCTCTCCACACCAGACTGGTCACCCTGTACACCCCTACCCCCTCTCAACACCAGACTGGTCACCCTTTACCCTTCTTATCAGACTGGCACCCTTCACCCTTCTCCCCAGACTGGGCACTCTTTACCCTTCTCCCCAGACTGGGAACCCGTGAATTTCCTCCCCTTTCCACACACCTGTATCTTCTTTCTTCCTCCTCCATAGTGAATAGCTAGACCTGCAGTACAGGTGTGTACAGGACCTGCGGTGACATCATAGTCACATGTCAAGGTCCTTCACCATCTACAGTAACATTGCTGTAGTGTCTCCTGGCTGCTGTTTAGCCCTGATTTAAGCAAAATTGATTTTTCTATATCACCTGGTCGATGCCCGGTGGCATAGTCCATTTTTCAATGGACTCGACATCAGCGGACAGGCCTGGTGGCTTTAATGCACCAATATCCCCTCACCGTCACAGAGGAGAGGGGGTATTGGTACAGTGAGGGGGCACTGAGCCTGCCTCAAGTGCATAGAGCAGCCCTACTTGCATATAAAGAACCTGGCACAGATAGCAGGAACCGGGCACCAATTTGAAAAATGGACCGCACCACTGGGATCTACGTGCCGATGCTGACCAGGTAATATAAAAGCAAATTTTTGTTAGCCTTAGTGGTACATTCACTTTAACATATATTCACTGCTGTTTTCTGATAGGAAAATAACATAAAAACTGCAACAGAATGCACAGATTGAATGCAGTCTGCGAGAAATCTGTCCTTGGCCATGGCCTTGGACTGTCTTCATATTACTATCATGTACTACCTACTTTTCATTAGACACAGTAAAACTATGTCCTCTTTGAGATGAGAATGAAATTGCATTTCTCCCCAATATTCTGAATGACAAAAGAAATACAATATAACCATTCTTTGTAGTATGGTGATCTTTAGGCCTATGGCCAAATAACTGACACATAGTCATTGTCATAGTTAATATATGGTGAAAGAAATCAAAACTTACATTCATCTATGTTCTAGGCTTCAGAATAGTAGTGAGGTTGAAACTGAGCAGTGGCCCATTAACAATGACACTTTGCCATAAAACATGTTGTGACATAGGAAGTCTTGGCCATGCGAGGGCATTATTTATAGGTGCTAAGAGGTAGCACTTTCAAACTCTCATACATTTTAATGACTGCTAAGCAGCAAAGCCAGCCACTTAGAAGTGAGGCTGTAAAGTTCACGTGGGAGGAAAGACATTTATGTGAAATATTGGACGACAATAAATGTATATGCGTATGGAGAATATACGTGATAACATCCATTGGCAACTTTTATTACCATCATAACAACTCAGCAACTACCTGGATACCTAGGTTAAAAAGGTACAGTGTTTACGCATGTAATATGTGCTTCCATTTTATTTTACAATGCAAGGAAAGGTCTAAACCCCATTTTGTACTTTGCATACACTTTACTTCTCATTGCAGTTTTACTTAGATATTGCAACTCTGTCTCACTAGGATGCAGAAACATGAAGAACACACAAAAAAGGGCCATGGTACTAACTATGGCAGCACTGTCTGAATAAAGTGCTCAATAATTTCCAAAATAAATATAGAAGTATAATATATTTTTTAAAAGAAGTACAGTATGACGTGTTCGAGAAGTGTAGACTTCTATTCATCAGATGCAAATAGGTGCATAGCAGATAGTGGTACAATAAGGTGCATTAAACCGTTATTGTACCATTATCTGCTGTACACCTATTTGTAGCTGATGAAAGGCGGTCTACACTCCTAAACTGTGCAGTTTTTATACCTTATTTTATTTCATACGTCATGGTGCTTGTTCCAGTAAAAAAGTGATCTTTTATCATTTGCGGATTGTGCTACCTGAGTGGGGCTCCACGGACGCGGCGCAACTTAGCCCCACTCACAGTGCTACTGTAGGCCCCGGTCTCCGGGACGTCATCGGCGCATAGCCCATTGGTATGTCGGTGGGGCCTAGACTTTTAGGCCAACCCATTCCAATGGCCATCGAGGCTATGACATCACAGAGGGGCATGTATAGGTTTCATCGTGGATGGAGCTAAGTTGCGCTTTGGTCGAGAAGTCCCGCCAAGGTGGCACAATCCGTATATGATAAAAACTTACTTTTAACTGGAACAAGCACCATGATGTATGATATAAAATAAGGTATGAAAAAATGCAAAATTTACCTTTTACACCGGTGTAGAAAAGTCATAATACAAAAAGGGGGTGACAGTGTCACCTTAAGTGCTCGTCAAATATACACCCTTTGGTCCATCGTATGGTCCCTAACCCTTCTACGCCTGGATGCCAGTGGTACCCCGGTAATATGCAATAAGCCCAAGTGTCTACCAGGTGAGCGTCTCTCTCACTGTGTCTTTTGATCCTCCTGTGCCGTGTTTTATTATATTCATTAGGATGCAGATGGAATACCATAAACTGCTGCTGCAAAAAGTAGTGTTTGTGTGTGTGTGTGTGTGTGTGTGTGGGGGGGGTTATAGTATAAATTCATTATATGTATAATATACTATTACAAAATGAAATAACTTTCAGGGGACACAGTGTGTATTATAATGTCTCTAAGGTACTTGATATGTATTATATAAACCACACATGCTCAGTCACCTCCAGCACTAAGAAGCACAAAGAGATTCATCTGTCCCAGGTACAGTGAAAGAAACCCCGTCCTATTTAGAACTACAGCATGCACAAAAAGAGGGTGAGTGGCTTCACACACCCTAGTTTATTATCGATATACGGCCTGATATGCCAAATGACTTACTAACATTGCGGTGAATTGGGCTAATGGCTAATTAACTAGTCGTGCATTAACTAACTGCATTATCAACCATCTCTGTGCCAAGTACAGGTCAATACAATGACGGGAATAGTACATTGGAGCAGCAATCTCTCAGAGAGTCCAGTGGTTTTACCTGTGAATTACATTAGTCTTTATCTGTTTATAACCTATGGCACATATGATATTGCACTAGCCTTCTTATTGTATTCTTTTAAGTATTTTATTTAAATGTATGTATTATTTTATCCCATCTCTAGGTGCTCCAAATACCTGGTGATTCCTTGAGAGCTAGTTTCTTTATGAGCATATCCCTTTTATTTTACACCTTGGATATAGATGTCACACTTAAAAAGTTAGGAATTCAGTAAGTTGTATTTTCAGGACTGATTCCCTCCCTGCTTTATTGACACCTAGAAGTGGAGTCCCAGGCAGGGTCAGGTATGGGAGAGGTCATTGTTGCCCGGATGTCCGGGTCAAAATAATATGTTTCTCCCCGGCTTTTAATAGCCATAGGGCTTTTATTTTTCTACCTACAGGGCTGTGTCATTTTTTGCACCATGATCTCTAGTTTTTATTACTATGCTATTGGGGTAAAATAAAAATTTTAATCGCTTTTTATTAATTTTTTTTCCTGATATATAATTTTTAGAAATCAGCAATCCTGGTGTTTTTTTTTTACCATTTATGCTGTTCAACGTGCGGGGAAAATAACTTTATATTTTAATAGATCAGACAATTCTGCACGCTATGATATGTAATATGTTTACTTATTTAAATTACATATTTTTATTTTTTTTATGGGCATGGAGGTATTTTAAACTTTTTTGGGGCAGGTTATAAGGGTTTTTTTTAATACTTTTAAAAACCTTTTTTAATTACACTTTTTTTTTCACTGTAAAACATGCAATCATTAGATTGCATATACTGATCTATGCTATGCCAACTGATGTGTTATCGCTGATCTGTGCATAGAGCCTGCCTGAGATGGCCGATCCGACAGGACAGGACAGAAGTAAGTGGCTTACCACAGCATAGCTTCGGGGGTCTCAATCAGTCAGTGAAAGGTGCTTAACCTGTCACTAACTTCCTTAAACGTTACGATCGCTATAGATCGCAGCTGCCTGTTATTATGCTGGGCACCGGACACACTGGAGCGTTCCCGCACACATCTAAAGCCCATGAATTTAGGAACGTTTATATAAGTTCCTGCTGCACTAGGCATCGGCAGCAGGAACATACAGTCATGGTCAAAAGTTTTGAGAATGATTCAAATATTAATTTTTACAAAGTCTGCTGCTTCAGTTTTTAAAATGGCAATTTGCATATACTCCAGAATGTTATAAAGAGTGATCAGCCTAACAGCAATTACTTGCAAAGTCAATATTTGCCTAGAAAATGAACTTTATCCCCCAAAACACATTTCAACATCATTGCAGCCCTGCCTTAAAAGGACCAGCTAACCTCATTTCAGTGATTGCTCCATTAACACAAGTGCGGGTGTTGATGAGGACAGGGCTGGAGATCAATCTGTCATGATTAAGTAAGAATGACACCACTGGACACTTTAAAAGGAGGCTGGCGCTTGGCATCATTAAACCAAATCACAGTTGCATTACCCAGTATGGGTGTACAGTAACTCGGGGTCTAAATATGTGAAAAGAAAATGAGGATATCCCAGAATCACATCTAAAATGTAACTTTTAATTGATATACATTAAAATCCTGAATAAAAATATATTCTATACAACTAATAGGCACTTCAACAACAGATATAAAGATGTTGAGTCTCCAATTTACTGGTCCACAGAGGGTAGATACCCCGGACATAGTGATAAAGAACCAGACAACAAAAGACCAAGTATGTTACAAGTATGTTTCTCAAATTATATCTTAGTTATGTCTCTATGTTTCAACGCGTTTCACCCAAGTATGTCCCTGGGATCATCAGGAGACTATTATACAACACGGTGGTTAATATCGCAGACATAACAAAATAAAGATAATTATTAGAGATGAGCGAATACGATTCGATCGAGTAGGTATTCGATCGATTATTGCGGTATTTGAAAGATTAGAATTCAATCGAGTAGTGAGGCGAATACGCGGGAAACATTCGAAAGCCCTCCCATCGCAGTTGGCTCTTTTTTTAATCCAATGACCATGCAGGAAGGCCGTGAGGGACCCTGGGAGTACGCACGCAGCACGAAAATGGCGTCTACCCTCATTGGATAGCTGAACCACATGACCTTGAATCTTAAATACTTGGCTCCCACCTCTCGACCGCAGATGAGCTTTCAACCTAGCCAGGGAAAAATCTTGCGGCAGGGAGAGATAGGTTTTAGTAGCGTTTTGGTTAGGCAGGATTACTACATAAACCAAAAGTCCTTTTCCGCGCTAAGATCAAGCGAAAAAGTCATCTCTGAATCAAAAACACTCAGTGCTAAGAAATAGATGATATAACAGCAGCATCAGCATCAGCAGGTGTATTCATTCCAGTACCCTGTGTGTACAAATGACTTATAGTGCACCTGTTTAACATCACTAAGGGCATGTTATACATATTGTTCCAGTAGCCCACTAAGGGCACCTGATATATATTGTTCCAGTAGCCCAGAAAAAGGCACGTTATACATATTGTTCCAGAAGCCCAGAAAAAGGCACGTGATACATATTGTTCCAGTAGCCCAGAAAAAGGCACGTCCTACATACTGTTCCAGTAACGTTTGTACAGCATTACGTGTGACGCTCTGTGGACGCACATTGAAATCATGTATGTAACACTGCTCTAGAAATCCAAAGAAATGTGTAAACATTGCCATAAATGTTTGTAAAGCGTTTGTAAATATTTACCTTCGCAACTGCAGAGTGTGACATTATACTGCGATTTTGGGGTGTTAGGTGCACCCGGGCATGCTCCCCCTAATGTCCCAGTGTCATTCCAGAGGTGTTTGCATAGTTTAGGGAGGTTTCATGGGGGACTTGGTGACCTCCAAGTGGTCGAATTTTGATTTCCAAGTGCCACAAATTTTTCCCCCATAGACTATAATGGGATTGAATACTCATTCAAATAGTCGAATATCGGTGCCTATTCAATTTGAATTCTCGAAAGTCGAATATTTTACTACTCGCTCATCTCTAATAATTATCTATTGTATACTCATATAGAGTTATTCATGTTGAGGTAGATATTCAGTGGGGGCAGCTATGGTGTATCAGTGTGTCTCAGGCACTCCGTCTCACCCGGCCTCCGATAAGAACTTGGAGCGACAGGTCAGATCCGTACCCTTACACACTTAGTACAAGAGATTTACTATGTTATATCTAGACAATATAAATGTCGCACAACCTTCGGAAGCATATACAGATATTAGGCAGAAACGTTAATTATGCTAGTAGTCAGAATGCCATAATACAAATAGAGTGCAGGTTTCCTATGGTCAAACAGACCAGAAGGATAGATACATACTGCACAAACAAAAATTTCATTTAGACATCCAATGCAGTTCGACGTCAACACTACGACCACAATACTACAAGTTATAATGCAATAAATTGTCATGTATTAGCACACATATAGCCACATATGTGGCTATCATAGCCACTCAGAAAAATTTGGCAACCGATATAGTTGTCCCCACAGGGATTTCTCACCACCCCCAACGTGCCAAGATAATGATTTTGTTGCCAAAAAGGCTCCAGGGCGCCCGAGAAATACCAGCAAGCGCCAGGACTGTCTCGTAAAAGTGTTTCAGCTGCAGGATCGGGCTACCAGCAGTGCAGAGCTTGCTCAGGAATGGCAGCAGGCAGGTGTGAGTGCATCTGTGAGACAGAGACTCTTGGAGCAAGTCCTGGTTGTTTGGGACATCTGGAAAACAGCTTATTCGGAGAAGACGAGGTGAGCGCTACCACCAGTCTTGTCTCATGCCAACTGTAAAGCATCCTGAAACCATTCATGTGTGGGGTTGCTTCTCAGCCAAGGGAATCGGCTCTCTTTTACAGTCTTGCCTAAAAACACAGCCATGAATAAAAAATGGTACCAAAATGTCCGCCAAAAGCAACTTCTCCCGACTGTCCAAGATCAGTTTGGCGATCCACAATGCCTTTTCCAGCATGATGGAGCACCTTGCCATAAAGCAAAGGTGATAACTAAATGGCTCAGGGAACAAAATATAGAGATTTTGGGTCCATAGCCTGGAAACTCCCCAGATCCTAATCCCATTGAGACCTTGTGGTCAATCATCAAAAGACGGGTGGACAAACAAAAACCAAAAAAATTGTGACAAAATGCAAGCATTGATTGTGCAAGAATGGACTGCTATCAGTCAGGATTTGGTCCAGAAGTTGATTAAGAGCATGCAAGGGAGAATTGCAGAAGTCCTGAAGAAGATGGGTCAGCACTAAATATTGACTTGCTGCATTAACTCATTCTAACTGTCAATATAAGCTTTTATTAAGGTTACGGCAGGCAACTGAAACGCGTTGGCGTCTTTTTGGGGGGGTTGCCGCAGTGTGTGCACGGTGTCAAGGTGTCAATAAACAGCTCGAGTTGCATTCACCTGGCCGGGAGCTGGACTCGTTCTTTTTTCCCGTGTTGTCTGTGCCTGCGCTGTTGGAGCGGGAGCCCGTGCTGGGAGGCCAAGGTTGAGGCGGTAAGCTGGCTTTTTTTCTCTTTTCATAAGCTTTTGTTACTCATAATATGATTGCAATTATTTTTCTGTATATGATAAAAAACATCTGACAAATACTCAGAAAAACCAGAGGGCAGCAGATCATGTGAAAATATAATATTTGTGTCATCCTCAAAACTTTTGGCCATGACTGTATATAAACGTATTGTGAATGTGAAAAGGGTTAATAAAGCTTAATTCTCATTATTTTTTGTTGTGGGCTGGACTCCTTATATGTCTTCACTTGTTTTATTATGTTCGTGATGCATCACTGAACACCACTATCACAAATACTCTTCATGTTAAAGTACACCTTGCCCAGTAAGCTCACTTGGACAGGCCTTATGTATAAAATCAGAACCCCTTCATCATAGAATGTAATAGTCACTGATGTAAACATATGTTGATGTTTTTCTAATAAGGGATAACAGTCAAATAGTAAACTCAAAAGTTTAATTAAAAAAAAAATACTTGTAGTGTTAAACATAATGATTGGTTACAAGTAATCTAAAATAAAATCTAATTATGTGCAATTAAAATGAAGTGAAATCTCTGGTTAGAGACTAACCAAAGAGAATAAATAGTAATGGGATTATACCGCTGACACTGTAATTAATTCTCTACTTACTGTTAATTATTAAAGAAATGTGCAAGTAATAAAATGTGCAACTCTGTCAAAATATTTAAGCCTTTTTACCTTCATTTTCCTAAGTGAGCTTCTAACTATGACAAAATATGTAGCCATGGCAACAGAAGATTTGTCCGCACTTGAAGCAAGTTATACAAGAAATGCATATAACGTCAAGTGCTATTCTAAATCTTTCTGTGAAATTCAAGAACCATCAGAATACAATAATGACAAAATAAATATCCGGGGAAATCAAATTCAAGGTGCAAATCAGTATGTTATGGTGTTTTAAGGTTGACTAGTTTTCCACCTGGCATATTCAATATGTAAGAACTGAGGAATAGCAGTGCAGCCAAGGTATACCTTATGAGCTCAGTTATGAGCTTAAGAATGAAGTTTAAGTCAGGGCTATACAATCCACGAGACGATCTACCAAGATTGCAGGGGACTTCAGTTTAGCCTCTGTCCCCGCAGTCTCCCACTTCTCTGCACCCATTGCTGTCATTGCACATTACAGTTTTTCCTAGAGGCAGAGCTGCAAGAAGAGGAAAACTTGTGAGTATGAATCTAGAATCCATCTGTATGGTGTGAACTGGGGTCCTATTTATTTATGGCTCAGGTGTCTGTGTGTATTTCCTAAATAATGATGGTTCACCTCAAGGTAATCAACCAAAACACTGCAAAGACACCATCACATGTTTCTCAATGTCAGTGAATCTAGGAACATCACCCCCTGGGAAGACAAATGTGCAAACATATATGGAGACACCATCTCATGTTTCTCAACATCAGTGACAAAGCCAGACCTTCTTCCAGGAAGGAACAACCAAGCCAAGGGGTCTCCAGTGAAGAAACAAGCAACAGTCAAGCATGACATGACCTGGGAAATACTTAATACTCCACAATCCTGTTCCACACTTCTGAGGGGCAAATACCCAGAAACAGCTGTCTGTGGATACCTTGCTTGGGTATTTCCCAAGTCTCGTAATTTTTGACTGTGGCTTATTGGAAGGTGGTTACCTTGACTGGAGACGCCTGTAGGCTTGGTTGTTCCTTCCTGGTAGAATAACAAAAACATGGCAATAAAAGAACTATGAACATAGTGCAGAGTAATACAATACAATCATGGTATATCAAAGAAAAGGAGCCAATAGGTACATTTAAAGCGACTCTGTACCCACAAACTGGCCCTCCCCCCCAAACCACTTGTACTGTCAGATAGCTGCTTTTAATGCAAGATCTGTCCTGGGGGTCTTTTCAGCAGATGATGCAGTTATTGTCCTAAAAAACTACTTTTAAACTTGCAGCCCTGTGTCAAATTGGTGTGGCCTAGAGTGTGTGCCCTAGGATTGCAACATCCCTCTGTACCTCCTTATCATTAGGAACACCCCCAGGCAGGATTTTTCCTATTCCTCACCTGTCTAAAAACTGCACAGGTGTCTTAACGATCCAGCTCAAGTGAAGTGTTGAGACAGGTGATGAATAGGAGAAATTGTTCTAGAGGCTTTCCTATTGATGAAGAGGGCGGCGAGGAGGGATGGAGGGGTGTCGCAATCCTAGGGCATGAGTACTCTAGGCTTTGCTAATTGGACACAGGCTGCAAGTTTAAAAGTTGCTTTTTAGAACAATAACTGCATCACCTGCTGAATGGACCCCAGGGAAGATATTGGATTAAAAACTGAGGGTACAAGTGGTTTGGGGGGGGGACAGATTATGGGTACAGAGTCGCTTTAACAAACAAACCTGAATAGTCTGAAAGAAAGAAATAGAGGAGAGGATATGCTTGGAATATGTTAAAGGGGTAAATATTGTGCTGCTGGGAAGAAACCCGACAAGAACAAGAGGCACAATCTGCGGTTAGTTAGGGGAAGATCAGAAGCATTCTATTGAGTAGTAAATGCCTGGAGTAGATCTCCAATGATAAAACTAAAAAGGAAATAATATTCATGCAGCCTAGATGGACTTTGTAGTTTTTTTTTTTTTTTTTTTTGCCAACAATCTTGTATGTTTTTATGTTCTGTCCCTGGCTACCCTGATTCCTATAGCAAAGTTCAAAAGTGTCAGCTCACCCACTCCTTCTCTGATACGCTCGGATCCACCTTCGGCTATGTGCTGCGACATCCAATAGAAAGGAAAAACGATCCAGCTCAATTCAGTAAAACCAGTACTTGCGCTTTATTGGAATTCTTTAAAAGTCAGGACATAATACACCATCGTGCTACACACTTCTAGGCTCTGCTGTTTTCTGTGAATGTAAATGGACCCAAAGATATATATATTTCTTCTATTTAAAAATTTCAAGCCTTCCAATAATTATCAGCTGCTGTATGTCCTGCAGGAAGTGGTGTTTTCTTTCCAGTCTAACACAGTGCTCTCTGCTGCCACCTCTGTCCATGAGAGGAACTGTACAGAACAGTAGTGGTTTTCTATGGCTATTTGCCACTGCTTTGGAAAGTTCCCGACAGAGGTGGCAGCCGAGAGTACTGTGTAAGACTAAAAGGGATACTCCACTTCCTGCAGGACATACAGCAGCTGGTAATTCCTGGTAGACTTGATGTTTTTAAACAGAAGTAATCTACAAATCTGTATAACGTTCCAACACTAGTTTTCCTTTTAGACAGTAGAAACAACTAACATTTTTAAGGTAGCAGTGGAACAGAGACTTGAAGCTAAGATATAAGCTGCTGTTCTTCTATAGATGTCTACTTAGTGAATGTGGGTATGTACTGTATGTTATTTGAGTATGTACTCAGTTTATTTGATAACATGAATGTACTGTACTGTGTTTATATGTTTATATGTAGTTAGTAGACCTATGCCTGAGAAATCATATGTATGCACTGTATGTAAAGGCCCAGGGTACAGTATGCCACTGTATGCAAGGCATATATGCATCTGCTTGCATTAGGGAAAAAAAGTGCACTGCACTGTACTGTGTACTGAGCTGCTTTGTACTATACTGTTTTTTGTTATGGATCATTGCCCTGCTGCACCTTCCTATACAGTAAAGAGAAGGATATGCTGAGGAATACCAACCTGTCAAAGGGATATGTTTTTTAGTCTACCTGCTTGTACCTACCAAGCGTGTAATATATAATAAAGACGTATGGTCCAGTGTAATTCATCAGCCAGGGCAGGGTTTTAGTTCTTCTCCAATCCTGAGTGAAGCAATTGTTAAGCAATAAGCCAATTACTGGTTTTAATGCACTTACCCATCACACTGTGTTGGTTATACGCACCCATGGCACCAAAAATGCCTATAATAGACAAGACGTTCTATTTTCTGAATGAACTTAGAAGCCATTATATGCAGTACATACTGTACTTTTTAGAGAAAGTCAGATAGTCTAAACTCTATAAACAATAAATAATAAATGCATAAAAGAAATCCTTTCAATAACATCATTTATCTTTATGAAAAAAGACACTAAGCTCTAAAATGTCAGGACACTCTTTGTAAGTTTCCTATGTCTGATCGTATTGTTTGTTTCAAAATTAAAAAAAAAATGGCATCATGGGGCTACTTCAAGGCAAACATATTATTTATTTATTTATTTATTTATTTATTTATTATAAGTACTTATTTATTGTTGAATGCACAGAATTTTTATACTTCAATATTTAAAATGTAGAAGTGGAGACAGATGATGAATGCTTCTTGCTGATGCTTTTCAACTTGAAATACCTAAAACTGTAGTACACTTGAAGAGGAGTATGATTTACTTCTGAAATGTTCTGTTTTGTATAATACATCTGATATATTTGAAATGAAAGGCAAAAGCTACATCATTAGATATAGAACAGAAATATTAAAGTGACTCTGTACCCACAATCTGACCCCCTCCAAACCACTTCTACCTTTGGATAGCTGCTTTTAATCCAAGATCTGCCCTGGGGTCCGTTCGGCAGGTGATGCAGTTGTTGTCCTAAAAAACAACTCTTAAACTTGCAGCCCCATGCCCAAAGGGCGTGGCTTAGATTGTGTATGCATTAGGCTGGCACAGCCTCTCTGTCCCTCCTCCCCACCCTTCTAATCATTGGAAATGCTCCAGGCAGATTGCCTCCTATTACCCACTTGGATCATTAAGCACCTGTGCAATGTTCAGCATGGAGAAAATGTTCCAGTGGCATTCCTAATGATGAAGAGGGTGGGGAGAAGGAACGGAGGGGTGGTGCAAAGTTAGGGCACAGATGCTCCCTTTGGGCATGGGGCTGCAAGTTTAAAAGTTGTTTTTTAGGACAATAACTGCATCACCTGCCCAACGGACCCCAGGACAGATCTTGGGTTAAAAGCAGCTATCCGAAGGTACAAGTGGTTTGGGGGGGTCAGATTGTGGGTACAGAGTCGCTATAAACAAAAGAAGTGGGGAGCACTCACATTAGCTTTTCCCCATTCGGGGCCTCTGCTGCAATTCTGCCATTTTTCATGGGAGACCTAGACCTGCATTTAACATTATGCTTCTAATTAACAAACACCAGGATGCGACCCTGATGTCCCACGTTGTAAATCACCTGGGTTATATCTCTTGGTATCTGTCATATTGATTATGGCTTCCTTTATAAAGAGAAGCCACAATGCAGTTGTTATCAAGGCTCAAGTGTAGAGATGAGTGAAGCAAATCACGCCGTCAATTTACTTTGTTCTGTGAAGCGAATTAACAGCTATTTGTTACCGAATTTGCTAAACTTGACGGCCAAGATGGCGGACACACATGGTAGCTTACAGTATTGTCTGCATCCATAATCCCTTGTGCCCCTTCCAATCACTCGCAAGCCCCAATGTGATGTTAGCACCTCCCCCTCACATTTTATATATATCACAGGTGGCTTCCTGAAGGCGGCCAGTCGGCTTTATGTATAGTGGAGAGCAGGTTGCAGCAGGCAGTTAGAGCAAGGAGAAAAATATAGAGAGATGGGGACAGAGAGGAGAGGAGGGTGGATTGGAGTAGATTCCAGATAGATTGTGAGTGGTTTTCTGTGGCAGTTGGGAAGCAAGTGTCCAGGATACCGAGCAACTGGGTGCTGGTTTTGTGGATTATACCAAGTTAATGGGTGCTGGTTTTGTGTGTTATAGCAAGTCAATGGGCGTTGGCTGGGCATTATACCAAGTCAATCAGTGTGCATTATACCGAGGCACTGGATGCTGGCTGGGCATTATACCAAGTCAATCAGTGTGCATTATATCAAGTCACTGGGTGCTGGCTGAGCATTATATCAAGTCACTGGGTGCTGGTTGAGCATTATACCAAGTCACTAAGTGCTGGCTGGGCATTATATTAAGTCACTGGGTGCTGGCTGGCCATTATACCAAGTCACTGGATGCTGGCTGGGCATTATACCAAGTCACTGGGTATTGGGTAGGCATTATATCAAGTCACTGGGTGCTGGCTAGGCATTATACTAAGTCACAGGATGCTGCCTGGGCATTATACAAAGTCACTGGGTGCTGGTTCTGTGCATTATAGCAAGTCACTAGGTGCACATGATATTAACCCCTAGACGACCTAAGACATACCGGTACGTCCTGGAAGTCTGTCCCCAGACGACCCTGGACGTACCGGTACGTCCTGAGTTATGAAGCGCGCTCCGGAGCGTAGCGTGCTTCATAGCAGGTGGGGGGAGGCTGGTGGGCAGGTGGGCAGCCGGTGGGCAGCAGGTGGGCAGCCGGCACCTCACCGTTAATGACACGCTGCAGCAATCGCGCTGCAGCGTGACATTAACTCCTTAAACACTGTGATCGCGGCCGCAGCGTTTAAGTGTAAGTGACAGGGGGAGTCCCCTGTCACTTACCGATCGGTACCCCAGCAGTGTGACTACGGGGGTCCCGATCGGTAAAACGGACCGCCGGAGGTCTCTCACCTGCCTCTGTGCAGTACGATTGGCGCTCTGGTCACTGAGCCTGCACAGGCAGGCTCAATGACCAGAGCGCCGATAACACTGATGAATGCTATGCCTATGGCATAGCAGTGATCAGTGTGTAAAATAAAAGTAATGTATGTACAAGTCCCCCAAAGGGACTTAAAATGTATAAAAAAAAAGTTAAAAATCACTGACACACTAACCCCAAACCCCTCCCCCAATAAAAGTCTAAATCACCCCTATTTCCCATTATATAAATAAAGCATATAAAAATAAATAAATAAACATATATTATACCATAGCGTGCGTAATTGTCCGATCTATTAAAATATAACAAGCGTCATTGCGAACGGTGAACGGTGTACACGAAAAGAGGGAAAAAAGTGTGTGGATTACCGAGTTTATGTTACATTATATATATTAAAAAAATTAATAAAGAGTGATAAAAACGTCCGATCTTCACAAATATGATATTAATAAAAACTAGAGATCATGGCGGAAAAAATGACACCCCATAAAGCCCCATAGGTGAAAAAATGAAACTGTTATAAGCGTCACAGTATCATGTTGCTTTTACCATACAGTGCATTACGTAGACACAGGAACTCCCCAAACGTTACCATATTACATTCTTTTTTACAATTTCACCTATTTATATCTTCATAAATAATATATTTGGGATTTTGTCATACATGTTATGGTAAAATGAAAGACGCCATTACCAAGTACAATTATTCCTGTAACAAATAAGCCATGACATGGCCTTGTAGATAGAAAACTGAAAGTGCTAGAGCTCTTAGAAGGGGAGGAGGGAAAAACTAAAACGCAAAGATCAAAATTTGCGCGGTCCACTGGGTCATTTTGGGCCTCGTCCTCAAAGGGTTAAGTCACTGGGAACCAGTGTGGCATTATACTTATTTTCTAGGTGTGCATTATACCGAGTCACTAGGTGCTGGCTGGGCATTATACTAAGTCACTGGGTGCTGGCTGAGCATTATACTAAGTCACTGGATGCTGCCTGGCACAAGATGTTGGAGGCACACAATGAGCTGCCTAAGTATTGGCCCCAATTTAACCTAGAAGTCCAGAGTGGTGTGAATTCTATTCAGCATTGGTACTGCAGCACCAAAAAGGGGGTGAGGGCTTAGATAATGAGCAGTAGACATTCATAAAAATTAATTAGATTAATCAAATTGAACTTGGACTTTAATTTAACTTAATTTTAAAAAAATCTAATTGAACAGACATTGAATTAAAAAAAATTAAAAAATGTTAAATTGAATTGAAATTTAATATAATAAAAAATACACTTCAAATCAAATTGAAACTGAATTTAATAGGAATTAAATTTAAAGTAAATTTATACATTTAGTGCAATCTCTATGTACTGCCTTACCGCTACATGGAACCCCCGGTATAGGCATCTCCAAGCTAAAAGAGAGGAAGGGGGGCTACCCCTGTTCTAGGCAGATAATTAAAGGCACCTGTCAGGATGGGGAGGTAGAGACAAGACAAGACAGTGGATCCTAACGCTGAACCCACCCACTGTCCCCACCTACTTGCTTCAGTCGGCCATAGGCGGCCGTGGACAAACACAAAGATGTGCGCTACATTTAATAAGTGTAACACTGAACAAGACAGACACAACAAAGGAGAGTCAACAAGTCAGGCCAGAACCAAACGGACAACACAGTACAAAATCCGGATCCCCATTGGACCAGTGCTCTTATCCTCAAGGTTACGGACAGGTTGAGGCATCTGTCAATCAAAAACACTGCTTAGCTGCAGCGATCAAGGCCAGCAGAGTAACTCCTGTATTGCCAGGAGGCTAAAAAAGAAAAGCGGGTGTGTCAGACAAAAAGTAAAAACAGGCCCAGTTTACACCAGGCTCACTGCACATTCCTGACAGCAGCTAGATGCGACAATATCAGATATGTATAATAACTTGGAACATTACTAAGTGTATGGTCAGAGCGGCATATTTCTTCATGAGCAGAAATGTGGAGATAAATATAGTTATCACCATGTCCAGTTATGGTCAAGACTGGGTTGTCATATGTATGAACTATACGTCACAGGCCTCCCACCTGTAACAGTGACTGCAATTATGTTTCACCTGAAACGAGAACCCTTTCTTGAAGGATATACAGTGGACACAACTATTTCACTATGTGTCTTACCCTCCCCCTCAGCGCCGGTGCCACGCTGTTAGTCAAGGTAAACTCTGCTCCGGAGCATCATTAGAGGCACTGCTGCGTTACCCAGCCTGCTCCCTTCATTGGTTATTATTAAAAGGGGCAGGCCGGAAGATGCGGCAGAGTTAACCCCAACTAACAGCGCAAGACCAGGGCAGACAAGGGAGGTAAGACACATACCTTCCTCCTTAGCGTAACCTGCTGATAGTTCCCCTTTAAAGAAGAAACCTTTATTGGAAGATACACAGTGGACTTAATTATGTCACAGGTCTTCCACTTTTAACAAAGACCGTACTTGTGGTTTAATTTAAAGAAGAACCCTATTTCTTTAAGATTCAGTGGACCAAACTTTGCCACTTGCCTCTGACCCTTTTCAATTAGCCCATCTGTTGTTGTTCGCATGCATCATAGATTTCTTTTTGCAATACACTTGAGAAGACTTTGCCTCCTTTCCCCCCGTCTCATTGATGATCACAAACAGACACGTGACCGTTCTGGTGTCTGTTACGTGAGCACGTGGATTCGGAAACAAAATTGAACTTTGTCATTTGAGTTCGCTCATCCCTTTCTATGATTCTAAAGTAACGTAAAGTGCAAACTATTACCTGGCTTATTTTATTCTTGACGTTTTAAGCTTTGCAGAGATTTATAGTCATTCCCTATTTCTTATTTCTTGTTAAAGTCTTTTCATGTTCACAGCTTTCTTATATCATTTGGAAGCACATTTCCATTGAGGGCACTTACGATCAATAGCTCACTATTAGGACAGCCCAAAGCCTGCTAAGCCGCCTTATTGCCTAGTAGATGCTCATTTGGAGTCTATTACCTGGGAGAAAGGGGAGCATTACTTAGCTGCTTTACCTTACGCATGTTAGAAGCAGGGGCAGTTTGATTTGGCAATTAAGAAATGCCTAAGCCCAAGAATCCAAAGCATTGGAGGGAACAGAAAGTTTTAAGCTTTATCTTATAAAGTGAGAGCTGCAAATGTCTGTTACATAGTTTGACTAAGCTCTACTGCGCCCATGTGACATGTCAACAGTATAGAGGCAACATTGTTGTGACTTAGAGAACCCATATTTATTTGGTGGTACCAGCTGATATTTGTATTTGTATGAATGTGTCCTGATTCTCGCTTGATGGCAGATGTCACGGAGAGAAGGATTGATCATAGAAGAAAACAGGTGATGGTCCTAGCACTCCAAATTTAAAATTTCAAAAGCTTTTATTGTATATCAAAAATAGAATAAAAAAATCTCATGTAATGGTGAGTTCTTTTGATTCTATTTTTGATATGCAATAAAACATTTAAAAACTTTAAATTTGGAGTGCTGGGACCATCACCTATTCTCTTCCATTGCTGAAATGGCGTCTGCCTGACGCCGAACCTGTGCACCCTCTACTATCAACTGAGATCTACCAAGCTATCATGGAGGTGAGCTGACTTTCACTATTTTATTTCAGCATGCTTCATCCAATTTTCTTATAGAAGATATGATATAGAAGTATGAGTCTATAAGAGAATCATTCACGCATTGAAAAAGCATGCATTATCGGCTAAACCAAGCATGTGTTAGGGAAAGTTTGCAACAACTGTCATCAACAACTATCTATGAGCAAACATATTAAGTTCCTGAGCGACAGCAATGAAACAATATATAATGGATCTGACAGATGGATGTCCACTCATGATTCTGGGGTCATCTGTAACTTTTTTTCCCCCTTCCATCACATTGAAAGAAAGTAAGTGAGCTGTGTCTACAAATTCTGCATGTTGAGTTATTTAAGTCCTGAAGCCAGTAAAATTGGGATTTTTGTTCTGGACCATAATATAGGCTATAACTTAGTATCAATCCAAGGTAAGTAATGCACAGTACGTGGAATAACAACAATTTTGCAGTTTCATTCTACAGTACACATAAACTGTTCAGAATTGGACATTCTTTATATTATTTCAAATGGTCTATCATTTTCTTAACAATGCATTTGTGCTGCTGGTCCATTCCTGAAGACTTTTGTTAGTCACAATGCGTATATGCTTTTAGCTGCCTAATATGAGGTTAAAATCTAAAATACCGTAGATAGTACAATGGGTTTCCTTTTATAAGATACAATTGTAAGAGCCTCCAGGTGGAAACCCAATGACTACTTAGTACTGCATAGTACTGTATTTGCCAAGGTTATTTTTTACAATAAATGTCACATAGTTAAAAGTTGCTTACATAACTAGAATAGATTCTATAATAGATGCTAAATGCTGATTGGACAGGAATGCCGATTTCCTTTATATAAAGTGTACCTAAACTTTTATTCACCTTCTGACATGTCACAGCGACACAGCTGAGAACCCCACTGACTGCTTGAATGAATGCACAGGAGGTTTGTTCCTTTGTATTTGCTTGCCCTTGGCTCTTTGACTAAAGCCAGATACAAATAAATGAACAAAGCTGAGTGTATTTGTCCCTTCGTTGTGACAATCAGCAGGGATCTTAGCACCCAAAACCTCACAGATCAAAACTTTTTTTTAAGATCTTACACCATTTGTTACACAATACTAACATATCCTAGTGGTTGGCTGTGTGATATCTTAACTTCTCATCTTAAGGCTGGGTTCACACTACGTATATTTCAGTCAGTATTGTGGTCCTCATATTGCAACCAAAACCAGGAGTGGATTAAAAACACAGAAAGGATCTGTTCACACAATGGTGAAATTGAGTGGATGGCCGCCATATAACAGTAAATAACTGCCATTATTTCAATACAACAGCCGTTGTTTTAAAATAACAGCAAATATTTGCCATTAAATGGCGGCCATCCACTCAATTTCAACATTGTGTGAACAGATCCTTTCTGTGTTTTTAATCCACTCCTGGTTTTGGTTGCAATATGAGGACCACAATACTGCCTGAAATATACGTAGTGTGAACCCAGCCTAAAGAAGCACTCCATATACTGACCAGCAATGATCGGTGTCTCGTGATGCATCTTCATTTCAGTCCTGCAGGGCCATTCAAATCCCACACACATTTACAGTTTTTCTGAACCCTCTTCTGTCTCTATGTCGACTAAAGGCCGTAAGTCACGCTTTGCCATAGAGAATGCATTGGAGGGTGTGACTTATGGCCTTAATTCGACATGGAGACAAAAGAGGGGTCAGAAGAGTGGTAAATCCATGCTTCCGGACACTGAGGGGAGGGCATTGGGGGTGTTGAGTTAGGCCAGCAGAAAAAAAAAAAAAAAGTGCTGTATTCTGTGCCGGAGTGCTGTATTCTGTACAGAATATGGCCAAGATGGATGAGCCCATGTCCCGCCCTTTGTGTCTTCTATAGGCATATACAGGTTCAATGGTGGAAACTGTGGGGAGGGCATAGTCACATGTTGCTTCATGCCAGCCATCTTATGGACAGCCTGGAGGAGGGTAGTCTGATTTTAGCTCTATGGGGTACACAGGGAGCTGCTGTCAGTAAGTGATGTGAATACACTTACCGTACTAATACTATTTACTGATCTATTTTACTATTAAGTGAACCATTAATTATGGCTAATAATCGGACAGTTTTAAGCATAGGCTCCTTCCATATTTCAGAAATATTTCAGAAAAGTAATATTTAATGTAGCAAAATAATGGGTCTGTTTCCATTGATAGGATTAGTGTGGTTATGATGACGAGATATTTTGGAGGACAATAGTAAAGCACTTCCTAGTGAACATTAACCAATGTGTATGTTAATACCGTTAATGTCTTTTTCTAGTGGCATATAAATTATTCATTGTATTGACTTCTCTGTGGGTTACTATTGCTGAGATACATTAATTTACAACCACTAATAGACAACAATCTTAGCCACACAGGAGCAAGGAACTCTAACCAAATAAATGCCCTCTCGCTTAATAGCATGACACAGTATGGATAAGAAAAATCCAGCCCTTTTAGGCCCATTTATACAAGGCAATTATACTAACAATTCATTTATTGCTTTGTCCATATAATTATCTTGTTGTGATGAGTATAAAGGAGTCCTTGACTGAGCAATGAATGCAGGAAAATATGCTGCGAAACAGAAATATACATATATAACAATATATATTAAAATATTACATATATATATATATATATATATATATATATATACACACATATATAAGCACTTTTTGTTTAAAATCGCTCTATTACGATCCTTTTATTGTTTGGTCTATGGGGCTATTTGAAGCATTGTTTTTTGCATCGTAATCTGTACTATTCATTGGTATATTGCTTACTTATATGTGACTTTTTGATAGCTTTTTGATAAAATTTTCTGCATGTGATGTGACTAAAAATCTGAAATTACACCAATTACTGTGCAAGATCAGGAATGTGATAATTTAATAGTTAAGGCGATTTTGCACATGGCAAAAGCAAATATGTTTATTTATTTTTATTTAAAAAAAAATAGAAAAAGAGGGCTGATTTTTATAATGGCACAGGATTTTTAAAATATTAAAAAGTGCTTCTGAATTACATTGCTCATGGACCACCAACAGGTCATGTTTTGAGGATATCCCATACAAGAAACACCTTTGATAATACCTGATGCACTACCTGAGTATAATTATATCACCTTTGACATAATGAGGAAATCCTCACAATTTGACATTCTGGTGGGCCATGAGGATTGGAATTAAGAAGCTTTGCCCTATTGGACTTCTATGGGCAATACACTAATTGCTCATAGGGATAAATTCAGTACCTATGTACTGTATTGATCCATCCATCCATCATGTCGGGACTTTATTGCTTCAGCCTGCTGCAGACAGGCTAAAGCCATCCCAAATGTTAGTCAGTCCGGGAGGACTCGCAGAAGCCTTAGGCTGCACTGACATCAGATCTGCTCCCTGCAATCTCTCTGTCGGGAGTTGATCTGGCCACTGGACCACCAATGACAGGTTTGCCAAGCCATTTAGATGCTGCTGTCAAGTTTGACAGCAGCATTTAAATATTTAATTAGCAGGCACTAATAGCTGCTGGGGGCAGTGCGTTACAAAGAGGGTCACATTGTGAGCTCTCCCTGTACGCCCTTAGGGACACCATGATGTACCAGGTAAACCATGGGTCCTTAAGGGGTTAATCTATTAGCCTGTCTTACAGCTATCATGCTAACAATTCAAAGATCAGGGATTTGGTATTAGATTTTTTTTCCACTCCAATTTGCTTAATTATTGGGAATGAATTCCTATTATTCATCATTGGGAGTTATTTCCCAATAAGAGATTATCCGTAATTAACGTCATGTCTTGTGTTTGTATAATAGCATTGAAGATGACAATACTATACTGTTACGAGTGCATGTGCACATGTTCTTTATACAGTAGATTAAAGAAAAGTTCTGTTCAGCCAGTTCACAGAAGTTCAACAAAAAGTTTAGTTGTGATTAAATTAGTTTGGTCTGGATTTCACCAAAAGCCCTAAAATTCACATATAACACTATAAAATCTCTAAAGCCCCATATCACTCTGTTAGATTACCTAAGAGTGCAAAATAATGTAAAAGTTACTTCAATGTGTATGGGTAAATAGATGACACCCAGTGGTAACTAGAGGTTTGGTAAAAACACAATACAATTGCAGATTTTGATGAGTTTAAAATAATTAAAAAAAAAAAGTAATGGAAGTAAATATAAAGGAGTTGACAATGTCTACATCACCAGGCAGTAATAGAGCCTTGGCCAGTCTTTCTAAGTAGCAATCAGAAAGTTAATAGGCGTTATTTGTAGCTCACATTTATGATGCTCTGTAGCGAAGGTTAAATCCAAAACTTGCTGGCTGAATAGTAAAGCCCCAGTAATAACCCCCGTACATAAGGCAGGGAAGTGAAGAGCAATTATACACATCATTTAATAAGCATTAACAATAATGTTCAAAGACAAAAGGATGTTATTAGCACTTGCAGTTTTCACTTTTTAGCTGGCAAATGGTTTAATTATTTATAATGTAATATCATTATGATGTGGGCATTTCCATTTCTGTTGCAGCTATCCAGATTCCATCAAATAGATAATTAGTAATAACTGAGATTTACAGCACCACAGTCAGCTGTCTAATGCACCAGAGCCAGCGCTGTAATTTAGAGTGCTGTGATCCTAATAGACATTACTGAGTGCGGCTAGATGTTTACTGTGTTTTAGAAGGGCATTTTATTATGCCATTGTCTTTATATGCTCCTATTATTAAATTAATTCCAGAATTTTCTTTTGTTGGAACATGTTTTTCATTTAAACTAAATTATCATGTTCACATTTAAGAAAATATTGAAACCAAATGTTTTCTTATATAAAGAAAAAACATAATCAAATCACATCCACAACATGAGACCCAATAATGCTATTACGGTACATAAAAGCATAAATAGTAAAACTGTATTGTGAATTAAACTTGCTATTAGGTTACGTTGCACTTCTTAGACCAACAGTATGAGTTCCTGAGATGCCCTTCTATTGTAATCCAATATACTCAACATTTGAATTTCATGTATAAATTATTATTTTTTTTATTTGTGTAGGTTTGCTCCCAAACCTTCACAAATGTGTACCTTAGTATTACATGGGATTATAATTCCAATTATACACATGGCACCTGTTATCGCTAAAGCCAATCTTCACTGGTTAGATTAATACAGTTAATGGCTCACTTAAAAATGGTTTTCTCAAGAGCAACACCTATCATCTATCCATAGGGTAAAGGCCCTATTCCAAGGAATGATTATCGGCCGTATTCGGCCCTATTCAGCCGATATTGTCCGTTACGGACGATTATCGTCCCGTGGAATAGGAGGCAAAGATCAGCCGACATTGTTCATGTCGGCTAATCGTTGAAATCGTTTGTCTTTCAACATGTTGAAAGACAAATGACTTATATAGCAGCGATCTGCTGCCCCCACTCCGTGGAGTAGGAGCGGCGGCAGCAGACCGCCGCTATATCCTATGGGCTGCCCGGACGGGTCCCGCGGCCAGCCCCTTCGCAGCTTCCTACGGCCCTCCCGGACTCACCCATGGAATAGCGGCAGCAGCGAGCGGGGAATGAGGAGCAAACGAGCACTAATAGCCCTCGTTTGCTCCTCTCCGTCGGCCCATGTAATAGGGCCTTAAGTCATAAGTGTCTAATTGCAGGAAGTCCCACTACTGGCCCCACCAATCACAAGGACGGGGTCCCATATGCACCAAATAAATGGAGTGAAGGTTAAACATGTAGATTGCTACTTTATGTAATCTCTATGTGACTGAAAGAGATGGCAAAGAACAAATTAGATTGGAGTCTTAAATCAGAAAAGCCATGGGAACAAGCCCGGTTGTGGTGAAACGTACGTAGGGACAGCTGTGACCCTCATAGGAGTAATGGGTGAGTGTTGATACGGTTTATGATGACCTCCGGTGTGTCTTGAGCCATAAAATTGCTGGGATAGCAGGTTTACTTTGAGGGAGGACATACCATTGGGACATATTTTTTACATTGACCACCCATTTAACCTATGTTGCTGTCTATTTTATATGTATTGTACCTGGTTGTTTTTAAATACTTTTTAGTGATATTTTTATATTATTTTTTATCATGTCATCATTATAATTGTGATAAATAAACTTTGTAGTGATTCAGAATCTATGCCCATGGCTGTTTTTTGTATTCATCTATTCTATGCACGGGCGGATTCCGTTGTCCGTCCAAAGAATGAACACGTTCATTCTTTGGACAGAGGGCGGAATCCGCCCGTGCATAGAATGGAGTGTGACACGAGCGGAGACGCACGCCTGCATCAGTCCGCCGGCGGGTGCCAGCTGCGGAATGCACAAAGGGTTATCCTTCGCCATTCCGCAGTGTACATGTACCATTACAGTGTATGAAGGAAGGGACACCCGAATCCTGCCCCCAGATGCCCCCTCCCCCCCATCCTCGGAGTTAGTGGGGAGATCGTCCAGGAACTGATCTTCCCACTGCTGGATAAAGGTCACCACCTGTACGGGGATAACATTTATACCAGCGCCCCCCTCTTCTGGTCCCTCGCTGCCCGAGCTACTGTAGCTTGCGGCACAATCCAAAAATATCAGAAGCCGTAATAAAGCCCTAATATTTAGCAGCCATGGAGCGGACCCAGCGCTTCTGGATATGAAGGACCCCGGATCGCACCAGGACAACATTTTCCAGGTGACGTCCCACACACTGGAAAACAGGAGACCCCAGAAGAAGTACAGAGTGTGGCGTAACAGGGGGATCAGGAAGGACACCATTTTCCAGTGTGACGCCTGTCCTGATCACCCCGGCCTCTGCATACTGGATCGCTTCAAGGTGCACCACACGTCACTGGGGTTCTACATTATCTAAATTCTGTCCCTTATTCCTATTTCAGGGGTCACCAGTGATGAGGCTACTGTCGTCTGCCTCACGAGGGTTTTTTGCCTTCCTCTGGATCAACACAGGTTGAATTTGATGGACACCTGTCATTTCCAACCTTATAAACTAATAATTGGCCTAATACCCCCAAATAAATTAGAATTGTCCCTTTTCCCCAGCTAAGTAGGTATGGCTGCCATTCCCATTAGAGGATGCCATGATGCAATTACAAAGCCTCTGTGCGGCCAGGACAGTAGAAACCCCCCACAAGTGACCCCATTCTGGAAACTACACCCCATAAGGAATCTAACAAGGGGGGCAGCCGGGATATGGCCCCCTGGTGACGGCCACATTTGGGACGTGAACATGAAAAAAATGGTATTTTTTATTTTCTCGGCACATGTTCTACGTAAGTGCCCATCACCAGTGGGGTCCATATGCTTACTGCACCCCTTGTTGGATTCCTTATGGGGTGTAGTTTCCATAATGGGGTCACTTGTGGGGGTTTTCTACTGTTCTGGCAGCACAGGAGCTTTGTAAATGCGACATGGCCTCCATCCTCCATTCCAGCCTCTAAATGGTGCTCTGTCCCTTTGGTGGCTTGCCCTGTGCCAATATGGCACATTATGTCCACATGTGGGGTATTTTCGTACTCAGGGGAAAATACCCTACATGTTTTGTGTTCACTTTCTTTTTTAACCCCTTGTGGAAAAGGAAAAAAATCAAGGCTAGACCAACATTTAGTGTAAAAAATGTTTAAAGGAGAAGTCCGGCGAAAATTTTTTTTTTATATGTTATTACTTATGGAAAGTTATACAATTTTCTAATGTACATTAATTATGGGAAATGCTCATATACTGCTATTTCCCGTAATTTAGTGTATCAGGAAGTGTTAGAATTATCTCTGAAGCAGTGACGTCACGACCAACGGTGTAATTCCTATGGAGTGTCCAGCAGGGGGCGCTCTATATATAGAAGTCAATGAGTACCATTGACTTCTATATATAGTGCGCCCTTGCTGGACACTCCATAGGAATTACAGTGTATGTAATGTAATGTAATGTAATGCACTGTACTGTTGTGACTTTATGAATACATTTATGGAATACTTTGGGGAGCAAGTGTCCTTGCTCCCCAAAGTATCCCATAAATGTATTCAATGAATACATTTGCAGGGCACCGAGCAGGGAGGGAGAGAGGTGCCATCTACCTTCCCCCTCCCTGCTCGGTGCTGGGAACATATACAAAGTACTACTCCCCCATTATCTGCAGACAATGGGGGAGTAGTACCTGTGCTATCCCTATCACCGCCCGCGCCGCCGCCGCTCACACAGGGGCTGCTATTCATCGCGCCGCTGATTCCCTGCCGCCCGCGCCGCTCCTAACTACCCGCCCGCTCGCTCGCCCGCCCCGTTCCTGGCCGCCGCTCTCTGCTCATGCCGGCCGCGTCAGCCCACCCCCACCCCGGCAGGGAGCACGGCGCTTCCTGGTGTCCCCGGCCGGGGTGGGGGCGGGCTGACGCGGCCGGCATGAGCAGAGAGCGGCGGCCAGGAACGCCCCGGCGAGCGAGCGGGCGGGTAGTTAGGAGCGGCGCGGGCGGCGAAGAATCAGCGGCGTGATGAATAGCAGCCCCTGTGTGAGCGGCGGCGGCGCGGGCGGTGATAGGGATAGCAAAAGGTACTACTCCCCCATTATCTGCAGATAATGGGGGAGTAGTGCTTTGTATATGTTCCCAGCACCGAGCAAGGAGGGGGGAGGTAGATGGCACCTCTCTCCCTCCCTGCTCGGTGCCCTGCAAATGTATTCATTGAATACATTTATGGGATACTTTGGGGAGCAAGGACACTTGCTCCCCAAAGTATTCCATAAATGTATTCATAAAGTCACAACAGTACAGTGCATTACATTACATTACATTACATACACTGTAATTCCTATGGAGTGTCCAGCAGGGGCGCACTATATATAGAAGTCAATGGTACTCATTGACTTCTATATATAGAGCGCCCCCTGCTGGACACTCCATAGGAATTACACCGTTGGTCGTGACGTCACTGCTTCAGAGATAATTCTAACACTTCCTGATACACTAAATTAAGGGAAATAGCAGTATATGAGCATTTCCCATAATTAATGTACATTAGAAAATTATATAACTTTCCATAAGTAATAACATATAAAAAAATAATTTTCGCCGGACTTCTTCTTTAATTTTTACACTAAATCATTGATCTTGTCTTGATTTTTTCATTTTCACAAGGGGTTAAAAGATAAAAAAAAACACTAAATGTGTAGCGCAATTTCCCCTGAGTATGGAAATACCCGACATGTGGACATAAAGCGCCATGTGGGTGCAGGGTAAGCCTCCAAAGGGAAGGAGCGCCATTTGGTTTTTGAAGGCTGGATTTGGCTGGAATGGATTCCAAGGGCCTTGTTGCATTTAAAAGGCCCCTGTGTTGCCAAGACAGTTGACCCCCCCCCACAATTGACTCCATTATGGAAACTACACCCCTCAGGGAATGTAACAAGGGGTGTAGTGAGCATATGGACCCCACTGGTGACGGGCACAAATGTGGAACAATATGGCGTGAAAATTAAATATTACATTTTTTACACTATAATGTTGGTTTAGCCTTAAATTTTTCATTTTCACAAGGGGTTAAAAGAGAAAAAAAAACACAAAATGTGTAGAGCAATTCCCCCTGAGTCCGTAAATACCCAACATGTGGACATAAAGCGCCGTGTGGGTGCAGGGCAAGCCTCCGAAGGGAAGGAGCGCCATTTGGATTTTGGAGGGTGGATTTGGCCAGAATGGATGATGAACGCCATGTCGCATTTACAGAGCCCTCGTGCTGCTAAAACACTGGAACCCCCCCCCCAAGTGACCCCATTCTGGAAACTACACCCCTCAGGGAATCTAACAAGGGGTGCAGTGAGGATATGGACCCCTTGATGACGGCCACATTTGTGCCGAGAAAGTGAAAAAATGAAAATTTTCCCTTTCACGTCACATTGTTCCACATTTTTGCCCGTCACCAGTGAGGTCCATATGCTCACTGCACCCCTTGTTAGATTCCTTGAGGGGTGTAGTTTCCAAAATGGGGTCACTTGTGGGGGGTTTCCAGTGTCTTGGCAGCACGAGGGCTCTGTAAATGCGACATGACCCTTGAAATCCATTCCAGTAAAATCCAGCTTGCAAAGGACAATTGGCGCTCCTTCCCTTTGGAGGCTCGTCCTGCGCCCGCTTGGCACTTTATGTCCACATGTGGGGTATTTCTGTACTCGGGAGAAACTGCGCTACACGTTTGGTGTTTTTTTTTTCTTTTATCCCCTTGTAAAAATGAAAAATTAAGGCTAGAACAACATTTTAGTGTAAAAAATAGAAATTTTCCTTTTTTACACCACATTGTTCTGAAAATCTGTGAAGCCCCTTTGGGGTCCAAATGCTCACCGCACCCCTTGTTACATTCCTTGAGGGGTTTAGTTTTCTAAATGGTGTCCCTTTAGGGGTGTTTTTAATGTTTTGGCACCCCAGAGCCTCTGCCAACCTGAAGTGGTACGGTCAAAAATAACCAAATATAACGGAGGCGTTGAAATTCACTGGGCGCTCCTTTATATCTGAGGCTTGTGGTTGCATCAAATAGCGCAATACGGCCACATATGGGGTATTTCTATAAACTGCAGAAATGGGATAATCAATATTGGGGTGCATTTCTCTGGTAATATCTTTATCATTATGAAAGATATTGGATTACAATAAAATCTCTGCACAGAAAATAAAAATTTTCACATTTCTTACACACTTGGCTTTTATTTCTGTGACTCCCCTAAAGGGTTAAAACACTTTCTGGATGTGCTTTTGCAGAGTTTGGGGGGTGCAGTTTCTGAAATGGGGTGCTTTGTGGGGCTTTCTAACATACAGGCCCCTCAAATACACTTTCAACCTGAACAGGTCCCTGAAAATATCTGATTTTGAAATTTTACAGAAAATTTGGAAAATTGCTGCTAATGATTTAAGCTTTCTATTGTCTAAAAAAAATGAAATATAGTTTAATAAATGCTGCCACCATAAAGTAGACATGTTGTTAATTCTATTTAATATATAATTTATGTGGCATAACCATTTTCTGTATAAGCAGGAAGGTTTCAAAGTTGGAAAAATGCATTTTTTCACAATTTTTCACGTTATTTTGGTGTTTTTCATAAAGATTCGTTATGAGTATCGACTCCATTTTACCAGAAATGTGAAGTACAATATGTCACGAGAAAACAATCTCAGAATCAGCCGGATAGGTAAAAGCATCCCGAAGTTATTAATGACTAAAGTGACACTGGTCATATTCATAAAATTTGTCTCTGTCCTTAAGGCCATTTCAGGCTCTGTCCTTAAGGGGTTAATAGTACACCCTCAGGCACATGCCTAAAACACATGGCAATGACTGGAGATATTTGACAAGCTATTGTTGTTGTTTGTGCTTGGTTCTACTAAAAACAAATGGGAAAATATCATGTCCTTAGCTCCAAAATACGAGCATGAGTGGCTATGCATCTTTATCAAACAATAAAATCTTCTAAGTGTAAAATGTAGTTTACCCAGGAGTCCAATTACGCTGAGAGAATTGCGCTGCCTTGGCTCAGAAGAGCTTCTCTGACAAGACACTTGTCACATACACATTCCGTCATCCCACCATTTGTCATTTCCTCACTAAAAAGCCAAAACAATACAGTGATATTATAAACAAGAACCCGTAACTGTAATCCCACTGACATCAACAGATTAGGAAGTGTCAGACAACAGCTGAGATGTGCAGACAATACAAGTAGTGACACATAGAGGAATAGTTTAGCCAAACAATTGAAATAAATCTGCCCAAATTTTTAGCACATCCTATAACATCTGCTGGATACCAGCTCTAGTCAGTAGCTGAGTGTGGATTTTACATTGAATTTCCATCATACTGACACTTGCTGAACAGATGACTCAACTAATAGTCTAATCCATGGGCCAACTGATGCATGATAAAACTTAGTAACAATCGCTTCATGAACAATCCTTATGCAACTTTTTAGTTTTTTTGTTAGAAAGTATAATGTAAAGAATGGTTGTTTCAACCACTAAGGGCCCTGTTACACAGAGCAATCATCAGACAAATCAGACCGATTCAACAAATTATTGCTCCATGTAATAAAGACAATGCTCAGCCCATGAAAATGATCATTGGCTGATTGCTGTCTTTTATTCTGACATAAAAATCATCGCGGCCAACAGCTGATGACTGAAAAAATAATAAAGTTCTAATAATGTTCTCCTGGTTTCTGCTTGCTGTCCTCAGCGAATGCTGGAATTTTAGAGCCAGCCTCTGTGTCACATGCCGCTCAGCCAATCACGGGCTGAGACAGGACCACTGTTGCCAGTGATTGGCTAAGCAGCCTGTCACTTCAGAGACCGATTCTGAAATTCCAGCAGTGGCTGCGGACAGCAGGGAGAAGCTAGAAGAACACTGGGTAGTGTAGACAGGCATGTATAAGATTTATTATTTTACACTTATAAAGTAAGGGCTGGACATAGATAAGTATATATATATATATATATATATATATATATATATATATAATCAGCCCTTGCTGCACAATTATCAAGCTGTGTAATAGGCTCAGTAAGTGCCAATACAGCCCTTAAAAGATTCTTCCAAGATGAGAAAATACGTCTTTTTTACAAACAGCATTATCTTTATCCATGTGCTGCATGTGGTATTGCTGCTTAAGCTGGTTCACTCCAATGAAACGCTTGCAATAGCAGACACAGCCCGCACACATGAATTGCACAGTACACTTTGAAGTGACACTGTCACCCCCATTTTGCATTATGACTTCTCTACTCAGGTGTAAAGGGTAAATTGTGCAGTTTCCATACATTATTTTATATCATACGTCATGGTGCTTGTTCCAGTAAAAAGTGATCTTTCATGATCAGCAGATTGTTCTATCTGGCCTTCAATCCTGAAGCGTCACTTGGTACCGCCCCCAATGCCACCACTGGACCCGCCCAGACAGCACAATCCGCTGATCATAAAAGATGACTTTCTACTGGAACAAGCACCATGACGTATGATATAAAAATAAGGTATGAAAACTGCAAAATTGACCCTTTACACCTGTGTAGAGAAGTCATGATGCAAAAAGGGGGTGACAGTGTCACTTCTGAATGACCCATGACATCTATTTTTATCAGGGGGCAGTTAAAGGGAATCTTTCAACTGTAAATAATGTTCGAAACTGCTGATATTGTTAGATAGCTGTAAAGAAAGGGAGACACATAGTATCTTTCATATATCCAGTTGTGTTTGCAGGATGTAGGGAAGTGCTTTTATTCTTTTGTACAAGGAGTCAAAGAGGCGTTCCTAAGCTTCTAATCTGCTGCAAGATTGAATGCCTCATCTCCCCCTCTCTGCTTGATTGACACCTGGAGTCCCAAACAGGATCAGGAATGGGAGGGGTAGGGAGTATAGTTACAGCTTGCTGTTCAAGCAAGCCCCTTTTACTCTTCTTACTATATCATAAAAGCATTGTTCTATGTTCTGGAAGCACATCTGGATGTAGTATAAAAGGTGCCATGTGTCTCCTTGTTCTTACCGCTATCTAACAGTGTCAACAGTTTGGAATGTGAACAACCTTCCTTTAAGGGGATATAGAGGGGGCTTAGGACTGTGGTCCGCTTCAAACACAGTGGCACACAGCTGCTTTCAACAGCACTAATGGCCTGCATAGAGGGATTACCGTGCTGGCCATTTAAAGTGTCACTGTCGTTTTAACTTTTAAAATCTGAAACAGTAGATGTGAAATAAAGCAAGTTTGAAATATATATTTATTATTTTTTTGTTGTTATCATGCATGTAAAACAAAGCTGAACTTTGAGCTGAATTCTGAACCAGAAATCCAGGTCCAGTCTCCTGAAGGCAGATTTTATGATTTGTGCTGGTTGAAAAAAACAGACTAAATACAGGAATTCCAGCCAGTACAGAGAGTCACTGCTCATTATGTCCGACAGTCACATGACTGCCTTCTCTGTGAGTGAACAGATGGCCTGGGATACATAGGACTTCATGTTTTCTGTCTGTTTCCTGTTTTTTGAGAAAAAAAGAAAACAAGAACTGCTGAGTTTTCCATGATAACTTAATAAAAATAATAAATGTAAATTGCAGACTTGCTTTATATCACATCTACTATTGATTTAGATTTTGAAAATTATAACAACAGTGACAACTATTTAGATGCTGCTGTCAAAACTAACTGGACATCATTGGTGTTGCAGTGGCATGAATCGTAAGCATCGTTTTAGCTTGGGGGATGTTGGGCAGCATCTGATAACTGGGTGACTACATAGACGGGCTTCTATAGCAAAATATCCTGAGGGGTTTTACTAAGCTGCTATAAGGTAATCTATTGATGGATAATTTTTGTAGCTGATAAAAATAACTTAAGTCTTGATTGTATTTTGTCTCCCTCTTGCCTTAAAGGGGTAGTGTGGCAGTAAAGAATTATTCACAGAATAACACACATTACAAAGTTATACAACTTTGTAATGTATGTTATGTCTGTGAATGGCCCCCTTCCCCGTGTCCCACCACCCCCACCCGTGTACCCGGAAGTGTGGTGCGCTATACTTACCTGTTACGTGCCGACACCCATCTCCGATCTTCATTCAATGATGTCTTCTTCGGCCGGCCGGTGAACAGCTCCGTCTGTTCCGAATGCCGGCCGCCCTCTGCAGCTTCATCCGATGCTCAGCCGCGATTGGCTGAGCATAACTGTGCTCAGCCAATCGCGGCTGAGCACAGTTGTGATGCGGCGGAGGGGGGACGGGCGGCAGCAACTCGGCCGTCCGTCCGAAGATGACATTTGGCACAAAATGGCGGACCGCTCTCGATCAGGTAATGTATAATGCACCAACCAACAATGTATAATGCACCAGGTACACGGGTGGGGGTGGTGGGACACGGGAAGGGGGCGATTCACAGACATAACATACATTACAAAGTTGTATAACTTTGTAATGTATGTTATTCTGTGAATAATTTTTTAGCGCCGCACTATCCCTTTAAGAAATGTATTTGTCCATCAAATATAATCAATGTTACCCTGTGCTAGCAGTCCGTGTATAGGATGTACATGATGAAAGTAAGTTCTGTTATTGCCCTAGCATAATCTAATATATAATATCAACATCTGATCTGCTTGTGATGATCATCTACATACTTTTAATAGGCAGTTTATTGTGCAGATAATGTTATCAATCAACAGTTATGGTAATTTCACACATTTTGTCAGTGTCTGCCTGATTTATATGGGGGATGGGAGGCTATACATTTGAGCTCCTTACTTAATAGTATCCCTCATACATAGGTTCCCATGGTTAAAACAAAAAGAAAAATCTACACTGCTCTGCAAACTCTGACATATACCTTCTAAATGGAATCCCCATAGAAAACCTCTCCTCTCTGGACAGTTCCTGTCTCGGCCAGAGATGTCAGCAGAGAGCACTGTGTCAGACTGAAAAGAAAAACAACACTTCATGCAGGACATACAGCAGCTGATAAGTATGGGAATTTTTTAATAGAAGTAAGTTACAAATCTATATAACTTTCTGACGCCAGTTGATTTGAAAGAAAAAGATTTTCACTGGACAATCCCTTTCACCCTTTAACCCCACCTCCCATGTTCTGCCTCATAGTACAAATCTCCCCTCCCATGTTCTGCCTCATAGTATTAATCCCCCTTCCCATCTTCTGCCCCATAGTATTAATCCCCCTCCCATGTTCTGCCCCATAATAATAATCCCCCTCCCATGTTCTGCACCATAGTAATAACCCCCCTATGTTCTGCCCCATAGTAATAACCCCCATGTTCTGCCCCATAGTAATAATTCCCCCATGTTCTGCCCCATAGCATTAATGCTCCCTCACATGTTCTTCCCCATAGTACTAATCTCCCCCTTCCATGTTCTGCCTCATAGTAATAGGCCCCTCCTTCATTGCCAATCACAACATAAAAAAAAAAAACATTATACTCACCTTATTGCATACAGCAGGTCCCTTTCTCTCTCATCTGATCTTCTCTTCTGGCCTGCGAGGAGCAGGCCTATCCTTCAGCAGGCTCCGTGATATGACGTCATTGCGTCTGCTGGAGGATAGAGAAGATGTGTTTGGGGGCAGCAGAAGCCTGCAGGTGATGGGCTGCGGAGGAGCTGCGGTCCAGCAATCTGCGTGGGTGATGGGGCCGAGGGGCAGGTGGTGGGGCGGGAAGACAGGCAGATGATGCTGGGGCGCGCGTGGCTAGGTGAGGTCTGGGGATGTGCCACCAGCGCCCCTAGCTGTCGGCGCCCAGTGCGGTCGCCCGGCCTGTCCACCGCTAGAAACAGCCCTGGGTAGGTGACACAGTGCATCCACTCCTGTGGAGTCATTAGAGCTGGAATGCCAACCAAGGCATTAATCAGTAAAAATTGGGCTTATTACCTGCTTAGTTCTATTTTATTTGTTAAAACTTGAGTAAAACTTTGATAGAACTTTATTTAATACAATTTTTTGTACAGCGGTGATGGAAACGAATGCACAGCTTTTACCATAGTTATTACAAAATATATTAAACTTTGAAGCTGAAAAACAAATCTCACATAACCTGGAGACATATCAATAGACATATACACAGTGAAAGCCAGAAGAGAACCTGCACCAAAATTACAGTGTCCCAGCTAAAACAAAGATTCCCAAGATAATAAAAATAATACAGTTAAAACCTTTTTTAGTTCATGTTTTTATGTATCTTGGCGTTAGGTTATAATGCAAAAAAGAAAAAGATAGTTTATTGCATTCGCTGTATAAAGCATTACCAGTTACATGTATATATTTCACACTTTAAATGTGACCTTTTGGTAATAGGTTTTAAGTCACACAAATTCCTTTCTGTTTCTGTGTCTATTATTCTCATGTAGATAAACAGTTGTTTTAAAAATCAAAAACTATAACTGAACTTAAAGGGTAATTCCATTTTAGACATTTATGGCACATTCATAGGATATGCTATAAGTGTGATAGGTGTGAGTTCCACTCAAACATGCTTAATTGGTAATTCTGTAGAGTAGAGACAGCTGTGCATGTACTGTATATGCCAACCTCTGTATTCATTCTCTGTCTGGAGACAGGACAGAGGTCTATGAATCATGGTTACCCCATTAATGCCTGAGCTAGGAGTAAAGATGCCTATATACCTTCAAAACAATCATCATCATTAGTTATGTCTCCTGTCTTCCCTATCCACATGAACGTTCAGGGTATAGCAGAGACATACCATAACGCTCAACAGATGTTGCCGGTGGAGACTCAGGAGGTCCCCAAACACTGTATACTGATGGCTGAACTTGCCCCCATCAGCGGGTTTGGCCAACATTAGTTTTGCTATAGTCTTAAGGCCAGGTTCACACTATGTATGACAGTGGCCATTCTATGACACTGCAGTACCGGCTGGATGAACTTCATTTCTCCTAAATTGGAATGCGGGTACATATGGGTTAGCCCGCATTCCAATTAACCGTAGCAGACAATGTCGGAGCCGCACTTTACATTGTCCACACTGTCAGTTTTGAGTTGCTGCTATTCAATGAATAGCTGCAACACAAAACTGACATGTCAGTTTTTTGTCCGGCTGCAAGGAATCCCGGCCGAGCGTATATAGAGGAATTCCATTGAAATCAATGCAATGTATTTTTCCATTTAATACTGGTCGGCGTTGCAATTTGGCCATTGTTAAATGAAAAAATAAGTTGTATGAACATAGCCTTATGTTGGATGCAGCTACTTTGGGCCTTGAGGCAAGAAAGATTTCTAACATTTTTTCATCCAGAACTAGAAACAAAAACTTTTGAACTTTCTGTTGATGCAGGACTCGCTTTACTTTTTTGCTGGTCAAGTTATATTTTTAATTGCATCATTTTGGGGTTCACATAATGACTGAAATAGCCAGAATTATTTTTAGCCTAAAGGTTTAAAAAACATTTTCTTTGCAGTATGAGATTAGGTTCACACTATGTAAAAATGATGGCCATCAGTCATAACAACGGCCATAATTGTGAAAATAACATCTGTTATTTTTTAAATAACAGACATTATTTGCGCAATGACGGCTGTTGGTTTGACAAAAAGCCAGCAGTGTAACATAGTGTGAACTAAATGATTTGTTAATGCTATCCTGCGGATCAATATGATTACAATGAATTCTAAAGAGAAAAAAAAAGTAAGGGAGGAAATCCCTGAAAAGGTATAGGAGAAATATAGGTGCTAGTAGTCTACACATCATAGTAGCCCAGATTTGTCAAACTGAGACAAAAAACAATTTAACAAATTTGGGGGATTAGGGTGAGGCTATGGCCACAAGAGGCAGAGGTAAGACCACAACACAACCACAAATGGTGGGTATCCTTTAAAAATATAAACAGAGTGCTGACAACTACCAAAAAATAACTGCAAAAAAAAAAAAAAATATATATATATATATATATATATATATAGGAGAGATAGAGGGGGAGGGGAGCTGTATAAGACTAGTTTTACACTATATAATGGTGGGTGTCTTTCATACACCCTGCATTGCAAAAATAACGTTCTTTATTGTTGTGGCTCCTAAATTTTTATTGAATTTAGTAGAAAAAAAAGGTTAAGTGAAGCTATAAAATAAATCATAGTGTGAACAACTCAAAATAATGGCAGCTGTTTGCTAAAATTATGGCCACAAACGTCATGAACATGAACTTGTCCGTCGTTAGCGAATATCATCGTTTTTCTACACATTGTGTAAAAAGGGTGCCGTTGTTTCTATTGACTTCAATAGGAATCATTGAAGAATGAAAACAACGGCTGTTATTTTGATAAAAGAGACAGTGTGTGAACATGGCCCTACAGTGCAAATAACATAGCACAGTCTATGATGAGACAAATGCTATGTGCTCTATGTGATCACAAAACATATTTTCTGTTTTTGAAATAAAAAAATCATCCGTCATTTTACTATTTGGCTGTCGGCTGTGGGTACAATGTTGGCTGTTGGTACATTACTCTAGTTTAGGTGCACTAAGTGGACTAATTGCCCTTTGGATGTGTCTTTATTTGAAGAGTCCATTGAATTTAATAGTAAAAACGGTAAAAGGACGGTGAAAAAAGAAAACTGTGTGTGAACAACTAAAAAATAACGTTTCCAAAAGACGTCAGAAAATAACTGTTGTGATTATTATTTTGACGTCTGTGCAGATGTCTTTCATTTTATACACTGTGCATTGGACGTCCGTCATTCCATTGACTTCAATGCACAGCACTAAAGTCAATTACATCGCAGCAATAACTGACCTTTTTTCTAAACAGAAAAGGCGGCCACCTTTTTTTTTTTTTTGACATTGTATGAACATAGCCAAAATATTAGGAATTGAATTGCCAAATAGTAATTGGTAGGGAGCCAGATAGTAAGAAGGCCTCTGATCACACAGTTTTTGACAGGTTTTTCACTCCCAGATAATAACAATAACTGTTTTCATTTGCTGACACAAAGTTGCATAGCTTCTCATTATTCATTAAATTAGCTTTTTCACATTAAATTTGGAAAGGGGTCAAACTACTAAGGCCTCAACATCTGTAGCGCTCAATGATGCACATTAAAGGGGATGTAGACAAATATTGGATTGTGTTCTTTTTTATAAAAATGATTGGCTGATCGCTGTCATTTAAACTTTCCTAAACAGCATTGGCTGCCATCTTAGCAGCTCTACGTGTAGTGGTGTGTGGCTGACAGCTGATTACACTGTAAAAATAATAAAGTTTATACTTACCTACTGTATACTCCCTCGATGTCCTGCAGCCTTTTGCTTGTGTTCCCTGCTTAGGCTAGGTTCACACTGCGTTTTCAGCATCTGTTTAACGGATCCCTTTTTTTTAACGGTCAAAAAAGTAGTGTCAACAGTACTTTATTGTGCGTAAAAAAACGCATCTGTTTTGATCCGTTTTTTTTATAATGGAAGTCAATGGAAAAACGGATGCAGAAAACGCAGTGTAAAACCTAGCCTTACTGTTGACACTTCTCTCCCGCTCTTTTCAGTAACAGGCTGCTCAGCCAATCACTGGGCATGGCACTGTGCTATCTCGGCCAATCATTGGCTGAGCAGCCTGTTACTGATGAGATGGAGGCAGAAGCATCAGTGGTGAGCGGGGAACATGGGCAAAAGGCTGCAGGATACCGGGAAAGAATAGGTAAGTATAAACTTTATTATTTTTCATGTAAAAAGCAAGGGCTGCACAGACATCGCTAACAATATATATACAGCCCTCATGCACGATTATTAAGCCATGTGTCTAGAAGATCAGCAAATTACACTGTGTAATACGACCCTAATGGTACTTTTACACTTTTACCCAATCGCACGATTAACGATTTTGAATGAACAATGTTTTTTTTACAACGATCAGCGTTTAGACGGAACAATACATCGTATGGAAAAATCGTTATGCAATCGTTTTGCAATCGCTTAAGCCTATCTCACACATAGGTGAAATCGTTGAAAGAATGTTTACACGGAACGATATGCGAATTTTTTTGCGAACGACCAAGATAATTTGAGAACATGTTGAAAGATCAAAATGAACGATTTCTCGCACGTCGTTTGATCGTTCGCTGCGTTTACACGTACGATTATCGTTCGAATTCGATCGTTATCGTGCAAAAACGAATGATAAATCGTTCCATGTAAAAGGACCATTAGTTTACTATCAAACCAATTTAGCTGGAGAGTTCTGTAAAGGTTTGCACAATCTAATTGTGAATAGTAACAAAGCAACCAGGGCTGGGCCTCCTCGATTTAAGGGCTTTGTAGCAGCCGCAAGTTCTGACTCTGTGATATGGAATGCTGAAGAATGACACATTGTTCAATCTAGGGGGAAGCACAAATTCCCTACATACTATGTAATGAATACATTTTTGTCAATTAGTTTACTACATTTTGTATTTAGCTATTGCTTGTGTATTGCATCACCCTCCAGTTTTGGTGGCTCATTGAGGCTATTATTTCTTGTATACCAAGCTTCAGACATACAAGTGCTGGTAGACAAGACAGTATGCATTTTACCATTGCGCCAGCCACTTATCATCCTGTAGCGCTGTTACTTGAAAGGATTTTTTTTTTATGGCCAGAGTGCAGCAGTTGTAAAAGCTTATTCTGGATACTATGAGTAGGTGTGAAGCAATTGCTGGGAAACCAGTTCCAAGCATTAAAAATTGCATCTATCCATTGTTGTACTTTTTTTGTCAATATTGATACCTTTTAGTGAATATTTAAAAAACAGATTAAAAAAATAGCATTGGAGTGGTTTCTAATATCATGTTCACATCTGATAAGGATCTTGTTTTCTTTATAGTGCACTCTGGGAATTGAAAGAAAATAAGCTCTCAATGTCGGCCTAAGTCTTCCATTTCACAATTACCCAAGTATATAACAACATAGATTTCTTTGTAGATTATTTTATGTCCCCTCAAGGAAAACTTGCCTGGCAACAAGCAAAAATGTAATGAATGCCACAATAAATGTCTTCAAAGATCAATTGTATCATTTGATGGAAACCCCATAAAAGTGAGTTATTGTTCTTTCCCACAAGTAAGAACTCCTCAGCTGACAGTTTAATTTAGATGACAATAGGATGTTGATTAAGAAAGGATTCTGCCATTGATAAAGAGAGTAGTTACATATTTACCTAATGTAAAGGGGAAGGTTTACTACCGTATTTACAGGGGTTCTCTGCTTTGCACAAACCCTACCTATTATAAGGGCTCCTTGACAGCAGATTATAAAGTGTCACCTATGCTGGGAAGTGCTATAATCTGTAAAGAAACCTGGTAGCAAGTGATCAATTTCAATGCAGCACCACCACAAGAGAACTTGAAGGGGTATTCCCATCTCATAAAGATGGTTTTCTTTGGCCTGTTTGCAGTGAAACAGAAGAAACAGCTGAGAAGCTGAAAACAGGTCAATCATGGGAGTTACACAATTTGTGTAACTCTCACCCACTATAAGGGTATGTTCACACTGAGAAATAGGTGAGTATTGAGCAAGAAATTGAAGAGGAAAGTTTTCTGCTTGCAATTCCTCGCCTATTCAGCTCTGGCAGAATTCGAGCAGAATTCCAGCGGAATGCAAGCAGAATTCAAGTGGAATTCAAGAAGAATTTCTAGCAGAATTCAAGACCCATTGATTTCTATAGGATTCCTCTAGCAGGGTATGTGCACAGTTCGGAAAATCGGTCGCGAAATCCGCCTCTCACGCCCGCTTGCGGACTGCGGCCGCCCTTGTCATAGACTCCATTCTATGCACTGACGGATTTCACGTTCATTCTTACTCCACTCATACCCGCTCATACAGGATAGTGAACATGTTCATTCTTTGGACGCACAATGGAATCTGCCCGTGCATAGAATGGAGTCTATGACATGGGCGGAGACACATGCACCCGCCGCAGTCTGCGAGCAGAGGATTCAGCAATGGATTTTCCATCGATTTTCTAAAGTGTGCACATACCCCAAGGGTGGGTTCAGGCAGATTCTGTCGCTCTTCCCCGCTCGCGGCGGTGCGCATCTCTTCCCATCCCATAGACACCATTCTATGGGCGGAAAAATTCCGCCATCCGCCGAAAGAATGTCAGTTCTTTTGGAGGAAGGCGGAATCTGCCCGGCTATAGAATGGTGTTTATGGCACGGGCGGAGATGTGCGCGGCCATGAGTGGGTAGGAGTGACAGAATCCTCCAGAACCTATCCGCGCGGATTCCGTAGTGCGAACCCACCCAAAGAATTGACATGTCATTTCTTCAGGCGGAAATCGGATCTGCGGTGGAATTGTGCCGTGTTAACAACAGTGTGGAAATCCTATGAAAATCAATGGGACAATGCAAAGTTCATATTTTACGGATGGAATTTGAAGTAGAATTTGCCGCTGATTCCATGCGTATTCCTCAGTGTGAACATAACTTTATAGGAGTTTCCCAAACAGCCAGCTATGCTGTTTACAGTTTTTAGTTTTTTTTTAAAAAAATCAAGACTATGCTGATTTTCCGAATACAAAATACCTATACAATAACATTCAATTGACATACATTTTCTAAAAGTAATGGAATGCATTAAAAAGGCAATTCCAGGATTTCTGTTACTACTTTTTTTTAACCAGGCACTACCCTAACTGGCATTAATAATGACATTATTGTATGTATTGCTTTTCATATAAAGTAATACTTGTCCTTGGACAACTGAAAAACTGATGAATTGGAAATGGAATGAGCATAATGGATACTTTGCATACAATAAACCAATGTTTTTCTTTGCTAATGTTGTGCTATTACATAGTAACCACATTGTGAAGAATCCTCTTGCCTAAACATTTGTTCTGACTCTTGTCCTCCAGCATGGTACAGTAAAGTGGCAGCAGACATCACCATTTACTGCCATCTGTATATTTGCTAATTAGCTTTTTGCTCATTTCTGTTATGAGATGACAACAATAAAAAGCAATGAGGCGTTTCCTTAGTACTTGAGTAAAGTGCATGCCAATCACCTGGGTGGCTTCATTTGGTTTTCAGGAGCTTTGTTCTCTCATCACATTACTTTGCAATTAGTCGTCCTAGAATCATTAAAAGATAAGAGATTATATTGATGCAACCATGGCTTTGCTGACTTTCTAAGAGAGGACATATCTCCCCGCTGAATGTTATATACAACTGTTTTACTAGTATCTCGCTTTTTCATGACTCCCAAACCTTTCATATTGTTTGTGACAGTAATGGGCTCTAATGCTACACTTATTGACAATAAAGCATAAAGAAGGTGTTATTGGAATAGAATAAAGCTTAATATGTATAAATTTGATGATAATATATGTCAGTAACACCAAAATTAGAAAAGATAATATGTTTGTTTGTTGGGGAAAACAGCACAATTTAAAGGAGACTATCACCCACTTGATCTGCCACTAGGCTCTATACAGGATGGCTATGGAGGCATATGGGTTCTATAAGGCATTCTGCTGCACATGTGGCCACAAATGTTGCAGCTGCACCTGTAGATGCTTCACACTCGTTGGTTGCCGAAGCTGGTGTCCCATCTAGTCACATAAAAACTTAGTTAGAAATAAATCTAGTGGTGGGCAGGCAAAAAAAAAAAAAAAATACTTCAATCTGATGGAATAATCACAAGTGCTAAGGGAGTTCCAACCTGGACGTCACTCATCGGAGACTTCAGGCGCAAGGAGACCAGGAAGACAGACAGTATCGGTAGAATTAATTGACTTGTCTATTATAGGACAATGCTTTTCAAGGCGATAAAGCCTCTTTATCAAGCTAGAAGACATGCATAATAACAACAGTGGCCATATTTATAGGCGTGGCGGTATTGCACCCGCCCACTCTCATAGAAAACAAACATAATAAAAGATCACAAATAACAATAGAAGAGTGGACTAATAGTGTCCAGAACAAGATGCACAGATGGACTAAAGCTAAGAAAATAACTAATGTAAAAAGATTATATGAAGACCATCTTACGGAACATAATCACCTGGTTCCGGTATGGTCACATGATTGAACTGAGTGTACAAAAGTCAAAATCATTGCCCTATACAAGACAAATAAATTCATTCTATCGATACCATTGATCCTCCTGGTCTCCTTGTGCCTGAAGTCTCCAGTGAGTTACATGTTAGAACTCCCTTGGGGAAGTATGTTTCTCCACAGCAAAGGCAGGGCTGAAACATTCACCACTATATTAGCTCCATATAAGAACTCCATATAAGAGCTACAATTGAATCTAAAATAAAACCTGGATTTGTCATCAAAGAAGATAGGGCTCCAGTCTATGGCAGTCCAGGTTTGCTGTTCGTGACATCACTGCAAACTATAGTGATGGTGGCTGCCTGTCAATGGTCAGACGGACAATGGGTGCAGTGACAACAAATTTTCCCCACCAATTACCATGGAAATGGTGTGGGCTGTGACAAGCGTGTGCAATGAAGATCATAAGAAAACCATGGGAGGTATTTATGTTTGTTAGCAGATACAATGATCCATTCTATTTGTGGTCTGTCTGACCTCTCTAAAGCCTTTTTGCCACATGTGCCTGCCCTCTCATGACCACTGCTCCCAACACCTTCTGGGAGCTTGGACAAAACGGCATAGATGCTTCTTCTCTTAGTCCAATCCTGTGTCCCTTCTCAAAGTCTGTCAACTAGGCAAAATGTCTTTGAGTCCGTCATGGAGGCTTGCCTAGAATCAAAAATTTCTCATCAAGAGGTAATCTACCCTAAGTAGCCTCTGAGAGCCTTTATATAGGAAGACAGGAGCACTTTTACCCTCTCTTTTGGCAAGGTCTATTCAGACCATACCTGTCATCACTTATTATATCTGCCTGACACACAACTGCATGCCCAGTTTTGCATCCAACATTTCTTGGTGCATTATTTTCTGTCAATGAGCATGTTTAACAATCAAATATACAATGTGTATAATAACTATTTTGCTATTGCGCTAAGCTGTTGCATTTTTCTGTGTTTTTGTGTGTTTGCATTACAGCCATGGCAACGTGCTCCTGCCTAGTGTGAATGGTGTTCTAGGAGAGCTGACCAAATTTGTCTTTTTTTTCTGTGTTCCAGTTGGGAGAGTGGTTGCCTCTACTTGGTCGTGCACTCCACCTGTACCACCCAGGTGGTGCAATTATTTTTGCAGGTATAAGACTGATCTTGCATGCCCAAAGCATAGGCGTATTACATGCCATGGAAAGGCCATAGTACAGTGTAGGGTCTGCCCCGATATGAGGCCACCTTAACATGGTGGGGTAGTTTACACTGTTTGCAAATAGTAACCAAGAGCCTCATTATTTTTGTGGTAATTTTTTTTGGCAGTTGGGAGGGCTGCTTGTAACTATTTTCTTTTATGTAGTGGGTCTGTATCTTGCTATTGCGGTGAGTTTTTGCATTTTCTGTATTTTTGTATGCTGAAAGACAAACAACAGCGATAATCAGCCAACATCGTTCACATCAGCTGATCGTTGCTTTCTATTACACAAGACGATTATCAGGAGTAACAGCCGATATCGGCCGAATACGGCCAATAATTGTTATGTGTAATAGGGCCTTTTGTCTGTCAGTGAATAAGGGGTGTAGCTCCAAATTCTAACACCGATAACTTCTCAATGATAAGGCTCATAAAACATTAGTCAGTCAATGAAGGTAACAGAGTTATTGGGGGAAGTTTTTATACCCCTTTTCTATAGAAAAAATGTCACCTTTGGCGTGTACTCTCAGAGTTTGTAGCTTAGTAACAACTCTAATCAGTAAGGCAGATCAGAAAGTTTTTACATATGTTCTGTATGTATTGCATGATGCATATATGCATTGCACACAGTGTATAAGATTGGAATATATTTGGATTTCATATAAAAGATGCAATTACATTTTCAGTTCTTAAATGCACTTTACAGCCAGGTGGACTGTTTTAAGTAACTTCAGAGAGTGACTGCAGTGACAGAATGATAGCTCCGGATAGCACAGTGCATAGTACTTTTATTTCTGTAAATGCTCTTGTAAATGTCCATCAAACACTGCTTCTCTGATCAGTCACTCACATCATTTATAGCAAAAAAGAAAAAAAATCTGACAGTGAAATGTGATAAAGTGACATTAAGTGCTTATATACTTCCTGAACTGAAACATATTTGACAGAGATATTTGGATTAAAAAAAAAAAGAAAAAAAAAAAAAGAAACAGAATATTGTTTTCATACACAGACAGATATAACAATAACAAAAAAAACATAAATAGCATGTAGGTAAATAAACTGAGAAAATTCCATGTAGGAGAATACAATTGTCTCATATTAAGCCATGCCGTGAAAAGACATGACCTTTATTTAAACGAATCACCAAAATGGCCACCTGCCTTTTCTTCTTGCGACGTCCCCTAGTGAATCCTGAGCCAACACTCTGCAACAGCTATCTCTGTAGAGGGGCAGTTTAGTATTCAGTGCATCACTAGATGAGTGGGTGGGCAGCTGTGTGGTGAACTATAGAGAGGTATAGATCCTAAAAGGGCTCTATTAGCACATTAGTAAAACTCTCATTACAATCATAACAGCTCCATAGTTAAGGTACCATACATCTTGTCGTAATGTCCAGGTTAGGATGTCCAAAATTTCTGATGGATTCTTTTTATTCCATATATTCTGAGGTGCAAGGTGGGAGTACCAGCTTTTTACCAACAACATAATTTAGTGACACTCCACACTGCCATAAGATGTGTGTGTTGTCTATGTGTGATTGCTATGTAAATGCTAAAACTTGTTTTTAACACTATCTTAGACTTAAAAGCACTGTATAACACTTGTATGTATGGCTATATGTAAATGAATAGTACCTGGTGAGAACTACTGGATTGTTTAAAAACTTACTGCATAAATAAAAAAAATGTAATGTACCTTCACCTATTTATACCATCTCTAGCAGACCCTCCCCTGCCTGAGCATTGTTGGAGCCTAGCATTCTAAGCAAAGGTATTTCTGCTATTCTACTTTATTCCCATGTATTCTGACCTGTGCCTGTTCTTTAAATTTCTGTCTGAGCCCTGTCTGTATCGTGTGCCTCTTCTGTTGCCAACTTGGATTGTCTGACCTGCCTCTGAAGCCACCTGCCGTGAGACTTCGCCAGTCTGACTACAATACCTGTCTCATCCATTGTACTGCACTAACTCGCCAGCTGATGATCTGGCTTGCTGAGCACATATACTGTACTCAGCCTGTTCCAACAGCGGGTCCACTCTCTCTGTTACACTGTGTTGTCCATTGTTCACTGTCCATCACAGAGATCTCCTTACACCTGCTATTTCTATAATGACTGCCAACGCTATGTGGCTCTGACATCACCCATATACAGTACAGTAGGGAGATCTGTCTTCAAGGCATTATTGGCTCCCTTGAAGTCATGCCATCATTCTTCCTTTTCTTTTCAGCCATGTAGTCATTGCTATTATAGTAGGTTTGGCTAACTGCCCAAGGTTCAAGTTTGCATCTAATTAATCTTTTAGCAAAGTTCAGACCAAACCTAGGTTCAACAGGTTTAGTTTGCAAATCTCTAGTGTTGAGTATTGGTTTAATCAGAAATTGCAATCCTTAGCTAAAAGAAAGGTAAGGCTGGACACATCTGTAATGAATAGCCTTATCCATGACAACCTCCATGTACTTTTGCCAAGATATAACTTTTAATACTGTAATAATACTATGGGTTTTCATTTATAACATCTGGCTCAAAACATAAGATTTATACTATAGAATATCCAAAAATAAGTAAATGATGTGTCCTTATGGCACAAGTTGGCTACACCACTTTACCCTTTTTAATCTTTTTTTTACCTGCTATGTCTATTTTATTATAAAATTACAACTTACATTACTTTTTTTGTGTTTTTTTTGGTGAAAATTCTATTGCGAAATTCTATTTTTGCAGTAAAAGTCTTCAACAATAAAGACCAGTGTTTTTGTACCGAGTTCACAATTGTGTCTAGCTGCCTTTAGTGATGAGCAAATAGTATTCAATGCTATTTACGCTATTGGGTTCGAATATTCAAAAAATAACGCAGTTAAAATTCGCCCTACCACATCCCCTGGCACTGTTGTGAGACAGGCAGTGTGTTCAGACAGCTACTGATCTTGAAACTACTGATTTGCGCAGTCTGCATCCTATAAAGGAGTTGAACAGCTCTTTCATTTTATTATTGTAAAAAACAATAACATATCCGGTATATGGCTGTATACTGTGATTGCGGGATAATACCTGTTATCTTGCTAACTATCGTAAAAAAAAATTTAAATTATGTAATTTACACTGCACCTGACCTTACCTGGTACGTATGCAAGTGCGTATCGCTAGACCGAAACGTACGTTTCTACTTAAATTCATAATTTGTTGGTGAATCTTCGGCATACACAAACACGAACTGATCACAAACATTTTTTTTTTTGTTCGCGTTTGGGATCCGAAACCAAAAATTGGGATATTTGCTGATCACTAGTGTTAGATGCACCCAGACGTGCTTCCCCTGCTGTCCCACATGCATTCCAGAGGTGTTGTCATCATTTCCTGAGGTTTCATTGTGCACTTGGTGACATCCTAGTGGTCGAATATTGATTTCCAGGTCTCAAGTATTTTCTCCCATAGACTATAATGGAATTCGACATTTGTTCGAATATACGAATATCGGGAGCTATTCAAATCTAGCTTCGAATTATCGAATATTTCACTATTCCCTCATCTCTAGCTGCCATCATCTGCACTAACACTACGGGCATTCCAACACCTACACCCAGACAGTACATCTACAGAAGTGCCCTGAGGGTCATAGACTGTGATAACATGTGCAAACTAGTGATGAGCGAGCATGCTTGTCCGAGCTTGGTACTCGATCGAGCATTAGGGTACTTAATGGTACTCGTTACTCAGACGAGCATCTCGTGATACTCCAGAAAATCTCATCATACGTTTCCTGTAAGTTTGGGCGCTATTTCTCAGCCAATAAACATGCAGGAGACTCTTTGGTACATCCTGCGATCACATGGGACCCATACATGTCGATAGCAGCGATTAGTTGGCCAGATCAGATGACCCTGCCATATAAAAAATACGGCCGGTAGTGCTCGCTTCAGACGTATGCTGGAAGAGATTAGGGACAGAGCTGCTGCTGGTCAGGGAGAGCGTCAGTGTAGGATTTAGCGTTCCAGTAGGCAGGGTATATACTAGCAATATAAACAAACAGCCCTTTTCAGGGCTTCAAATCGTTTTTTAATAGTATTACTAGAGACTGCTGGCTGGGACTTGCAGTGCTTCTACCACGATTTCACCAGCACACTGTGGTGACCGGCTGCTTGCAGAAAGGGGACATTAGGTGTTGCATACAGACCCCTAAGAAGTGCTCAGTAGTCTTTTATGATTTTGTGGCTGGTGGTGCTGCTGTACTACATTGTATTGCTGGGATTTGTAGTACACCTGCATAGAACTTCCCTGCTCATTGTAAGGGTGTGTCACAGAGTGTGTATAGATGCAGCCACTACCGGATTGTATCCCATAGCCCCCCAAAACTAGTGGGACCACAAGTATTTTTCCTGATTTCTGTATTTCATACGCAAGGTCTATCTAAGTTCACAACTGCTTGCACAGAGTAAAGGTGGTGTCACAGAGCATGTATAGGTGAAGCCACTACCAGATTGTATCCCATAGCCCCCCAAAACTAGTGTGACCACAAGTATTTTTCCTGATTTCTGTATTTCAAATGCAAGGCCTATCTAAGTTCACAACTGCTTGCACAGAGTAAAGGGGGTGTCACAGAGTGTGTATAGGAGCAGCCACTACCGCATTGTATGCCATAGCCCCCAAAACTAGTGGGACCACAAGTATTCTTCTGGAATTCTGTATTTTATACGCAAGGCTTTTCTAAGTTCACAACTGCTTGCACAGAGTAAAGGGTGTGTCATAGAGTGTGTATAGGTGCAGCCACTACTGGATTGTATCCCATAGCCCCACAAAACTAGTGGGACCACAAGTATTTTTCCTGATTTCTGTATTTCATACGCAAGGCCTATCTAAGTTCATAACTGCTTGCACAGAGTAAAGGTGGTGACATAGAGTGTGTATAGGTGCAGCCACTACCGGATTGTATCCTACAGCTACCAAGATTTTAGCAGCACACTGTGGTGATCGGCTGCTGGCAGAAAGGGGACAGCAGGTGTTGGATACAAACCCCTAAGAAGTCCTCAGTACTATTATATTATTATTACTATTATATAGTATATACCACCATCTTTCACAGGGCAATTAGCAGTGAGCTTTGATGTGACTGCAGTCATAAATGAAGAAATAGGAAAATGTACAGGACAGGTCACACTAGTTTCTGGAGGTTGTCATATACAATCTGTGGGTAACTGCAGCTATACAGTATATACTGTAGTATATGCCACCATCTTTCATAGGGCAATTAGCAGTGAGCTTGGATGTGACTCACCACTTCTCCCCAAAGCTGATCGGATTTTGAGTTTGACTTGGAGGTGCTGGGCTGTCCTGCCCCTAGCGTGTTGTCAGAGCGGGTCTTCAGTGCAGCTGGTGGCATCATCAGTCACTAATAAGTGTACCCACCTGTCAACTGACAGCGCTGACAGGCTGACATTTATTAATTTTATTATTTCTTTATTTCTTATTGAAGCCATATCCAAGCTCACTGCTAACTACCCTGTTTAATTAGCAGTAAGCTTGGTTGTGTGTGACAAGGGGCTGAACCTGGTGTCCTCTGCTGTCCTTTCACCAGTACCTTCTATCTTCCTTGGATGTTGTAGCCGTTTTCAAGGCAGGATTGACCATGACCAGGTCTTTTTAATAAAATTCTGAGGCCTCTTAAAAAGACTGTATTGTATTACCCTGTGTAATCAGCAGTGAGCTTGGTTGCATTTGACAACGCGCGGAACCTGGTGGCGGCTCTGCAACTTGGCAGCCTCACACATGTACCATGCCTGGCCCACATCTTCAACCTAGTGTTGCTGCCGTTCTTTAAAACCTACCCCAATTTGGCTGACTTACTCACCAAGGTGCACCGCATCTGTGCGCATTTCCGCAAGTCAACCAGAAACTGTTAACCCAACTGCTACAGTCGAATTCAAAGTCAAATTGAAACTCAAAACAGCGCTGGGGAGAGAAGTGGGGAGTCACATGATGCAGCGAATGTTACCCCAACTGCTACAGTCAAATTCAAAGTCATATTCAATTTAGCATCCTTGTCTTGTCTATTTCAAACCATATTATGTGTGGATGTCATCTTACGGGTGTCCTCTGGCGTCCTTTCACCAGTACCTTTTACCTTTTTTGGATGTTGTGGCCATTTTGAAGGCAGGATTGACCAGGCCTTTCACCAGTACCTTCTACCTTCCTTGGATGTTTTAGCCGTTTTTAAGGCAGGATTGACCAGGCCTTTTACCAGTAGCTTCTATCCTTCCTTGGATGTTGTAGTAGCCTTTTTGAAGGCATAATTGACCAGGCCTTTCACCAGTACCGTCTATCATCCTTGGATGTTGTAGCCTTTTTGAAGGCAGGATTGACCAGGTCTTTTTAATAGACAGGCTACTGCACTTGCCTTCTCTTAGAGACTCTTTAAAGGATTGAAAGTGTATTCATTCAAATTTAGGGGCCTCTTAAGCAGACTGTATTGTTATTCTTCGTTCCTACCTCCAAAGAGATGCCTCTCACGCACAACTGCATGAGGGTGTGAGGCTTAATCTAGCCATAATCCGGCTATTAGTTTTCGGTGCAGCAGCACTGCCGTTGGTAAGCGCCAACAGACGGTGCTCAAACTGCTGAACAGCACCTTCTACCTTCCTTGGATGTTTTAGCAGTTTGGAATGCAGGATTGACCAGGCCTTTTAGCAGTAGCTTCTATCCTTCCGTACCGTCTATCTTCCTTGGATGTTGTAGCCTTTTTGAAGGCAGGATTGACCAGGCGCACTAGCCCTCTCTTAGAGACTCTTTAAAGAATTGAAAGTGTATTGGTTCAAATTCCGGGGCCTCTTAAGAAGATTGTATTGTTATTCTTTGTCCCTACCTTTGTCCCTACCTCCTACAACTGCATGAGGATGTGAGTTTTCGGCGCAGCAGCACTGTTGTGGGTAAGCGCCAACAGGCGGTGCTCAAACTGCTGAACAGCACCTTCTACCTTCCACCCGGGGAAAGCAGCTCAACATGAAGATTCTTGGTATCTCCTCCTCCTCCTCTTCCTCCTCTTCCTTCAATTCTCAGCCAACAGCCAAGTCTTCTTCCGCCATGCTGTGTCTGGCCTAATTATTGGGAGGCTCAATTGCTTCCTCACTCACTTCTAATGGTTCTCTGTGTCCTCACTGCCATGCTCTGACGTCACCCTTTGTCTGCGGAGGAGCGGGACTGGTTGCCGGGGGCCCGCTGATCGCACCCCCGCCAACCAGCCAGTTGTTTTTTTTTCCGTTGTTGTTGTTTTTTTTTGTCTCACCGTGGCCGGGGCCTCACCACCCCCAGTCGAGAGGCACCAGGTGTACCCTTGATGGTGACTGACAGCTGGCCTAGCCAGTTAGCGATCAGCACCTAGGTTCGTGTCCACTAAAAATCCCAGCTCCTGGACTCACTCCAATTTTTGGGTGGGCTCACGTGCTTCCTCCCTCCCTTTTACTGGTTCTCTGTGTGCTCAATGCCATGAAGTGTCTGGCCTAATTTTTAGGAGACTTACTTGCTTCCACACTCAGTTTTAATGGTTCTCTGTGTGCTCAATGCCATGCAGTGTCTGGCCTACTTTTGCGGAGGCTCACTTGCTTCCTCACTCACTTTTAATGGTTCTCTGTGTGCTCACTGCCATGCTGTGTCTGGCCTACTTTTGCGGAGGCTCACTTGCTTCCTCACTCACTTTTAATGGTTCTCTGTGTGCTCACTGCCATGCTGTGTCTGGTATAATTTTTGAAAGGCTCACTTGCTTCCTCACTCACTTTTAATGGTTCTCTGTGTGCTCACTGCCATGCTGTGTCTTGTATAATTTTTGGAAGGCTCACTGGCTACCGCTTCACCTTGTTCACTCTGTCCTCACCGCCATGCTGTGTCAGGCTAAATTTTGGGGTGGTTCATCATATGCTACCTCTGTTTTAATGGTTCCCTGTGTTCTCACTGCCATGCTGTGTCTGGCCTACTTTTGCGGAGGCTCACTTGCTTCCTCACTCACTTTTAATGGTTCTCTGTGTCCTCACTGCCATGCTCTGACGTCACCCTATGTCTGCGGAGGAGCGGGACTGGTTGCCGGGGGCCCGCTGATCGCACCCTCGCCAACCAGCCATTTTTTTTTTTTTTTTTTTGTTGTTTTTTTTGTGTCACCGTGGCCGGGGCCTCACCTCCCCCAGTCGAGAGGCACCAGGTGTACCCTTGATGGTGACTGACAGCTGGCCTAGCGAGTTAGCGATCAGCACCTAGGTTCGTGTCCACTAAAAATCCCAGCTCCTGGACTCACTCCAATTTTTGGGTGGGCTCACGTGCTTCCTCCCTCCCTTTTACTGGTTCTCTGTGTGCTCAATGCCATGAAGTGTCTGGCCTAATTTTTAGGAGGCTCACTCGCTTCACCACTCAGTTTTAATGGTTCTCTGTGTGCTCAATGCCATGCAGTGTCTGGCCTACTTTTGCGGAGGCTCACTTGCTTCCTCACTCACTTTTAATGGTTCTCTGTGTGCTCACTGCCATGCTGTGTCTGGTATAATTTTTGGAAGGCTCACTTGTTTCCTCACTCACTTTTAATGGTTCTCTGTGTGCTCACTGCCATGCTGTGTCTGGTATAATTTTTGGAAGGCTCACTGGCTACCGATTCACCTTGTTCACTCTGTCCTCACCGCCATGCTGTGTCAGGCTAAATTTTGGGGTGGTTCATCATATGCTACCTCTGTTTTAATGGTTCCCTGTGTTCTCACTGCCATGCTGTGTCTGGCCTACTTTTGCGGAGGCTCACTTGCTTCCTCACTCACTTTTAATGGTTCTCTGTGTGCTCACTGCCATGCTGTGTCTGGTATAATTTTTGAAAGGCTCACTTGCTTCCTCACTCACTTTTAATGGTTCTCTGTGTGCTCACTGCCATGCTGTGTCTGGTATAATTTTTGGAAGGCTCACTGGCTACCGCTTCACCTTGTTCACTCTGTCCTCACCGCCATGCTAAATTTTGTGGTGGTTCATCATATGCTACCTCTGTTTTAATGGTTCCCTATGTTCTCACTGCCATGCTGTGTCAGGCTGAGTTTTTGTAAAAATTGTTGTGACTGCAAGAAAGATGTTTGGGGTCCATCTGCCCCACTCCAGCAACTTTGGCCTTAGCATAGCTGATTGTAGAACTACAAGAACCAGATGGCCTCCTTGGTAACATCACTACCCTGCCTCCATAGTTAACGCATGTTCCTGTCTATGACCATTCCAAGGTGAGTTTATGTTCAGTGGGAAAAAAAAGAGAAAAACTGATAATGGATGTAAACAGAAACATTCTCTTTAGACCCGTCCTAATTGACTACAATGTAAAAATGTTTGTGTTCAGTTTTTTAGGACGGACAAAAAAAATTTGTGCATGAACAAATTTTGTGTCCACCCAAAAAGACTGACAACTGACAGATTTCATGAAAATTAAGCACAATAAAAAAATTTTGTGCTTAAATTTTTTACACCTGTACGCAAAACGTAAAAGAGAAAAGAAATTGTGGTGGAGGGACCATATTAATTTTTTTTTTTTATCAGAATAGATATTGATAAAAAAAGTTGAGTTTTACTTAAGAGCCTGGTTGCTGCCACATCATGTTGTTGATGCTTCTCTGCAGCAAACCATAGAAGGACTGTGAAGGTGAAACCTAAATGAAATGCAGCAAAATGTCTAAGACATAGTTGGCAACCTGCAAGAACTGTGACCTGGAAGATTTATTTTACAGAAAAACAAGATTCCAAACTGTACAGCCAAATCTTCACATGAATAGCTTAAAACTACAATGTTGAAGTCTGAAATTATATCATTATCAAAACACAAATTTGTGCCAAGGTCTCAATAGCTGTTCTCTTATAATCCTCAAACAACTTGACAGACCTTAAAAAGAAGAACTGGGACAAATTGCTGTTTCCACATGTTCTACGCTGATAAAGATTTAGCCACATTTAGGATATAATATTGTTGCATTTGTGCATAAAAGGCACAAAGTACTTCTTTTTTTTTTTAGAGTTTCTTGGCTGCCAGGTTTATTGATATTATATAAGAAATGTAAGGTACAGAACTCAGTACTGAGAATTTACCACATGAAGGGAAAGGAGCTGTTGCACATCACAACTATGGCTGACACTAATGCCTCTCGGCTACATTCAAAAACCAATGCCAGGATGTTGGTATATAATTTGATCAAACCATATTGCCTCATGTACCACGTGCCGGTCTCCTGGTTCACATGAGTCCCTACAGTAACTCCACCCTGTGTCGGTCAGCGACCGCCAAACCCGCAAAGTGTGCATAAACAGGGAAGGGAGGCCATAGAATGGCCCTGCAACCACAATGTAACAGGACCAAACCCAAAGGACCCCCCCAAAACCCAGCAGGCACCACCGGCGGAGAAAGCTGCCACCAAACAATACAAGTGTGAATATGGTTGTGCTACTCACCATTGCTCAGAATTTACCTCCTGTATTGTTCGGATATGTTAGGGACATGTCAATCCTTTGGGCAGATGGTGAATTGCGCATGAGAAATCGTACAGAATCAATGGGACAGGCAGAATTTCAAAAGTCTTTGGAGCGAACTCCACTTGAAATTCGTCACCTATTCCATAGTGTGAACATACACTTACTCTTGATCTAGTTCTCAGGACATTGATCCTGGAAAGTCTCTATGAAAAACCTACATTCACATTTCAGAACTTATCCACTGGGTTTATCTCAGCTTACAGTGTCTTAACGGGGAGATTTATCAAAGGATGTAAATACACATTGGTGTAAAGACTTAGAGGTGTTGCCAATAGCAAACCATCAGATTTGTTGCACTGATTTTTTTTTTTTTTTTTTATTATAAATTCTTTATTGCTTTCTTTGTTTTTCTTTATTTTTTTTCACAAATACCTTTGAACTTGCCTTAAAATTAACTTTACCATATAAATCCTTTGGACCCCATTAGGACTTTAATGCATGCTCTTTATACATAGAGCTCAGTAATAAATATATATGCAGTGGGCTGCTTCTAGTTGTGTTTGTAAGTAACTAGAATTCTTATTAGTTTATTTTATGCCTTTGGAGGAGAACTCAACCTCCATAATAAAAAAAAACCCAGCTCTTTGGTTCCTAAACAAATATATATTAAATTAATGAGCATACTCGGCCCTAAAACAACATGATTTTAAAGGTTGGACAATCACAACAAGCTCATGACTGGTGATGAGCGAATCTTTTCAAAACAAATTGTATTTGTTCTGAATTTTACATTACCCCATAAGTAGAGGAGAAGGAACAACCATTAGCATTAATACGTTGCCCACCCGTAGCTTTCCATCTTTTCAATATAAAGTTATTATGGATGGTTTTGCCGTTATCCAGCTGCATTCACCCCCACGGATTGCATAGAATCATCAGACCTCAGTCCAACCCGACACACTCCCTGTTCCTGGCCCCGACCCTCAGAGTCGGTACCACGTGTCTTCAGTCCCAGCACAGTGAAGTGACTGAGAACACTGATGGGGTGGCTGCTGTTAGAGAGGGAGACAGTGATGAGCGCAGCTGTAACTGTCTCCCTCTCTTACAGCAGCCACCCGGTCACCCCCAGACCAGAGCTCACCCCCTGTGTCCAGAGACTCAGGGCTGTGTCCAGCACTTACCCGCAGCACACAGCCCCCCGCACCACAACCAACCCCCCCCCCATCACCCATGGCATCCCTCACTCACCCGCAGCATAGCCTCCACATTTACCCACGGCACGCCCCCCCCCTAGCGGCAATCTCCCCCCCCCCCCCATGATTGCCCGCGGCAACTCCGCCCCCCGCAATCGCCCGCGACAAGCTCGGCCCCCCTGCAATTGCCCGTGAAAGCTCCGCACCCCTGTGATCACCCGCGGCAATCTCTGCCCTCTGCAGCAAGCTCCACCCCCGCGCGATCGCCCGCCACAAGCTCCGCCCCTCACAATTGCCCGCGTCACCTCCAACTCAGCTCTGCTACACCGTCACCCCCCACTCAGCTCTGCTACACCATCACCCCCAACTCAGCTCTGCTACACCGTCACCCCCAACTCAGCTCTGCTACACCGTCACCCCCAACTCAGCTCTGCTACACCGTCACCGCCAACTCAGCTCTGTTACACCGTCACCGCCAACTCAGCTCTTCTACACCGTCACCGCCAACTCAGCTCTGCTACACCGTCACCGCCAACTCAGCTCTGCTACATTGTCATCCCCAACTCAGCTCTGCTACACCGTAACTTCCAACTCAGCTTTGCTACACCGCCATCTCAGCACCGCTACACCGTCATCCCCAACTTAGCTCTGCTACGCCGTCCCCCCAACTCAGCTCTGCTACACCGTCACTTCCAACTCGGCAGCAGCTAGAAAGATGAGACCTCTCAAAATACTCAGTGGGACTTGGTGAGTAAGGCCAGCTAGGTTTGGGAGCATTACATTTTTTTAGCTCTTGGGGGGAATACCCCTTTAAGTAATCAGTGATGCATTATGTACAGGTATGTCTACTTAATGGCTATGGCTATTGCTGCGTTTACACGCAATGATTATTGTTCGGATTCTCGCATAAATGATCGCATTCAAACGATAATCGTACCATGTAAACACAGCAAAAGGTCAAATGTCGGGTGAGAATTTGTTAATTTTGATCTTTCAACATGGTCTTAAATCCTTGTTCGTCTTTCGCTTCGTGTAAACAGTCTTTCACCAATTTACCCTATGTAAAAGATGGGCTTAAGCGATCTTAAAAACGATCGCAATAACGATTTTTCTTACGAATTTTCAAACGATTTTTCTAAGGATTTATTCGTCTAAACGCTGATCGTTATAAAAATTGGACAAATTATCGCTCCGTGTAAACATAGCATAAGGGTATACCCATCTCACCTAATATAGTTTAACATGTGCAGATGGTCAAAGTAAATGTTTTTGCAAATCCATGTATTTAGCAAACCTGTCTCCTTCTCCTAATATACTGCTCTTTCCCTGCCACCTTCCATTGTTGACAGCTTGTTGTCTAGGTTACTGACCACCAATCTGCTCTTAAAACAGTAGTCTGGCTGGTGTACTGTATGTATAGCTATAAAGTAGATGTATAGAGATATAATGTATATTATGTATAATATTAGTATAGCATATAGTATAGTACAGTTATATATACCCAAGCCAAACGACTGCTTTTAGAAAAGAGCGGTAGTCTGTAACCTAGGAAACGGGCTGTCAACAATGGCAGGAAAAGAGCAGCATATCAGGAGAAGGAGACAAGCTTGTTAAATGATTATATTTGTAAAATATTAATCTTGGCGAGTCCTACAAGTTTATCTATGTACAGTAAGTTGAGATGGGAATACCCTTTTTATGCCTAAGGGTATGTTAACACTGAGTAAAAGCAGCAGATTTCCGGGGGGGGGAACTCTCCGCCATGGTGTTCTGCCTGCCTCAATGTCCCACAGTGTCTCTAAGGGAGAGCTTGCACAAACTGTGCAGGCTGTGGCTGCTGGAGAAGATGATGGCAGGGGACACTGAGGGACACAGGGCACTGGAGGGACACTGAGCATCCCTCTGCCATCATCCTCTCCAGCAGCCACAGCCCGCACAGCTCTGAAAGTCAGGTCATTTCATTTCCCGTAACAAACGTATATCGGTGATTTGTATAACTTTTGGGGGCAATACAATACTTTAATAAAAATTTTCTCTGGACTTCTCCTTTAAGTAGAAAGCCTTGAGTTTTTGGAAAGACAGTTCTGTCATGTAAATACCTAGAAACATTAAGGGTTTCTCTGGGCTAGAGAAGGAAAGAACATTAATAGTTTTTGTAAGTGTCAGTAAAGGAACATTTTGCACAAGGTTCTTTTAAGCGCCATTTGGATCCAGGTAATTTTGTCTTGTTTTATACTCCCAGTCACATCTAAGATTTTTCACTTTTGTACATCAATACCTAAACCACAGCTGGATACACAGTATTAGAAAAATGCAATGTAACTCAGTATATTGTCGACAAGAGAAGTGTTAACAGTGCTCTCCATGGGAAAGTGTGATTTACTTAGTCATTTTCTGGTAGACAATAGGGACATAGGAACCAAGCTCCTAAATTTGCAAATGTAAATGTCTGTGAATAAACAAAAGGAAGTACATTTTATGTTCTATTAAATGAACAGAAAGTTTTGGCGACAGCAGGAAACATTTCTGAATAGCACCAGCACATTTAAAAAGGAACGCCTCCACTATCTGGTTATTTATCCAGAATGCCTCCATTATCTACCTAGTTTTATTTAGTTTTTGCTTTTGGTTTTAAGCTTCAGATTCTTTCCTGCTTACAGTTGCTTTCAGATAAGTGCATTGAATGCATATTTTTACTGTCTCAAGCCGCCAGTTGGGGACATTGAATCCATGGTCAGGCCGAGTGGTGCAAACTGTTGAGAATCTGGCATACCTCATTGTTTTTGGTGCATATTGCACCATAGTTTTTAATTTTCTTCCCCTAGTGTATGTTTAACCCACTAACAGCAAGGACAGTTCAGGGAGGAAACCAGACGTGATCAGATCCATGAGGGAGAATAACAGTACAGTGATTTAGTAATCTTACCTAAAACAAAGCACATTTGTTCTTTGCATATATGTATGTGGTGCATTCCCCACATCATCTGTATGTAGAGATGAGCGAACCAGACGGATTTCTGGTTCGTATGAATCAGAAATTTCGGCGGCTGACTCCCGCTGTCTGCCGGCTTTGTGCAGCGGGTGGATACATCGTAACGAACGCCTGGAAAACTGGGATACAGCCAATGCCAATGGCTGTATCCCAGTTTTCCAGGCGTTCCTTACGATGTATCCACCCGCTGCACAGAGCTCACAGACAGCGGGAGTCAGCCGCCGAAATTTCTGATTCATACGAACCAGAAATCCGTCTGGTTCGCTCATCTCTATCTGTATGCCCATTTTTACATCAAAATTTTAGATTGGTTGGAGTTTGCGTGTTCAGACCTCATTGGATCATAAAATAGAGCCAATGCACAGGAAGGGAGTGCCCAGTTAGGTTCTTCACTCTGTGCCTCACAGCATATCTCAGGGTAGCATAAACTATTGACAGAGAAGCTGAACAGAATGATGTACCACATACACAGTTCTGTGCAGCTAATCCAGACATATCCTCGGGAATAACATGGACGAGGATGATTGGACGATGGATGATTAAGTAGCCCTCTCCATTATAAGCACAAGCTCAGTAGTCCTTATTATTCATAAGAAGCAGAAAACTCCACCCACCAACTGCTGATTGGCAGTTTTCTATCCGTACTATGTATAGGCAGTCAACTGCCAATCAGCAGCTGGAGGATGGGGGAGGGGTGTGGCAAGAATTCTTTTCTCCTATATGAGGCTCTAATATATAGGGTCTTTGTGCATACAAAATTCATAAACAAAAACCAAGAAAAGAAAAATTGCAAGACCAAAATGTATAAAGAATAATATCTTTTATTAAATATATTGTGCACCCACATGATTGTTCTACAATGGCTACCTGAAAGGGAAACTCTGGTTTATATGTCTCTTTAAGAACAATCATTTATAATGTCTATTTAACCCATAGCTACACCAGGACGTTACTGAATGTCCTGGTGCCGCTAAGGGAGTCCCCCAGGGGGACTTCTAGTATGTGTGTAAAGTAAAAAAAAAAGTTTTTTCTATTAATACATAAGCCCCCTCCCTTAATAAAAGTCAGAATCCCCCCCCCCTTTACACATTTTATATATAAAAATATATAAATAAACAAACATATGTGGTATCGCCGTGTGCGTAATCGCCTGAACTATTAAATTATTCCATTTCTGATCTCGCACAGTAAACGTTGTTAGCGTAAAAAAATTCCAAAGCACAAAATTGCACGTTTTTGGTTGTAAAAGTCGCATATGCGCAATCAAGGTACCGATAGAAAGAACACATCATGGCGCAAAAAATGACACATCACACAGCCCCATAGACCAAAGGATAAAAGCACTATAAGCATGGGAATAGAGCAATTTTAAGGAAAATATATATATTTTTAAAAAGTTTTAATTTTTTAAAAGCTATCAAATAAAATAAAAGTTATACAAGTTACATATCTTTGTAATCGTAACAACTTGAAGAATGTATAACAAGTCAGTTGAACCCTAGGGCAATTTCACCATATATATAATTTTTTTTCTGGTTTCACAGCATATTTTAGGCAAAAATTACAACTGCCATTGCACAGTACAATTAGTGGCGCAAAAAATAAGGGCTCATCTGAGTCTCTAGGTGGCAAAATGCACGCGCTATGGCCTTATATACACAAGGAGGAAAAAACGAAAGCGCAAAAATGAAAACTGGCTCTGTCCCTGAAGAGTTAAAAGTAAGAAAATGCCATTACTATAAATATTAATGATCACCAAAACTTTCTCAAATATCCACTTTACAGTTCTTTCTGCTTTTAAAACCAGTAGATCTTAAATGTCCAGCATTTTGTACTTTCATCTTTTACATCTTTCATCTTTCTTTGCTTTTAAAGCTATTAAGGAAATTAAACATAGTACATCAATAGACTTGTAAAAGCAAACTCAGGTATTTTCTAATAGGAGAACTCCTACCTTTCTAAATTAAATAGAACACAAGATTTCAAGTGTATTTGTCATCTCACAAAACTTTTGCTGTGTCATGGTAACATATTACAAGTCTTGACTGGTGTCACTGGATACTAAGATCCCCACCGATCGGTGTATTGAAAAAGTAGAAGAGGTAAGATACAGTGTTTCTCCAAAAACGGAACAGGGTCTTATTTTTTTTTTCTTCAGGAAAAAAAAAAGTTCTAGGGCTTATTTTTGTAGTATCTCTTATTTTTTTACTGCAGAAAGCAGTAGGATGTTTGAACTGCAAATCCTCCACAGTTCCTTTTTTTGTACTCCACAAAGTGGCTTTTCCATTTTTACCTCATGTTGTCCGGGAGTAATGTTACCTATACAGTATACCAGTTAGAGATGAGCGAATCTATTAGCCGATTTGTATATTTGGCCCAAATCTGCAGACTTTGAAGGCAGAAGACGGGACTCTGGTGCGGAAATCAGAAGCAGTTGAGCCGATTTTGCCTTGCCATTTGTTCAGGATTATTAAAAGTTATGGCATCCCTATTTCTCGTCTCTGTAACATCAAGTGACATAACCTAGCACTGAGGTACTGACTGTAACTAGGGCTTACTTTTGAATGGATATAAATTTGGAGCATCAGAACATGTGCTGTCTGCACCAGAAATCTGTCTCCCTTTAAACCAGGTGGTAGTGGGTTCATCACACAATCACAAGGGGGACATTTATCAAAGTTAGTGCAGAAAGGCCAGGGAGAAGGTGCAGATTCTCCCCTTCTCCTGGCGTACACCTGCCGTATCCCCGGCTTACCCGATGGGTGGGCTGTTGGGGGCAAGGCGGGGAGGAGACGCAGCCTCTTAACCCGCCTCATATATCATGATTTACGCCTTCTCACAAGCATAAATCATGATCCAAATCTACAGTACACCTGCTGGAAGAACAGGGTCAGGCGCATGGCTGGATTCACTAAGAGGTGTGTGCCTCTTGTGTCTAAAAATGTGCCTAAACCATATTAAAACAATGACTAAATTCCAAAAAAGCACTGAAATAAAAAGTTAAGCAAGTCAAAATATGCAGGTTTTTTTTTATCTCAAAATAATAACTGGCAACAAAATAAGCACCAAAAACTGGTGAAAACCCTCAAAAACTACATAAAAGAAAGTCAGTCAACTGCTTGAGCCTTTTTGTAGTGCCATGTCCAAAACATAAGAGAACATTTTACAGAATTGAAAAATGTTCTAAATCATGGGTTGTAGAAGCACATAGCACACCTCCTAATTTGAGGATGATATGATGACTATTCCTTGGCTTGCTAATTAGATCAACACAGAAAAACAGGAAAGCAGAGTCTAAAGAGTCTACATTTGGCAGTGTTTGCTAATGTTACCATTACATATAGTAACATCTGTACTTGCCACAAATCGATGGAAATTCAGCGGAAAATGGAAATTAAAGCGAGTACAGAAAAACTGACAAGTACTCCAGAAAGAACAGCATTACCTGTTGTGGTTATTAAAGGGGTAGTGCGGCGCTCAGAAATAATTCACAGAATAACACACATTACAAAGTTATACAACTTTGTAATGTATGTTATGTCTGTGAATCGCCCCGTTCCCCGTGTCCCACCACCCCGCCCGTGTACCCGGAAGTGTGTGGTGCATTATACATTACCTGATGCGTGTCGAGGGCCGTCCTCCATTTTGTGCCAAACGTCATCTTCGGACGGACATCCGAATCCCTGCCGCCGCCCCCCCTCCGCCGCGTCACAACTGTGCTCAGCCGCGATTGGCTAAGCACAGTTATGCTCAGCCAATCGCGGCTGAGCATCGGATGACGCTGCAGAGGGTGGCCGGCATTCGGGACAGTCGGAGCTGTTCGCCGGCCGCCCGAAGAAGACGTCACTGGCTGAAGATCGGAGACGGGGGTCGGTACGTGACAGGTGAGTATAGCGCACCACACTTCCGGGTACACGGGTGGGGGGGTGGGACACGGGGAAGGGGGCCATTCACAGACATAACATACATTACAAAGTTGTATAACTTTGTAATGTGTGTTAGTCTGTGAATAATTCTTTACCGCCGTACTACCCCTTTAAGGCTAAATAGCAACATGAATATACATCCTCCTACATGTCTTCTTTTTACGTACCCTCCCTTATTATGTTATGTTGATGCAATTAGCATCCTCATGAACATTTATACTATGTCAGATGTTCAAGATGGCTATTTTAAGGAGGTGTGCTATAAGAATGTATATACTATGATTAAATAGACATTGGCATTCCAACAAACATTGCACAAGAAAAAATAAGAAAACGCAATATATATTTAATGGAGAAAAATGTTCTACTTATCAGGCTTCTTCTGTGATTCACCTTCATTTAAAGGAGATGTTCTTAAGTTATGATATACTATTTAAACCATTACTATAATATTCCCATCATTTACTGCTCTAATATATAGAATATGACATAACATTCTGATCAGTTTAGGCTAACGTCCATAATCTGAAAAATGGTAAAAAAAAAAATAAGCCTGAGGAGGGTGCACCCTTCCACAGCTGAGTTATATGGAACAAGCTAGCTGGGTCCTCCGCAGAATCAACATGAGAGGGAAGCATTGAGTTTGACCTCCATAACTTTGTGGGTAAAGGCTGGGGGGGGGGGGGGTCTCACTGATTCTGGGGTGTAATATACTACTAAAATATAATTGACTTATGAGCAGCTGACACTTTCCTGGAGAGATTTGGGACCTCAAAACACTCAAATTCCCTGGGATGCAGAGTGAACCTACTAAAGGTATCATAAGGCTGTCTGTAAGCCGCTTACTGTTACTTTTATTAACAAAACTATAAGTGGCAGGATAGGGGGATCTTTTATTCATGATATGACATAGGAAGTCGTATATTTTATACAATACGGAAAGTTTTTGTCTCACTTAGAGAACAAACTTTTTCAACCTAGTTCAGTGTCTGAAAACGTAGTACTGAACCAATCATTTCTCTTCAGAATTACAATTTAATAGAGAGAATGTTCACTATTGTCTACAGGAAGTAAGAATGGACCTGAAAGTCTAGATACATCTTCTGTTCTATTTTATAACCGATTTAGGTAAGTGGTGGGGGATTAAAGGGGTTATCCAGCGCTACAAAACATGGCCACTTTCGTCCAGAGACAGCCCCACTCTTGTCTTCAGCTTGGGCAGGGTTTTGCTGCTCAGTTCCTTTGAAGTGAATGGAGCTTAATTGAAAACCACTCCTGAACTGGAGACAAGAGTCTTGTTGTCTCTGAAAGAAAGTGGCCATGTTGTTGTAGCACTGGATAACCCCTTTAACATTGCTTATTGTGTGATTATGTCCTTCAGAGGTTGTTCTCTCTTCTGTTGTTCAACTTTTGCTTTTTTACTATCGTGTAAAGTGACAGCCATGTATTACATGTATTGTGAGAGACACAATAGCAGAAGTGATACCTTTTTATGGCCAGCACATTTTGTTAAATTACAAGCTTTCAATGCAAGCTTTCAGTTACTGTTGTTTATTAGCTGCTTCTAAAGTGATTTCAGCAGTCTGCAATGATCACATCCTTTATGACAATAGTTATCTACACATTCATCCATGGTTAACCCCTTCACATCCACAATCTGTATATATACGTTCCTAGACTGAAGGGGCTTCAAATGTGTGTGGGACCGCTCCAATGTGGGCGGTCTCGCACACATCAGTGTGACCGGCTGCAGAGCTAATGACAGGCAGTTGCAGTCATGCAGCTGCCTGTCATTAACCCCCTCAAATGTCGCACAGCACAGTGATCATGGCATTTAAGGTAGTCAGTGACCGGGCAAGGACAGGCGGGGGTAAGCCACTTACCTTCATCCTGTCAGATCTTCGATCTGTTCATAGTGTCTTCTCTCAGGCAGACTCTATGTACAGATCGCCGATAATTACTGATGCATGCTATGCTATGGCATAGCATCCATCAGTATATGCAATCAGAGTCCCCTAAGGGACTTATATGCAATAAAAAATGTGTGTGTGTGTGGGGGGGGGGGAGTAAAAAAAAAAAAAAGTTTTAAAATATATTTTTTTAATCCCTAATAGAAAGCCCCAAATCCCTAATAAAATGCCCCAATAAACAATTATATTACCCCCTTTCCCATTATACAAATAAGAAATCTTTTAAAAATATAAAAATTAAACATATTACATATTGTAGCATGCTTAATTTTCTGATCTATTAAAATATAACAATATTGTTCCCGCACGATGAACAGCATAAATGAAAAGTGGGAAAAAAAACACACCAGGATTGCTTAGAAATAAATAACCAAACCAATCAAAATTTTTCTTAGACACCAATATGATATCAATAAAAAAAAAAGACCTCATGGAGCAAAAAATGACATCCCAACCAGCCCTGTAGGCTGTAAAACTGTAAACTGCTGTAAAATGGCTGTAGAACAAAGCTGAACTTCCTAGAAATCCAAGTCCAGTTTCCCTGAGGCAGATTATTAGACTTGTGCTGGTTCAATAAAACAGAATAAACACAGGAATTCCGGCCACTACAGAGAGTCACGGCTCAATATGTCCATCAATCACATGACTGCCTTCTCTCTGTGAGCGCTCAGATGGCCTGGGAAACACAGGACTTCCTGTTTTCTGACTCTTTGAGAAAAAAACAGTCAGAAAACAGGAAGTGTCGTGTTTTCAATAATAACTAAAAAAAATAATGAATGTAAATTGCAAACTTGCTTTATATCACATCTACTGTTGATTAAGATTTAGAAAGTTATAATAGGTACACTTTAAAATATGACTATATCAAAAGAGGGATCACAGGTACTGGTTGGTGTTGCTTGCAATAGTAAAGTAAGTGGCCTAATGATAAGTGCCTCACTGGATTTAGTAATGGAGTTAGAAATACACTCATTCATACAATTGAGAGATCAGCAGCATGCAGTGTAAAGAGGAAATACAAAGTACTGTACAGTGTGCACAACAAATCCCAATCATCATGGCTTTCACCTGGAGTGGGATTATCTATACATTCAAGATGCTCATAGAGAACAGCCAGGTATGCCTCACTGATGGTATTAGCAGTGTGCAGCAGATTTCTCGGAGACACAGATAATTCTGCTATATTTAAAAATTCTAGTTGTCGTTTATTGACTTATATAAACATTGGGTAGTAATGGTCATTCTATTGGTCTAGAATGGTGACGCACTGCATAGAATAGCTTAGCGGTTTGCTTATATACACTTAAAAGGAAAAATAAACATGCAGTCAATTGAGATTTTCAGCTGCTGGACTGTGATCAACTGATCATACTAAAATAGACTAATGAAAAGTAAACTACCATTATAATAGGACTGTAAGAAAAAAACTGTTATCATTTAAAGTCTTATTCTATTTCTTCATTATCATAAGCTTCCTTGATCCATTTTTTTCTTGACCTATTAGCCTGATGCCTTTACGTGACTTGTTTATACTGTCACTGGACCCTGCAGACCCTGTCACGTTTAATCTTTTAATCTGCCAGTTGATGGGCATTGTATGGCTGTCAGGATATGTTGTTACTTGTCAGCATAAGATTTTCTACACTGTATATTGCTACATGTATTACAAAATTCAACAGCAGGTAAATAATGCTAGTAATAATAATAATGTAGATTGAAGCATGAAATGTATTGTATGTAGTTAACATGAATTGTGTATTATGCATTATCTCATTATGACCCAGGGTGTTTGGGGTATTTTGGCGCAGTGTTGAATTTCAATAATTCAAAAAAATACCAGAAGTTGCATAAATAGCTGCTTTTACTTTCCAAACGAGGATGATACAAAATGTTTCAAAATTTTCACCACTAGTGTATTGTGCAAACAATACATTACAGTCATAAGGCGGCACAGTCTCTCTTTGTCGCTCAGCCGAGCTTCTCATGGGACATCCAGCCGAAGGTGATCAGCGTCAGCCGACGCTGCTGGCCTGCGACATTTCGAGAACTGAATCTCTTTGTCAAGCAGCGTAAAATTTCACTGTTTTAAACTTGAAATTTTGATTTAATTTTTATATTTCCTAAATGGGCACTGTCTCCAGGAAAAAACAAAAAACAAAAAAAACAACAACTTTTGATAGATGATAGAGACATATCAAAAGTTTTTACGGGTCAGGGATCTGAATTTTCGGACTGCGACCAATGAGTAGAAGGGGTCGGGAGAAATCAACATTTAGTGCATTCTCCCCAGGCTCAGTATCACGTGTAGTTAAGAAGAAATAAGGAGAGGGGGGGGGGAGGAGGTTCTTGGGTGGGGGACTTCAGTCGTGTACAGGCGCCTCACTAATTAGGAGCCTCTAGGATCGGGCGTCCCCTAGAGCCAGCGGGTCTTGCCCTGCACTTGTCTATAGTACAGTCAAGGAATTACACTAGTCAGAGTGATAGATCACAAATGATAGAAGATATGACAATACAAAGTATCAATTTAATACATGTTTTCGGGTCTACTTGGGTTCCGACGCGTCTCCCCCTTGTATCATTTGATTGTGATGACAACATGGAGGTTCATGAGGGAAAGTGTGGACTTCCTATGTGCGTTTAGCACTGAGGTGGAGAGTAGTCTGATTGGGACTAAGAGAAAAGAGGAGTGTTAGTCCCACCCCTATATTAGCTAATAAGAGCAATTGTTATTGTTTACTAAATGGTAGATGTGTAGTTACCTCTTCACATTAGTTACCTCTGAACAATAAAGTCCGCTGGTCATCGACGTAGTCCAAACGAATCTGATGTAATACTCTGCATGCAGGTATCTGAAAAAGAAAGGGAGGAGGAAATGCTCATTACCTAGGAGGCAAAACAAGGCCAAAGAGACAATTCAGAGACCATTTAGAGACAATTTAGAGAAAAACAAATCTGCACCACAGAAAATAGACCAGGCTTATCCCTGATAGTAAATTGCACTTTACATACACCAGTCTATTCTTGTTCAGGCAGAAATAGACCGCACCTGGAAAAATCCCCTGTTGATAAATCTCCCCAAAAGACCTTAATTTAATGCTTACCCAATAAAATACAGTATATGCAAATTTTCCACTTGGTATAAGATCAAATAAGAATTACTTTCCATTCCCTTCCCACTACAAGTCCTTGAAAGGCATTTATAGGTTATCAGAGTGTAAATAGCCCCTGGTCACTAAGGTCATATCTAGGTTTTCATATATATTTTCTTCCATTGCAATAACTGATTTAGGAGTTTAGGTCACAAATAAACTCAATTTGTTGCACTAAAAGATTGTGGTAGGAAGACAAGTGAGGAGAAATCAAATAACCTTATCTGCAATACCTTAGGCACCCAGCAAATCTGTATACATTGAGTTTGTCTCACAACAAATGTCAAGTTTGCATTTCCACAGCAACAGTGAGAAAGGTCATTTTTACGTTTTAGGTGTTCATGCATTTAACCAGATATGAGAATGCAACATCATTTCCTTAAAACATTTACATGGAAAAGATTATGTTCTTGTTCTCTCGTGAACATTCATTTTGCATCTAAAGGTCATAAGCTATCTCTTCTTCTAGGTGGTTACGTAAAAAAGGAATGACTACCGGTGAACCTTTAAAAGGAGTATTAGGATACACAATGGATGTAAATGTGTACATCCGGTCGATATGTGTGTATTTTAATCTGAATGTTCTCTTGTGGATCAGTGTTACAAACCCACAGAGACAAGTCAATTTCTGGTAAAGTCAATTACAGTAACAACACATGCTTACCTTGCTTATTAGATTAATTAGTAAAGTGCAATACCATGTTAGGGTATTTATGGATCCTAGAACTGTAGTTATACCCAATTACATTACAGATGTATTCTTTAAAATCAACTTGTGTGTATCGAAAACTATGGGATCTGATCAGAAAGACAGCATATTGCCAAAAAGAGCCACCGATGTCCCACTCAACTCTTGTAAGGAGATACTAAGGGCTCTATTACACAGAGCGATAACCTGCCAAATCAGGCTGATTTAGTAGATTATAACTCTGTATAATATAGACAGTGGCTGATCGTGTCTTTAGGTCCTGACCTAAAATCGCCGGCCGTTGGGCGCTCATTACCACGTGTAAGAGTGATGCACGGTTGTAGAGTGATGACAGTGTAAAGAAAATAATAAAGTTCATATGTTACTGCTCCACCCTCCCCAGTGTGTTCCTGTCTTCTCCACGCTCCCTGCAGCCTCTGGTGCAAATTCAGAGCGGTCTCTGAAGTGACAAACCTCTCAGTCAGTCACTGGCTGGGAGCCACTGATTGGATAAGCGGCCTGTCACTTCAGAGACTGGCTCTAAAGTTCCATCAGAGACTGCAGGGAGAAGAGAAGACAGGAAGACACTGGGGAGCATGGAGCAGTAATGTATGAACTTTATTATATTTTTAAAGCAAGGGCTGTACGGACATTGCTAAGATGTCCGTGCAGCCCTTACTGCACAATAATCAAGCCGTGTAATAGGCTTAGTGAACGAGTGCCAATCTAGCAGATTGGGGATCGTTTACTATAGTGATTGGGTTAAGTAATACGGCCATAAGGCTACCCAACTATACTATATGGAATAATGGTCAAAAGGCTGAAAACTACATAGGGAGCTCAGGGGATGTTATAGAATTGTCACCTATTCAGATCAATACCAAGAGAGTAGCATCCCAGGCGTTTAAATTCGGTTATTGTAGATTTACCAACCAAATCTGCGGAAAGTTTGATCCAAGCATCTACTACTCTTTCAGTAAAGTAATATTTTCTCGTATTGTTTCTGATTTTCCCCCCAACCCAAACCCCCTAACCTTTCACTGTGTCCTCTTGTTCTTGAGTTCAGTTTTTTTTTTATTCAAAACACTTCCCTCTTGAACCCTATTTAGTCCTTTTACATATTTAAAAGTTTTGATCATGTCCCCCTTCTCCCCTTTTCCTCCAGACTATAAAGATTTCTTTCCTGATATGGTTGAGACCATCCACCATTTTTGTAGCCGGTCTTTAGACCCATTCTATTTTATCAATATCTTTTTGTAGGTGAGGTGTCAGGACTGTATCATTGCAGAGCTTTATGCTCCCCTAGGCTCGTGCTGTGCGGCTGAGAAGGTGCTGATTTTCTTGAATTTGTTCTGTTTCTGTGTTTTGTTTTGCATTAGTCTGAACACTGGTTTATTTTGTCTGCTCGCTTGATTTCATGGACACACCCGACTTCTGAGTTCTGTCTGGCCATTTCATGGTTAATCTTTGCTTTGGTTCTTTCTGGGACTGACAGATCTTTCTGCCAGTGGATGTGTTATATTGTCAGGTGCCTGTGGTTGGCGATCAGGGGGATGGTCCAATTGTATTCTGGACCAGACCCCTGACCTCCAATATAACACTCCCCAACTGTATACTCCTTGCTGGTTATTGAGCTAGTCTCTGCTTGCTTGTGCTATTATCTGTTATACATTTCTGGTTCTGACCTTTTGACTTTTGTTCCCTGACCTTTCCTGTTTGCAGCCTGCCTCAATCTTTCAGCCTGACTCTGACTATTCTTTAGCATCCGATTTTGTACTTTTGCTGCCTGACGTTGCTGACCTGGTCTGTACACACTGATCTCTTGTTTTTTTTTGTCTGTCCGTGTTTTGTGTACCACCTATACAAGAGCAGGGACTGCCCTTGTGGTTGTCCACAGCCACCTAGGGCTGTCCGTGGCAAGTAGGCAGGGATAGTGGGCAGGAACAGCGCAGGGCTCACTTTTTATTCCACCCGTTGCTACTGACATTCATAACATGAGGTCTCCAGATGTGGTCTCACTAGAGTTGTGTACAGGAGGACCACAATTGTTGGTGTAATTAGAGCTCCGTACAGCGGAATCACAATCTCCCTCTTCCTACTGGTTTTACCTCTATTTTTTTAGTGGGGCAATGGATTAATCAGGTTGAAATCTAATGTGTTTTATCCCTCTTTGTCTTTGCAGATGGATACAAGACCTCCATAAAATCATCATCTCTTCCTATCTATTTTAGAAGATTCAGAATATTTTTCTTTTATAAGGAGCATAGCGCATCTCCAAGAAGTTATCCTTTTGAAAGTCTCTGGCCAAATAATTGTTGGCCAAAATGGCCCTTTAATAAGGTACATTAAAAAAGGACATTACAACATATATGAAACTGTATTTATAACTGTAGGTATGCTTTAATATTAATATAGTGAGTAGTGATGAGCGAATACTGTTCGATCGAATAGATATTCGATCGAATAGTGAGATATTCGAATATTCGATATTCGTACGAATATCCCGTGAATATTCGATAAATATTCGATATGCGTTCAAATCCCCCAGCTTCCGGTTTTACCCTCCAAATGGTCAAATAGATGTTTTTCACTAATCGAATACTTGTTCCCATAGACTTTAATGGGATAGAATATTCGATTGAATATTTGAATATTCGCGGGATATTCGTACGAATATCGAATATTCGAATATCTCACTATTCGCTCATCACTAATAGTGAGTACAAAGAAATATGAGATATAAGGGTATTAAATTAACATGTGAATATTATAAAATATTATGAAAGCCAAGTGCTGCAAAAGAAAATTAAGCCACCCGCAGGTTGTCCTATCTAATAAAGTCCCTACTTACTTTGCTACAAAAGTCCTAAGGATTATAATTATGAAAGAGAAGCCATTTGGAGGCAGCAAGTAGACCTTATGCTGTTTCCACTGGTTTATATAAAATAATTTTGCTCCATTTTCCCATACAGTTACAGAAATAGTTCCCATTCCTCGGAACATGGTCAAATCTTTCCACGGAAAATGCATGCTGTTAAATCACTTATTATTATTTGGTACATTATAATAATTTCATGTACAACCTATGTTTATCAGAAATGTAACGTCATTTCTTCTGTAAACTTAAATCTATAATTATGGTGAGTAACTGAGAAGTGATTTTAGTTGGTTGTCCATGAATATTGGCTCTTTTCTGCATTTTCCCACTAAGCTATTGTTGTTGCTATTATGTTCCTTAGTTGGTGATCACTGAGAATATTTCATTTATATTGTCGATCGTCATATTTCATCTATTTCCGTGCACTACTGAAAAAATGATATTCATTTTCATTTGCGGCTTTTCATTTTACCGCATTGGTGTGGCTCTTAAGTTGATATATTATCAATAACACAAAAAAATAACACATTATAAAAAATAGAGCTGCCAAAGATAATAGAACTACAAAAAGAGGACTAATTAACTGGCATTTATCCAGATTTACTGTGCTCTATTGCTTTACAGAAGCCTATTCATTCAATTATCTCAATAAGATACAATGCTGAGAATAAATGCCCATTGCCAGTAACCTCACAAATCAAATACATTTCTTTTTAATAACGCCTTGTCCCTAACTTAACAGGTTTTGTCTGCTTAACACCAGAAGAAAATTGCATGAACTAGTTGATTGCTCTAAAAGTTCTGTATAGGGAGAACGTTATGTTCCACTAGAGCTGGCAATTATCACAACCTGAGAAAAATTAACATAAAAAATCCATAAAGACTGGTGGGCAGAGACATGTGAATTGTTCCTCTGTACCGCAGCGACCAAATATGCATTCTGAACTGCTGGTATATGGCACTGATAAGTAAAGAGCCAGTTCTTCCAGTGTGCAGACATCTGTTCAGGCTACTTAGCCCTCTTCAGTGTAAGAAACTCTACCTATGGTTTCCATAGCCAAAAAAAGTGAAACACCATCAAATACTTTTTTAATTGTTTTTATTTATTTAAAGACATATATAAGATTCCCACCTTGCGTGTATAACAACAACTAGGGGTCTTATCGAATGACAACCGATAACAAAAGAGAGCTACTTATATCCCAATCCACTCTGTTTAGTAAAGACTAGGGGCTCTATTACATCAAACAATTATCGGCCGTACTTGCTCAATTACTGGCCGTTTCAGAGGATAATTGTTTGGTGTAATAGGTCATGCACGATGTCAACTGATCGTTGTCTGTAAACATGACCTATGAAAATGATCACGATATCAACGGTCTGTGCCACCCTTGCTCTGTGCAATAGGAGAGGCAGTAGCAGCAGCGCTCTCTAGAATGGGCTGCTTGGACCATCTAAAGATTGTCCCTGACGCAGTTGACCATGGACCCCATGCTCCTCCCTGCTCGATATCTCTGCATGTAACAGCACAGACAGCGAGCTAGGAACGAGAAGGAAGCAAGTGCTGACCTGACAGATCGGCGCTCGCTTCTCCTCTAAATCACTACATGTGATACAGTCCTAAGACTAGCCCTGTAACCTCTGGCAAGCCTGTCATGAAGCTGGATGGACTTAGCATCTAGAGACCAAATTTACTTCTGAGGATCATGAAGATGGCATAATGTTAAAAGGCCACAAACTACAAAGAAATCATGGGGATGTGTAGACAGGTCATCTTAACAGATCAGTACCAGGAGAGCATTTCAGGATAAAATCAACAAGCAGCAAACAGTGCAAGTATGTTAACAAAATCAGCACTCCAATGGGGCTTTCACTGAGCCATGGGTAGAGTGGAGGTAGGGAGAGTAAGCAGCCCTGAAACTATGACATATCAAGAAGTACAAGAAGTATTGAGAGCACTTGCATAAAAGCATTCTCATTCAGCAAATAATTTAAATGCCCCAATCTCATTAATATTAAAATACATGCTATAATCTACAATACAGCTGGAGCTTGTTGCAGACAGAGGCAAAACCCAACGTCTACAATGCAGGATTGGCAAATGACATAGATAAATCCTAGGTAATTTAACTACATACCACCATACACTATGCTTCCCAATATTTATTGAAGGGAAAATGTATGTTTTATATCGCCTAAGGTTTACTCTATTAGAATATATATAGAATGCCCTATGACAAACCCTTGAACTACATTCTCATAAATGTCATGATATAACCAATGGCTATCCCAATAGAAAATAGCATACAATTTACTGACCTGTTGCTGAAACAACATTACTACTTAAAGCAGAGGTTCTATAAGAGATGGCAAAAATTGTGCTGCTTTTTGTATTACCATGCAGAAGGTATATACTGGACTTATAAGTCTGGTATATTCCCTGACTCACTTGGAGCAGGCAAGAAAACCATGGGAAGCAATCTCCTCTGGATTATTGCTTTACAGGGGTTTTCGAGCCAAAAATTATTGATGACCTATCTACGGGATAGACTATTAATATAACTGATTGGTGGGCTCCTGACACCCGACACCCCAAAGGCATTGGAAATACACAATGTAGGGAACCGGAAGCCTCGGCTCTGTATGTTTGTTGTGATAGCGATGGGTTATTGCAGGGCAGTAACCATTTATTTCAAAGGGCCAGCCCCCATTATAAAAAATGGCTTCACTGGGTATTTAAAGGCACCACAGCCATGCCGATCACAAATCCTGAAATTCTGTACTTTTTACTCTGCACATTAAAGGCAAGATATCACAGGCACTGCTATAACGAAAAACAGAATTTTTTAAAAATAATAAAATAAAAAAAATCTACAATAAAAAATGTAAAACACAATCGAAAAAGGAATATTAGTATTTGGTTTTAATTTGTTAACAAAAATAATGGTGATACATTTCTTGAGTTGTTGACTATGCCTCTGGCCCAAAGTTTTTGGCATTGCTGGATGTCTACAAACCTCACCGAGAAAATCTTCTGACTCTTCTGACATTTTAGAAAACAATTTGAGGATGGATTTCCACTTTAAATGCCATAAACCTTCAGCAACAGAGAATGAGCTGCTACGTTTAATACTCTGATTAAAATTGTTTCTCTGCATGCAAACTCCACTTCATGTCCCTCTTCTTAGGAAGGTCAAAGAAGATAAATGAAAGAAATGTTTCCTGATAACATGAAATCTCTTTTTTAATAGTATCCTTATTTTTTTCTAGCACATTTTATTATACTTTGTTCTGAAGATTTTGAATAAATCTTGGTCACCTTCCATGGTTTTTCACCTCTAGACTGTTCATTATACTCCATTGTAATTCTCTGCAGGAAATCATGCATTATTTAAGAGCTTTGAAAAATTGTGTCAGTACTATGTTCTTACTAAATTTCATGTGACGTGGGCTCCTAGTCAAATAGTGGAGCAAAAAGAACCATAGCACAACTGATTATTTGTTAAATGTATCGGTAATCTTTTGAAATTTTTCTTTTATTATAGTTCAAAAATTAAAAGAGAACATAATTCCCCATACAATCATCTTACAATATCAGCATAGCTATCTCAACCAGGCAGAAATCCCGCTAGCTCGTCCTTTCTGGATATTTCTAGGTTATACACTAGAAGCCAAGTCCACAAATGCTAATTTATAACTTTACCCCCCCTCCTTATTTGCATATCAGCTCTACCACCCAATTCCCCTTCTAACAGTCATTTGCATTTTACTAATTGACATTTTCAGGAGACGGGCTTTAAGCCACGGCTTAAAGGACAAGTGCCATGAAAAACTTTTTCCCAGTAATTGAAGCACATTACAAAGTTATATAACTCTGTAATATGCTTCAATCACCTATCTGCCTCCCTTCCCTGTCTTCTCCCCCCTCCACCCCCCACCAGGAAGTGTCCTAACTCACACAGACCTGATTACTGTCGTCACCGTCACCAGGCAGCTCCTTCTTGTGAGGATGAGTCATCAGCAGGAGGGCTGCTCTAGGTCCTGTTACACCAGCCTCCCCCTCCCCTCCTTGTCAGGTGACTCTGCTTGCTCAGCTTATCTTCTCTAATGACATGACTCCTTCACTGAGTCCACGGCAGCAGGAGAGAGGGTATGAGGGGAGGGGGAGAGAGGGTATGGGGGGGGGGGGGAGCTGCCTATGTGCCGGAGTCAGTCGGAGGGAAGATAAGCAAGTGAGATGTGACAAGTGATGGCTTGCAGTTGTACAGCCAATCGGAGGTGAGCAAGCCTGTCACCTGACAAGGCAGGGGAGGGGGGAGGCTGGTGTAACAGGAGAAGGAGCTGAGAGAAGAGCTTGGTGACGGTGACGATAGTAATCAGGTCTGTGTGAGTTAGGACACTTCCTGGTGGGGGGTGGAGGGGGGAAAAGACAGGGAAGGGAGGCAGATAGGTGATTGAAGCATATTACAGAGTTATATAACTTTGTAATGTGCTTCAATTACTGGGTAAAAGTTTTTCATGGCACTTGTCCTTTAAACCCCCTCGGCTTAACTCCCCCTTATGGAACAGATAAATCGAACTGTGGGGGAAAGAAAAATGCCAGTGTGAACCTCAGGGCCGCTTTAACCAGAGGGCACATGGTGCACGTGCACCGGGCCCACTGGTTAAAGGCCCTCCCCCCCAGCAGGCCGGCCGTTGCTATGTGCGACCAATGCGGTCGCACAGGGCTCCGGCCACCAGCCTGTCAGGGGGGAGCGCCATGGATGGGTAATCTACTTACCCCTCCATGGCGCCCCCTGCAGGCCCCCCCGTCCGCCGCCACCCCCGCCCGCCCGCTGCTGCTGCGGCGCTTCAGCAGCAGCGATACTGACAGAGAGAGAGCCATTGGCTCCCTCCCTGTCAGTCACTCTTGTGGCCGCACTCCCTGCGGTCACAAGAGGCCGCACTCTCCCTCTAGCGCCCGACGTCACTGGAGCGTCGGCGCGAGGGTAAGCGGAGTGCAGCCTCTTGTGACTGCAGGAAGTGCGGCCACAAGAGGGAAGAGAAGAGGAACGCGTGGACCTAGGTGAGTAAAAGTGTTTGTTTTTTTCAATATTATATGGGAGGGGGAGCGCATATGCTATTGGGGAGCACAGGGGGCTATATACTATGGGGGGCGGCTATATACTATGGGGGAGCACAGGGGAGCTATATACTATGGGAGGGGCGGCTATATACTATGGGGGAGCACAGGGGAGCTATATACTATGGGGGAGCACAGGGGAGCTATATAGTATGGGGGAGCACAGGGGGCTATATACTATGGGGGAGCACAGGGGGCTATATACTATGGGGGAGCACAGGGGAGCTATATACTATAGGGGGGCGGCTATATACTATTGGGGAGCACAGGGAAGCTATATACTATGGGGGGGTTATATACTATTGGGGAGCACAGGGGAGCTATGTACTATGGGGGGGTGGCTATATACTATGGGGGAGCACAGGGAAGCTATATACTATAGGGGAGCACAGGGGGCTATATACTATGGGGGAGCACAGGGGGCTATATACTATGGGGAGCACAGGGGAGCTATATACTATGGGGGGTTATATACTATTGGGGAGCACAGGGGAGCTATGTACTATGGGGGGGCGGCCATATACTATGGGGGAGCACGGGGGAGCTATGTACTATGGGGGTGTGGCTATATACTATGGGGGAGCACAGGGGAGCTATATACTATGGGGGAGCACAGGGGAGCTATATACTATGGGGGAGCACAGGGGAGCTATATACTATGGGGGAGCACAGGGGCTATATACTATGGGGGAGCACAGGGGAGCTATATACTATGGGGGAGCACAGGGGCTATATACTATGGGGGAGCACAGGGGCTATATACTATGGGGGAGCACAGGGGAGCTATATACTATGGGGGAGCACAGGGGCTATATACTATGGGGGAGCACAGGGGGCTTTATACTATGGGGGAGCACAGGGGAGCTATATACTATGGGGGAGCACAGGGGGGCTATATACTATAGGGGAGCACAGGGGAGCTATATACTATTGGGGAGCACAGGGGAGCTATATACTATTGGGGAGCACAGGGGGCTATATACTATGGGGGAGCACAGGGTGCTATATACTATGGGGGAGCACAGGGGACTATATACTATGGGGGAGCACAGGGGAGCTATATACTATGGGGGAGCACAGGGGAGCTATATACTATTGGGGAGCACAGGGGTCTATATACTATTGGGGAGCACAGTGGGGCTATATATTGGGGAGAGCACAGGGGGGCTATATACTATTGGGGATAGCACAGGGGGGCTATATACTATTGTGGGAGAGCACAGGGGGGCTATATACTATTGGGGAGAGCACAGGGGGGCTATATACTAATGGGGGAACGCACAGGAGGGCTGTATATAACTGGAGGAGCACATGAGGGTCTATATACTACAGGGACACCTTAAAACTATGGAGGCACAGAGGGGTGTAACTATGTAGGGGTACAGAGGGGTGTAACTACTGTATAGGGGTACAAGGGACCTAACTACTGTATGTGTTGGAGCCTAAAATATTTCTCTGGCAGATTCTGGAGAGAAGATTCACAGCCAGGAGAAGACTTCAAGGTGGCCCAGGCTGGATGGAGAGAAAAAGAAAAGGTGACAGACTCTGATCGGAGAAGACGCCCCCAGTGAGTCACTGGATGTAACTGCACTCTGTTATAGGGTTGTAGTGTTAGGGGTCATGATGTGGCGGTATTATGTAATGGTATCATTGGTGATATCTTTCTATTTTGTTTAGTGCAGTTTTTATGTAATATGTAATCACTGTATGGTGGAAATAGTGTTATAACGTAACTACTGTATGTATTGGGGCTCTTGATACAGTGTGGGGGCAAATTCAGTACATTTTACCATGTGCCAAAAGGGAAGGGGGGGGGCCCACTCTTGAGGGCTGTGCACTGGGCCCACCAATGTATTAAAACGGCCCTGGTGAACTTAGCCTTACAAGGTGCTGCCTTGGTCTCTCTCTGTTCAGATCATTCCTTATTGTGACTGTACTTTTTGTAAAATATGAAACTCTTTGCTACTGGGTTAATTAAACTGGCAGAGGCATAGAAAACCGAACATTAGATTTGGAGGGTTGCCATACTTTATCTCTTTTCTCTATTAGAAAGTGAACATCTAAGCTAATTGTCCTTTAGTGAATAAATATAAAACTGCAAGTGCACAATCTGACTTAAATCATGATAACGTTTGGGAAAGGCTAAATTATAAATCAGCAAGTGTTGAAGAGATCTGGGCTGCAATCCAATGCGATTGTCATTTTGTAACCAGTTTTTCAATGACAAAAATGCCCCAATTAGTACAAAATGTATGCTACATTCACATAAATAATATATTCTGTAAAAGGGTACGAGCCATCATGACATCTACAACACATTCTCGTAAACTGCTCTAACATCTTTTTTTGTATAAGAAAAACTAAGTTTACACCACAGTCGATGTTATACTTTGGAATATCAAGAAGAAAATATGGCTACATTGGGCTGTGGTATACCGCAGCCGTCATTCATTAGGTGCCTTGTGTTTTTCCCATGGTATGTATCTAAATGTTTTTCTCATATGTACAGTACCCTGGAATTAAAGGGAGCCTATCATTAAAAAAAATAAATAAATATATTATAGTGATGGGAGGGCATTGAGCCTCTACATAAATCTGGCGAACCTTGCCGCTGCGAGGCCATTTTTTAGCACAAAAAACATCAGATGTAATAAATGTCCCCCTATGACTACACCTGATGGGTTTGTGATCAGTCAGGCAATCAAAAGTTTGCTATGGTGCCCAGTGATTTCTAGTTACGCTCCCTGGTTTCAATGTCCAGGTGTTTCAACTCTGATCTCAAACATACAGTATTCTGCCTCTTTGTTCCTGATTGGTTCTTTCCTCAGAGAGCCAAGGTGCAGTATACAAATCCATAGAAAATCAATAGAGCACATATACCACTGCTTTAGCAGATAGTATCTGTATGTCATCATGCCCTTAGGGGAGTTCAGAAAGGAGTCATGCTGTGACCCGCTCTGAACTGTGCAGCTCCCGGCTGCTATAAGCACCCAGGTGGCTGTTAGCAGCATTTAACAGCTGCATTTAAATGCTATTAACCCCTTCAAGACAGGGCAAATTTTCATTTTTGCGCTTTCTTTTTTTCCTCCTCGTGTTTAAAAGGCCATAGCACTTTCTTTTTTTCACCTATAGTTCCACATAAGCCCTTATTTTTGTGCCACTAATTGTACTCTGCAATGACAGACCTTATTTTTCCATAAAATATGTGGCGAAACTGTAAAAAAAGTATTTGCACGATGAAATTGAAAATATAAAATGCAAATATTTTTATTCGGGGGGGGGGGGAGGGGGTTTGTGTTTACACCGTTTGCCCTATGATAAAAGTTGGTAAGATTGCAACGATATGTAATTTATATCACTTTTATTTTATTTGATGGCTTTTAAAAAAAATGTAAATGCTCCTTAAAATTGCTCTTTGACCTTGCTTATAACGCTTTTATCTTTTGGTCTATGGTGGGTTTTTGCGCTTACACCATTTACCGTGCGAGATCAGGAATGTGGTAATTTAATAGTTCTGTCGATTACACACGCGGTGATTCCAAATATGTTTATTTATTTATTTTTACAATGGGAAAAGGGGGCTGATTTAAATTTTTATTACGGGAGGGGATTTTTATTAATGGAAAAACTTTTTTTTGTTTGTTTACACAGTTATTAGAAGTCCCCTGGGGGACTTTTATATACACAGCACTGATCTCCTATTGAGATCAATGCTGTGTATTGTAAGAAGGCGCAAGGCACCGTTATACACGGGAGATATGTCTCAGCAAGGATCCTGGCCTTGGTGAGGTGAAAGACTATGATTGATGGTGTCAGTGGCAATAGGCCACTGTCACATGTTTAAAATTTAGTATGGCTGCAATGCAGTTTAGTCCAGGACGGTCTTTCATGGGAGCATGCCAAAGAAAGGGTGGGTGGCTGCTCCCACACTCCAGGTCCAGGTTTTGGTGTGGCCTTTGTAAGCCTAGGAGAATCAGGTGAGAGTGGGTGTGTGGGCCTTCAGTCTCCAGAGTGTGCTGCTGGGGAGAAGGAGCTGTGTGTGGCTTCTCGGAGGCCAAAGGAGACTTCCAGGAGCTGTTTGGTGTCTGACAGCGCCTGTCAAGGTGAGAGCCATATGTGAACCAATTGACTGTTTTTGCATAACTGCCAATGACTGTTTTCACTGACTCTGTTCCATACCTGGGTGTTTGCTGAAGAAAGCTGTATGTTTGGTTTTCTGTTGTGGACAATAAACCACTTATTTGCCTTTAAACCTGCTGCTGGTCTCATATCAAAAGACTGCTTTTGAGACTGATCCCCACAGTATATAATAGAGCACTGATCCATTAGATCGGTGCTCTATTGGTCTGGGCGGCTGCAAACCAGATCTATGGATTACCAAGCTGGGATCAGCATCATTTCGATGCTGAAGCCCGGCCGGGTAAGTTGAGTGGATCGCCTTTCCGCGATCGCATTGTGTGGGGGTGGGGGGTGGGGGGGCGATCTGTCCATTAGACCACCACAGAGGGAGAGAAATAGCCATTTACATGCAGCTGTAAGCTAAATGGCTAAATGGTCATCCAAAGGGTTCATTAGCCAGTGCGGAAATCGGACTGCGCCTCCCGGGCTATTAATAGCAGCTAGGATTGTGTCAGCTCAGGGCGGCCCCCCCTCTGTGCGGTTGCGTCATGGGTTTTAAAGGGATTAAAACCATATCCGTGGTGGTATAGTGGGTGGATCGCCCTTCCCCCCAGGATGAGATTATAAAGGGGTCATCTGTGCTACTTACTAGGCCAGGGCTCTGCTCTCCATTATTATTGGCATTTGCAGTCCATAGCATATTTGGTATCGCCGCATGCAGAATAACCCAAACTATTAAATTAGGGCATTTCTGATTTTGCACGGTAAACTGCATTTGGTCACATCGAATTGAGAAAAATTGTAATTAGAAGTGATCAAGCTACCAATAGAAATAACCGACCATGGCAGAAGAAATGACACCTCTTGCAGCCCTATAGACCAAAAAATAAAAGCGTTATAAGTATGCAAATAGAGCAATTTTAGGAACTTTTTTATAAGGTTTAAATATTTTAAAAGCCATCAAATCAAATAAAAGTTACACAAGTTGCTTATCATTGTAGTTGTACTGACTTGAGGAACATATATAACATCACATCACTTTTACCATAGGGCAAACTGCGTAAACATGAAACCCCCAGAAATAAAAGAAAATTATTAATATTATTATTTTTAATTTCCCTGTGGAAATATTTTTTCTGGTTTTGCAGCATATTTTATGGGAAAAAAATAAGGGGTTATGTAGGTCTGTAGGTTAAACAATGCAAGAGCCATGGCCTTTTAAGCGTGAGGAGGAGAAAACAAAGAGGAGAAATGAAAACTGGCCTGGTCCAAGAGGGGTTAATATAAACTTTAAAATAAATAAATAATACTGGTTACCCTCTTTCCTAAAGCACTTCAATCAGAATCAGCCACTTACACTGTTGCATTTAATGTTTTAATAGGTTTTCTATGTAGTGAAAATGAGGTCTAAGTTGAAAGACTGGAGGACAGTGAAGCATGTATAGGAGTGACAGTGTCGGGTATATTTATTCATCATTGGACCATGACTCCGGTTTACCAAACATTTCTGAACTTTATGAAAGTCATGAATTATTGAATACACATACTTATACAGATAATTCCTGGCAGAAGCACAGTTCAAAATGATGTTATCAAAGGGAGAAAATTGGAAAACGACCCATGCATGCTACAAAGCAGCCAAATGCCTGAAGAGAACAGGAATTCTGACGCAGGTTACAGTATAAGGTACCTTTTTAACTTATTACAAACAAGATGTCTGCAATAGATACTGTGCTCCCCATACAAATCTAATGATGCCACTGTGTCCCCATACAAACGTAAACCTGTTGCTGTCATCGCTGTGCAAATGTAATGTTGCCACTGTGCCGCCGATATAAATCAAATGCTGCCGCATACAAATCTAAAGCCGCCACTCTGACCCTCCCCATACAAATCTAGTGAGTTGAATTTTCCCATGGTCCAGCCAGCACTTGATTATTTAGGAACGCCACTGGTTCCAGTAGCTACTTAGTGTGTCTACTGATCACTCTCTGGCTACCTCCACTCATCTGTGCTGATTCATCAAATTTTTACTAGACTTTAGCTTGGCATATTCAGCTGAAAAGAGATGCCTTGGAGTATAAGCAATCCTCTTTCTCCATCTCTCAGGGTGCATTGAAGAAACTAAAGACAGCCATCCCTTATTTCTGCTGCTCGCTGTCCTTCTTCCCAATACAAAGGAATGTCCGGCACAGCCGAGTGTTTCTGTGTTCTCTAGGAGGTAGAAGGGGTAAGCCACTATGGCGTGTTTGCCCGACAGTAGTCTAAGGTGTAAGTAGACATTTGTAACAGCTGGAGTAGTGGATCTGCTGAATTGCCGCTACTGATGGCAGAGTCTCACCAGGGAGTTGAGTTTAAGAGGCTGCTGGTCTTCACCAGAGGGTTTGCTGCAGCAGGTGACCCCCAGGTTGCTACCCGTGGCTTGACTTACTAGTGGTGGAGGCCAAGGTGCTTGGCAGAGTAGAAGCGTAGTAAGAGACAGGCCAGAAGGTCTTGGGCGGGTGGCTGGAAACAGAATCAGTAAACTGGCTAGAAGGTCTTGGGCAGGCGGAAGGCAACTGAGTCAGTAAACAATCAAAAGTATCCAGGAAGGGGGAGGCTTAATGTTAACTGGGAACCAATTAAGGGAGCACTGGCCCCTTAAATTTAACTCCTCCAGTACGCACATGCCTTAGGAGGTTCAGACACATGGTGGCAAGTAGACAGGAGCGTGGAGTGATAAGGAGGCGGCACATGGGACAGCACTACAGACGGGCCTGGGGACACAGACAAAGGCAGTGGGCACACAGGATCGAGTGCGTCCGCCGCTGTAACAACCTCTATACTCTTGGTGGTGCCCAATGGCGGACATATCACTTGTGCAGCCAGTTCAGCTACACAGGGGCCCTCCAGGTTTGAACTCTGAGCCTCAGCTTAGCAGGCTCCTCCACTGCCCTGGGTCCCACAGCATAGGTTATGTACTGACACCTGCAGCCCACCAGTGCCAAGATGCCAGCAGCCACAGCCCGCCCCACATACCGCACTCATCTATTGCATATGTGAGCCAAAGCCATATGCAGCTGCAACACGCTCCTGCCCTGCCTCGGGACGCATGCACCAGTGATGTTTCTGGCAGTCGTACATTGGTGATCATGGCATTGGTATCCTGATGACCTGGAGGACAACTGGGGGTATTGTGTTTGGGGGGCAGCCAGGATGGGTAGTGTGTTGGGATGTGGGGCAGGTGGGTTAGTGTGTGTGGGGATTGGGGTAAGCCTGGATGGGTAGTGTGTGTGGGGATGGGGGTCATCCAGGATGGGTAGTGTGTGTGGGGATGGGGATCAGCCCGGATGGGTAGTGTGTGGGGATGTGGGGCAGGTGGGTTAGTGTGTGTGGGGATGCGGGTCAGCCAGGATGGGTAGTGTGTGTGGGGGTGGAGGACAGCCAGGATGGGTAGTGTGTGAGGTGGAGGACAGCCAGTAATGTGGTGGCATGGTTTGCTTATTGGGCTCCCAGGCAAATTTTTTGCACAGGGGCCGTATGCAGTCTGTGTCCGCCCCAGATCCATGGGTCTGTGTGACCTATGGATGGAAGCAGCTATGCTAAAAATCTTGAGGGTTCAAACAGGTGGCTGATGGGCTAGGTCGTGACCGTGAAATCTGCAACCGCTGTAGTTACACCACTGGGCGAGTGTCTGACTGTCTATGAATAAAGCTCGGCTTTTGAGCTCCCTGCAGAAACTAAGGGCCGAATCCTGCATGCTATTTGTTTGAATGGGAGGGCTCATGCACCTCCACTCTCCGTGCCTCTCCACGCAAAGAATTGGCATGTCAGTTCTTTAAGCGGAGAGGCTCGGAGAATGGAGGCAGACAGCAGGCTGTATTAGGTGCAAATTTCGAACGTGGGGGTTCCGCACAGAATTTTGTCACCAATTCTGTAGTGTGAACGGGCCCTAATATGAAAAGCTTGCAGTACATGTATGGCATTTGCTGTGTAATTTTTTAATGTGAAACTTGTTAATGGGGGGGATTCATTAAACCTTGTGCAAAAGCACATAGCAACCAATCAGATTGTTTCTTTTATCTTAAATAGAGGTCGCTGTAAAATGAAAGCTATAATCTGATTGCTATGAGCACACGCTCTACTGTTCCTTTACAAAAAGTTTGAAAAATCTCCCCAGTTGCCTTTTTATTTGACTTGTAAAAACCATAGCAATTCTCTATATAATGTAGCACAGAATTGAAACAGTGGCAGATAATCATGGGGACACTTCTAGTGTCCACCAGGAGCCCTAGGGGCCCAAATCATTCCCTACCTTTTTAAAGGGGCTATCCAGCAGGAAACATATATACACACCCCTACCCCGATCAACTGGTTTCATAAAGGTATATAGAGTTGTAATTAACTTCTATTTAAAAAATCTTAAGTCTTCCCATACTTAGCAGTTGCTGTATGTCCTGCAGGAAGTGGTGTTTTCTTTTTAGTCTGACACAAAGATCTCTTCTGCCACCTCTGTCCGTGTCCAGAATGGTCCAGAGCAGTAGAAAATTTCCATAGAAAACCATTCCTGGTCTGGACGATTCCAGCAGAGATCACTGTGTCAGGCTGAAAAGAAAACACCATTTCCTGCAGGACATACGGCAGCTGATAAATATGGGAAATACAAATACAAATCTATGACACTGGAAATAGAAGAAAACAGCGCCCGGCGCACATAGTGTATTACCGTAGCATATTGTGTCCAATTAATTCAGATATGGTGTTGCTCACCTTTGGCGGTCGCGCTATGAGCCCGACACCACCTGAAGCTTTAGCTGTACCAACTTAATGCCCGCTGCCCATCCGAGTGTCCGTAAATTCGGTAAGAAGATCCAAGAAAGTTTCACTCATCTGAGTTGCGATGCGTGGAGCCCCTGAAGGCGTGGCGCAGAGCGAATCAGCCACGGATAGTAGTCCGATAGCTGATGGGAGTCATGGTGTTAGATTGTTAGACACCTTTATTAATATAATAGGCAGTGTTAACAATGCATCCAATGACTGCTTGACCCAGGAAATTTGAATTTTGAAGCACCTGTGGGCAGGCCTGTATTTAGAGTTTATGCTGCCCTAGGCACTTTGCATGCTGAGGTGCCCCCCCCCCATCAATATAGAACCAGAGAGACATGACATGCTGACCCGCTCCTTTCCTGGGTTCATCTGTATCTGTGACAAATCCCTACATTTATACAGCTCTCAGGGTATGCTGGGAGTTGTAGTTTCTGAGATGATAACCCTTTAATAAATCACTGTGTGCAGAGGTTCCTGGTGGCTGCAATCTGTGGGTGACAACTATCAGCCCTGAAGGTCCAGCAATACATCTGTCTACACTGTACTACAACTCCCAGCATATCATGAGGGCTGCAGACTGTCAGTACATGCTGGGAGTTGTAGTGCCTGCAGCTGTTGTAGTTGGGTCCTAGGTGCATTATACACTGGGTGCTTTGTGGCATATAAGAATACATAGATCTATGGGGAAGTGGGGTACATGGGGAGAGGCTGGAGGGGGTACAGGAGGAGAGGTTGGAGGGGGTACAGGAGGAGAGGCTGGGGGAGAGGCTGGAGGGGATACAGGAGGAGAGGCTGGGGAAGAGGCTGGAAGGGGTACAGGAGGAAAGGCTGGAGGGGGTACAGGAGGAGAGGCTGGGGAAGAGGCTGGAGAGGGTACAGTAGGAGAGGCTGGAGGGGGTACAGGAGGAGAGGCTGGGGGAAGAGGGAGCAGCCGGGGAGCAGCCGGGGGAGCAGAGGCAGGTGAGGCAGGTCCCCCCTTCCCATGCAGCTTTAGTCTGGTGAGCTTCCGGAACACGCTGCCTCTATCACAGGCCGTAAGCTCACAGCTGCAGCCCTGTGGTCCAGGATCTTCTCACCTGACCGCGGGGCTGCAGCTGTGAGCTTCGGGCCTGTGATAGAGGCAGCATGTGCCGGAAGCTCACCGGACCGAAGCGGCACAACCCCCCAAACACACACACACCCTGGGCGTGGACCAGGCACCCGTGGTCCGGTGCTTACGGCGGCAGGGGGGTAAAAATATATTTATATATATATATATATATATATATATATATATATATATATATAAAAATTGTTCCCTGTGGGGGCCGCCCACCGCAGGGCACCACCCTAGGCACCAGACCACGGGTGCCTAGTGGCAAATACGGCCCTGCCTGTGGGTCCTGATTATAAAGCCCTGAAAAGTATCTATTTTTTGCAATAATCTGATGAAGAGGGCAACCCTCAAAACGTATGGTTTTTACGTCATATTAATAAAGGTGTCTAACAATCTAACACCACGACTCCCATCATCTATCGGACTACTATCCGTTGCTGATTCGCTCTGCGCCAGGCCTCCAGGGACTCCACGCATCGTACCTCAGATGAGTGAAACTTTCTTGGAAATACAAATCTATATAACCTTATGAAACCAGTAGATTTGAAAGGAAAAGTGTTTTACTGGATTACCCCTTTAAAAGTAAGTTACTCTGACTGCAGATCCAGGGACAGCAGTTTCAGAGAGCACAATGTACGTCCTAAGGGCCATATAACACGGCCCGATGACTTTATGTAAGTGAGTGCCGATCTTCTAGATCAGTGCTCGCTTACTGAGCCCATATACGGCCTAATAATTATGCAGCCCAGACATTGTTAGCGATTTCCGTGCAACCCCTGTAAAATAATTAACTTATACGTACTTCTCTGCCTTCCCTGATGTCCTGCTAGCTTTGGAAACTGTATAGAGACACCAGGAGCATTCAGGGAACCCCCTCCCAGTCATGATGAATATACAGTAGGGGCAACATGGCTCTCTCTGCTGCCACTGCTTGTGTTGGGAACTGCACAGCTCTCTAAGCCCTACAGTTTAGGACCCTCTGCTTTGATTTATCGCCGTGGCATAGTGCAATGCAGAGCAGGCTCCCATTCCACCTGTGTACTGTATATTCTTACATACAGTACCCAGCGGGAAGCTGCCAGACACAATAGCTGTGTCCGTCAGCCTCTGCACAAGGAGCAATGATTACTCGCTCTGCATCTAGCTGCCAGCTGTTCAGACGGTGTCGGACCCAACAATCGTGTCGCTATAAGAATATACAGGGACCCTGTAACAGGGACCCTGTTATATAATACTAGCACAGTGCGGCAGCACTAGGTCAGATAGCAGATTGGGCCCTGCAGTCAGGGCCGGTTTTAGACTAGATGTGGCCCTGGGCAAAGTTAAAGGTGGGGCCCCAAATGCTGAAATATTTTAGCAACAATTTAAGGTCCCCATACATGTTACTCTTTTGTTGGTGGTATCTGTTGCTCCTGGTGGGTTCGGCCATCAGTGTAAGGTGTATGGGGCTCCCTGGACAGTCCTCTGACAGATGATATCAGTGGACATAGGGGATCAAGCTTGATGGAAAATCAATGCCCAACCTCTTTGTTCTAAGAGAGATAAGCCGCCATCAGATCTGTATGGCTATGGCTTTACCCTCTCATAGAAAACACAGGAAAACTCAGATGTGCCAAATTTCTATGTATGGGGAGGACGGGACCAGATGGGAGAGATAATTGTCAGCTGAAGGAATGTTCAGCCAGCAGTTATTGGAAGCATACGGCCACTTTTAAGGCCGTATTACACGGCCTGATATTCTGCAGAAGTGAGCGCCAATCTGGTAGAATGGAGCTCGCTTAGAGAGCCTACTACATGGCTCTTTTATCATGCAGCAAAAGCTATGGAGGAGATTTATCAAACTGGTGTAAAGAAGAATTGGCTCAGTTGCCCCTAGCAACCAATCAGATTCCACCAGCTTAGAATGTGAGTAATGAATGGTGGAATCTGATAAGTTGCTAGGGGCAACTGAGCCAGTTTCACTTTACACTATGTTTGATAAATCTCCCCCTATGTGTATATATACAGTATATCATTAGTGATGTGTGTGCAATCCTTGCTGTATATAGTAAACAATAAAGATATATACTACCTGATCACGTTCCCCGGTGTCCTCAGGCCATGTCTGTGATATATACTACCTGATCATGTTCCCCGGTGTCCTCAGGCCTTGTCTGTGATATATACTACCGGTTCATGTTCCCCGGTGCCCTCAGGCCATGTCTGTGATATATACTACCTGATCACGTTCCCCGGTGTCCTCAGGCCTTGTCTGTGATATATACTACCTGATCATGTTCCCCTGTGTCCTCACAGAGCGATAGTGTCCTGATTCGGACAATTTTCGCTCCATGTATTAGGGCCCTTACTCAGTTCAGAAGTTTACATGCCGCTACATGTCAGGACTACCGCTACATGCCGTGACCGCAGCTACATGTCGGGACCGCCCCTACATGTCGGGACCGCCCCTACATGTCGGGACCGCCCCTACACGTCGGGACTGCCCCTACATGTCGGGACTGCCCCTACATGTCAGGACCGCTGCTACATTCTGGGACTGCCCCTACATGTCAGGACCGCCGCTACATTCTGGGACTGCCACTACATGCCAGGACTGCCGCTAAATGCCAGGAATGCCGCTAAATGCCAGGACTGCCCCTACATGCCAGGACTGCCGCTAAATGCCAGGACTGCCCGCTAGTGGTGTAAATACAAGAACTATTTATATGAATTGCTTTAAAAAAATAAATTTAAAAAAATCACTATAATCAGGACCAAATATTACCTCCATACCGTTATTGAAGAAAACACACTATATATAGGCCAATATTACCACCATAAAAGTGACCGCCCCATAATGACTCTATATACACAATATACAGACCAATATTACCGCCATAGAGTGACCACCGCATAATGACTCTATATACACTATAT